>NW_017731851.1:741204-806333 GCF_001890085.2 Hipposideros armiger | reverse complement strand
TTTGTTGATTCACTGAATACGGACTGCCTCATGTATTCAGGCATTGCTCAAGGGCTGCTGGGAAGAGGGCAGATGGGTTTCTGCTGTTGTGAAATTTATAATCTAGTGGGAGGCAAGAGAGACAATAAACTAATAGTAAATTTGGCCTGGTTTACAGTCTACATTCTACACTCAAGTCTTTCCAATGAGCTGTCTTCAGAAGCACCTGTACATAATTAACAATCGGAGCAGGCTGTGTCCAACACCCCTGCTCATGCCGGTGGGCATCTAGGGCAGCCAACATCAGCCTCACTGATACGACTTCAACTTATCAGGCACCCTGAGTGCCTGCACTGTGAGAAGAACAATGGTGGGGAAGAGCAGGAGGGAGAAGTAAACAATGAGTAAGCCAGAGCCTCACCTTGAAAGTGGCCCCTGAGTCATTCTGCAGCCAGTGCCTTTTGGGGCCAAGCATGCCCAGAAAGACTCAGGGATAAGAACTCAGCTGTAAGATCCCAAGTCTGTTTCTTTTTCTCTGGGGGAGCAGGATTTGGGGCTCTTTCCCCGCTATTGTGCAGAGCAGTGTAATGAGAATAGTTTTGTGGTTCGTAAGGACTTTTGAGGCCAGGCTGGGGAACTTGGGAAAACAAGGCTACGGCCTTTTCCTGTTTCCGTGACCTTCAGCCAGCCGTCACTGAGCCTGGTTTTGCTGGGAACCGGGAAGGTGTCCAAGTTCAGTTCACATGTTATAAGTGGGCGTGGGTTCTAAACTAAACCGGGAGCCAGTGCTGCCCACCCAGACCTCCTGCCCTGGCCACTGTGCAATGACCTAGATCAGCGATTCTCAAACTGTCTCAGGTCAAGGACCAGTTGTGTTATGATTTAAAGTTTCAATTTCCAATCTGTCATAAAAATGAAATATTAGAAAAATGAAATAAAAAAGACATACAAAATATAAACTTAGACTTCTATTATTAGTTTTAAGAGACATAAAATTACTCTATCCAAATGCTCTAAAAGTTTTTAAAGGCTAATTCAGTTCCTGAACTGGAGTTTGCCGGTAGCAGAGAATTCAGGGCCATCACTACCGACCCCGGGCTGCACTTTGGGCAGCACTGTACTACAGGCCCAGGCCCACGGGCCATTTGGGGACTGTTCTGAAGGACAATGAGGAAGCTCCCGTATGGCCTTGATGTGCCTCATGCCTGCACATCTCTCTCTGGCACCCCTGCCCAGCCTCCTATGATTTTAACTGCTGCCTGAGTAGACTGATAAAAGGAACAGCTCGGCCGACTCTCCTATCACAGTCCCCATGTGCAGGTGAAAATTTTACTGCACACTTACAGCCAGAGAAATGAAAGGTCACAGCTAATTGTAATCATTATCCAGCCTCCCCTACCTGAACGTGGCTTTGAGCATATACTGGTCTGATTAGCGAAGCAGCCAAGTTCAAGGCAGGCTGTTGTCTCCAGCTGGCCTGGCCTGGCCTGGCCGGCCTGGGCAGGGCGGGAGGTCACTGTTGACACTGTGTTGCAGTTCTCCAAGGAGAGTTACATCATGGACAGAAGCCCCGAGAAGCTGAAGAAGGAGCTGGAGGAGGAGTTGCTGCTGAGCAGCGAGGACCTACGCAGCCACGCCTGGTACCACGGCCGCATCCCTCGACAGGTACCTGCCTCCTCCCCGCCAGCAATACCCGGCTGTTCTCAGACAGCCCCCAGATCCATGACCCTGCTGGGGCACACACACCGGCCCCACGTTAGCCAAAAACAAACACTGTAAAGCGGCCAGCAGTGACTTAGCTTAGGCCTGTGTCTCTCAGGACACCTTGGGAAGAGCTAAGGTTAGAAAACCAAGTACGTCTCCACATGCCCAGGAAGTGGATGAAGGAAAAGCAGGTGTTCCTGTGGCCTGTAAACACAGAGTGGGCAGGAGACAGCAGCCGCAGGGTGGTACCAAAGAAGTACAAGGCCGGGCTATGGTTCAGATGACTGAACTCTTGGCCGGCTGCCTACAGCCTCATGCCCTTTGGAGCGTGCTTCCTTTCTAAGGCAGTGGCTTAATTTCAGGGGGAAAGAAGGGTATTGTCAGGGCCAGTGACACAGAGCTTACAAGGCCTCCTGGGCCCTAGTGGGGCCAGCCATTCTTCACTCTCCATCCCTTCCCTACCTGGCCCCCTGGTCCAGAGACGGGAAAGAAGAAATATTACACCAGTGACCACAGACTCGTGGCGTAGAATGTACTTTGTGTGATTGTTGTTTGGGTGATAGGCATGGATAACATTACTTAGTTTAATAGTATAGAAATTGAAAAATAAAATAAGTACAGAATTGAGGTGCAGAATTTCCTTGGGTTTTTGTTGTAACTTGATCTGGCCAGTCATTCACCCAGGACAACATGACAGGAAAGGGGGGTGGGGGGATGGGCGGGAGTGAAGTTAGAGGGTAGGGCATCATGTTGTGAATTATTTTTTAAATATAGCAAATTTCTCAGCACTATCAAAGAAATAATCCTTATTGTAACTTGTCCTCTTTTTTTAGTTTAAAATTGACTGTAGAATATACAGGGAGCAAAAAAACAAAGCAAAAACAAAACAAAACATTAAACTCTCACCCATAATTCTCCCTCCTAGAGATAACCCCTGTGAACATTTTGATATAAATCCTCCCAGACTTTTCTAAGTCAAGTATGAGGTCATACTGCACATGCTTTTTGGTAGCCCACTCTCTCCACTTAATGATATAGCCTGGGAATTTTCTCCAGCTGTAAAATATTCTTCATACCATTCTACATTGTATGTCTGTCCATTGTACACATGCACCATTATTTATTGGCCATTCTGACCAACATCCTTTAAGATAACTACTACGTTCAGAACTATAATTATTTCCTCAGGTTCAATTCCAAGAAGTGGAATTTCTGTGTGAAAAAGTATTTTTAAGGCAAAGATGCAATTTTAAAGTAACCATGGTAGCATACTGTTCTAAGCTAACTGATCAAATATTGGAATGGCCTGGAAAAAAAGCAGTGACTATCACCACCATCCTTCTCCTTATGCTGATCATAAAATTTGTTTTCCACTTGCCATGAGTGTAAATTTTCAGCTATAGATCATTCCAGATTGTTACTAAACACAGGAACAATAATAATGATAGTTATAGCTAACACTTTACTCCTTTAAATCTTTATAGCACTCTATAGATAACATTATCTCTGTTTTTCAGATCATGTAACTGAGCCACAGAGAGGTTATGTAACTTGTCCAAAGTCACACAGCAGAGCCAGAATGCGAGCCCAAGCAGTCTGGCTACAGGAATGGCCATGCTATACCACAGTATAAATTCTCCTTCTGTTATAAACATCAGCATCCTCATAGTTAAAGATTTTTGAGCAACTACTGTGTTATAGGCACTGTGCTTTGCATATATTACTTACGCAAATAAATAATCCTTCCAGAACTTTGTGAGATGAGGGACCTGGCCCAACTACATTCCAGGCCCTCCAGGGAGGAATCAGTATGCTCAGAACAGCTGGACACCAATTTTCTTATTTACTTTCGCTTTACATCCCTCAGGTATACATAAATGTCATCTTCTTATGACACCCTCCGGACCAACCTACTTAAAAAGACAGTTCTCATCCCCTCCCAAGTACTTCTTTTTCTCCCTTCCCTGTTTACTTTTTCCTTAACTTTACAACATCTGACATACCATACCTGTTGCTTCTTTATCCTCACTTAAGTAGCTCTCCACTCAAAATCAAAGCTCCATGACAGTGGGGACTCTAGTCCGCTTCATTCACTGCTATACTGTTGTCAGTGCCTACAACAGTATTTGGCACATAGTAGGTGGTCAGCAAGTAGTTGTTCAGTGAATGAATTGGTCTTCTAAGAATTTGACATTTGAAAAAATCAAGAGCCAACTGAGGAAGAAGAGACAAAATGGCATTGTCTTCTGCTGGCCCAAGGAAGTAGGGGAGAAACACAGCGTTTGAAAGGAATACATGCTTGCCTTTCCCACTTCTTACTCACCATTTTGTTCCCAAGGTGTCAGAAAACCTCGTGCAGCGAGATGGCGACTTCCTGGTTCGAGATTCTTTGTCGAGCCCTGGAAACTTTGTCCTGACCTGTCAGTGGAAGAACCTCGCTCAGCACTTTAAGATCCACCGGACAGTCCGGCGGCTCAGTGAGGCATACAGCCGCGTGCAGTACCAATTTGAGATGGAGAGCTTCGACTCCATCCCTGGCCTGGTGCGCTACTACGTGGGCAACCGCCGGCCCATCTCCCAGCAGAGTGGAGCCATCATCTTCCAGCCCATCAACAGGACAGTGCCCCTGCGGTGTCTGGAGGAGCATTACGGCACCTCCCCAGGCCGGGCCCGGCAGGGCAGCCTTGCTGAGGGAAGGCCAGATGTGGCCAAGAGGCTGAGCCTCACCATGGGCTGCGTCCAAGCCCGAGAGCCAACCTTGCCAAGAGGAAACCTCCTCAGGTGGGTCAGGGCCTCCTCAGGTGGTGTTGAGACCACGAGGGGCACTCTTGACTTGACCAGGCTTAGTTAGGCAGATGAGGAGCTCACCTGGAACAGAGGAACAATAAAAGATGTTAATAAGATGCCAAGTGTTACCGGAATAGCTGTCACGAGGCAGTGCATGTTCTCACTCGAGTTGATGCCAAAAATAAATGACGCAGTTGCTGAGGAAGGTGGGGTTAGCCAGGAGAGATTGTATGAAGGAGGTAGGATTCCAGCTAGTCTGAAGGCTAGGGGAAATTTGGATAGATGCTGCAAAGGGGAGGGTGTTCCAGGCGGGACTCAGCATGAGCATAAGGGTAGAGATAGAAAAGGACAAGAGTTGCTTGGAGTGAGTAAATGATGGGGCTGGAGCAAAGGGCTCACATTAGGGGCTGGGAAGGGTAGGCTTAGAAGTGACCCCAGCCAGATTGTGGAAGCCTTAATGCCAGGCTGAGGGTTTGAGGGAGCCTCAAAGACTCAACATAGTAAATGGGGAGTCCTAAGAATAGAACTGGGCAGTGATGTGCAGAGAGGGCGAGGAGAGAGAGGAGCTAGAAGACTGGATTCATGAGCCGTGGGGGGGGGGGGTGTCAGACTATGTGGGTGGGGTAGAGGGAGTCGGGAGGGTCAGGAACCAGGCTTCCCAGGGCTCTTCCCAGGTGGACCAGGGCAGCCGGACACCACCGGAGGGACCAGAGCAGGTGGACTTTGGAGGAAAAACCAGTTGCTCTCTCTGAGATATGATTGTGTGCTTGCTGAGTGCCAGTGTTCAGCAACAGTGTTGGGGTTCAGGAGGGGACTTAGGTCTAAGGCTTAGATCAGGGCTTGGTCCACATGGAAAGGGTGGTTGACTCAGTGAGAAGAGTTGAGATTCCAAAGACAGGAGATGTCAAGAGCCTGGGGCTAGTCTGAACCTCGGGGACTATGCAAGGGAAGAGTTCGGAGAATTCGGTGCTGAGGCAAGATACCCTACCGTCGACTATCAGTGATGTGCCTGTATTTATATAGGACCTGTCTCTCTTGGAGCTAGGAGTCCTCATGCATATTGTATGTTTTATCTAAACTGTTCCCGGAAAGGAAAGCAGGAAAGAGGCAGGCGTGGTAGGCGAAGACCAGCCCCCATTCTCTCAGTGACACAGCTCCCTTCTCTCGCCCCCTGGTAGCTAGGCTTACACACTTAAGCCAACATGTTATATTTTACTTACTGGTTGTCTTTCTGGACCAGGAGAAAATGTCATAAACTGTAATTTCTAGACTATAAAAACGCAGAAGCAAAATACAGGATTTTGAGTCATACAAATGACAGCTACTAGGAAGCTCCTGTAGGTATTAGTCAGCATCTGGCTATGGACCCGCCTGCCTGGGCACAAACGCTAGTCTACCACTCACCTGGGCAAGCTACATGCCTGCTCTGCGCCTCCCTTTCTTTATCTGGAAATGCAAGCTTGTGAGTGTTCAATGATTTATAATATGCAAAGTGCTTAGAACAGTGCCAACACATAGTAAGTGCTAGGTAAGTGTTAATAATCATAATAATTGTTTTCTGGAGGGCAGTAGAATGTAAGACTTAGGGCAGTTGCAGGGAGGGAGAAAAAACTTTTATCTAAGGTATTTAGATACTCTTTACATAGTAATAAGATGGGACTTGAGATCCCTTAAAATATTAAAGGAGTACCCTCTTCTTCTCTTTCTTTGGGGAGTTGGGTTTGGCTGCTCAACTGATAAATAAGGAGTTAATGTCGTGAACAGAGCCTGGGTTAATTTGTCCACAGAGAAGCCTTGCCATGGTGCTGGAAGGAAGACCTCCTGGTCTGCCCTCAGAGGCCCGGATTTAAAATATAATTATTTTTTTAAGATAAGAAAGGAAAGAAAAACTGAGAAAGTCCCTAAGTTAACAAGACAGGCCTAACAGAGCCACTCTTCTGACTGCCCCCTTGAAAGCAGAGCTCCCTAGGCTTTGTCACCCCTGGGCACAGGCAGCAGGCCCAGAAATGCATGGGGGTGGGGTGGGCTCAACCCGATAAATGGCCTGATGCCCTGCCCCCACCCCTTCAGTGGCTCCTGCACCTTCGCTGACGTCTGGCCTGCTGGTTGGCTGGCGGGGAACCGCCTGGGCAAAGGTGTGAGCTCTCAGCCAGGTTGCATTCCAGGTCTATGTTCTGGCCAGTGGAGTCCCACTGCTCCTGGTGATCGCTGCTTAAATATCGCTTTGCAGAAGCCATTGCCTTTTGGAATATTCCCTCTGCCCACCTTATCTCCCTGGGGGGTTGCTGGAATTTCTCTGTTGTTGGGAGTTTGGGTTTGTTTTTTTGTGTGTGTGGGATTTTTTTGTGTGTGTGGTTGTTTTTTTTTTTCCTTTGGTGCTTGCAAAGGTAGGAAAGAACTTTGCGATTTCTGTAACATAAGCTTGTGGGAGGGCCGATTAAAGTTCATTACAACTTGGCTGGCACAGTGCTTTCTCTTTTAGCAGGAGAGAGATTCTGTTCCTTGGTGCTAATTAGAGAAATTCCCAGCCTGAATTGGCAAGGGACAGAGCAATGCTAACTACTTGTGTTAAAAGTTACGTTCCACCTTTTCCCTGTGTAGCTATTGCTCTGTGCCTCCCAGCTGCCTCTCTGCGGGGCCACAGGTGGCCACGCGCCTTCCTTTCCCAATTCAGCAGGAGTGAGGCTGGCTGTGGGGTCCCTCATGCACGCAGGAGGGTGGGGAGGACAGCCTCCCCAGGCAATCGTGTGGATTATTTCGGGGACCCGAGATTTGCACTGAAATGGAAACTGCCCCACAGCTTCCTCCCTGACTGTGACAGTGTTTTGTCATTCGCGGTGGAATCACACATTCTGTCATGGTGGAACCGCATGTTAGTTAAACAAGTCATGTCTCCTGGGTCTGTAAGTAATTTGGGGCTCTGTTAAAAGTACACATTCCAGTTCATCAGATTTCCCTGAGAGGACTATGAAACCTTTCCCCTGCTCTGCTCAACGGTATGGAAAGGCTCAGAGGAGGCGTCCTAGGACCTAACTGGATTGGCCACGGGGACATGAGGATAGAGCCCACGGCACAGTATTAATCGCCCCCATCAGTAATTTTGTCCTTTAGCGGACATTCCTGGACTGTTAGGGTATGCTGTAGCACTCTCATGCTGAGCAACCTTTTTTTAAGAGAAACTTTCCATGACGCTGCCTAAAGGTTTTATGATTTAATGACATGTTTCTGCCCCACTTGTCTTTTGCTTCAGAAATAAAGAGAAAAGCGGCAGCCAGCCTGCCTGCCTGGATCACATGCAGGACAGAAGAGCCTTGTCCCTGAAAGCCCACCACCAGTCGGAGAGCTACCTGCCGATCGGTAGGTCCCTGGGCGTGTGGGGGGAGGAGGGCGACGGTGCGATCCTGATTTCCTTCAGGCTGGTTTTCCTGCTCCGTCCGCTCACATAACTGGGGAACGACGTAAGAGTCCATGCGTGCACGTTTGTAGGACTGTATCCAGATGGGAATCGCTGAGCTGGGCACTTTATGGATGCTAGTTTTTAAGCCTCATAGAGCGAGCTTTCAAGGTGGGCGTGATTCTTCTTTTTGAGGTTGAGGAAACTGAGGCACAGAGGTTAAGTAACTTGTCCAGAGTTGTCTATCAGGTCAGCGGCTCAGCCACCATTTGAACTCAGATTTTCTGATTCCAAGCCCATTCGCTAACTGGCTGGTGATCTTCATAACAAATGAGCCTATCCCCTGTAGTCCGCTCCCAGGGCAGAGGGCAAGCGAGTCCATCCTGGTGCTCCTGCTAGAGCAGCTATCCCCAGAGCCCTCCTCCTCTCCACTCTCCTTTCACAGCCAGGAGAGCGAGAAGGTGTGGGATTGTTTTTCATTATTTTTATAACTGACCTTCCTAGGGACCACAAGGTGATTTTCTTTCTTTCTTTTTTTTTTTAAGGGGTATTTGTCACAAGGTGATTTTCCTAGTGCCCCTTAAACTACTTCTATGTGGGTTATCTCGACATCCTGCTCTCCCTTCCCAGTGTGTCTCTAGCTCTCCCTTAAAGCTGGCTGGGATCCACCCTGGCTTGTAGAGTGACTCAGGGTCCTTTATGCTATGTGACTAAAGATTTCTGTTTCTTAGATTACTCACTGCCCTCCAGACTTAATGTATTTACCTGTTCTGACTGTCCTAACCTTCGGTGACCATACAATGACATTGCAGCCCAGCTGTTAGCAGTCACTGGGATTTAAATTCTCCCAGAACTGTGGGGTGGGGCCAACTTAGCCTTCAGAATGGTCTAGTGTAGACTGCTCTAGACTGAGCATGAGGTGGTCATACCAAGTTATCTTTTTTTTTTTTTTTTAAGATTTTTATTGGAGAATTGGGGGGATGGGAACAGTGCTGGGGAATTGGGGGAAGGGGAACAGACAAGTTGCTGTCATTTTGTTCTTCAGTCTAGTTGTGGAGGACGTTGCTTCACTGGCCCAAGTTGGCACCATCATTGCGCTCTTCCCGGGCAAGGCAGATCAGTTGCCGGCTTCTGGACGGCTGCTTACTGCGGCTGCTGGCCGCTCACACTGGCTGCTGGCTACACACGGTAGCCCATGGCAACCCACTGCCACAGGGGCTGCAGCCTACACCGTTGCCAGTGACTCACGGCAGCCCAGCTCCAGGTTGAGCTGTTGTTCAGCATCTTAGCTGTAGAGGGCAGTGTCACTGGCCCTCATATGTGGGATCCGAACCGGGGCCCTCTGGCGTCCCAAGCCAGCTCTTAACCATCGCACCACTTGGCCGGCCCCCAAGTTATCTTTTGAGGGTGAAAATCGAAACCCAAGAGCCTGAGTTGAGGGTTGGGGTACAATGACCCTAGTTTTGTTTGTTTTGTGTTCTCCACACAGCTTTTTCTGATTCTCTCTTATCCTCCATAGGCGGTAAGCTGCCACCTCAACCCCCAGGTGTGGATACAGGCCCCTGCCCAAACTCACCTGTTTTCAGGACGGGCAGTGAGCCCACCCTGAGCCCAGCAGTGGTTCGGAGGGTCTCCTCGGACACTAGGGCAGGGGAGGCGCTGAGGGGCTCTGACAGCCAGCTGTGCCCCAAGCCACCCCCCAAGCCCTGCAAGGCGCCCCTCCTCAAGGCTCCCCCATCTCCATCCACCTGGCCCAACTCGGAAGCCAATTACTGTGAACTGAACCCAGCCTTTGCTACAGGCTGTGAGAAGGGAGCAAAACCATCCATCTGTGCGCAGGACAGCTACGTGGAGCTGCTGAAAGCCAAGAGGAACGGGACGCCGGGTCCCCGGAACTCTGGCACCAACTACTTAATTCTTGATGAAGATGACAGGGCAAAGCCTTGGGAGCCGCTGGCAGGAGCGCAGATGGACGAGGGGCAGGAGGACGAGGGTGAGTTTGTGATGCCCCTCCTGGAGACTGCCTCCTCCTTCAGGCCCAACGACTTTGAGTCAAAGCTTCTTCCTCCTGAGAACAAGCCCCTGGAGACAGCAATGCTGAAGCGGGCAAAAGAACTGTTCACCAGCAGTGACCCCAAGGTCATCGCCCAGCACATGCTGAGCATGGACTGCAAGGTAAGTGCCCATGGGGGCGTAGTTTCGTTCTGGCTTTCGAAAGTTTGGAAGGCTGGGGCAGGGTTGAGGGGGATCTGTTTGCACTTCACTCCACCTGACCCTGTAAGTGCTTTGCTCATAGGAAAGGTCTGTAGATAAACCCGGGTGTGGGTATTTATTTAATGGGTGGGAACCACAGGCCAGGGCAACCTTTTCCCAGGCAGGAAACGTAAAATTCACCTTGGACAGAGGAATGGCAGGCTGCCTCCAGGGCCATGCCCCCTTCCCCTCACCCTTGCTGGTGTCTGGAGCTTCTATAGAATTCTTCTCCCAGCTGGTGCTGATTTACAGATTCTCCCCTGGTCTCAACTCTGTCAGAAACTGATAAAGTCAAGTACAAAGGAAAGTAGATTATGGATGAAAATGTAGTTTCTGGAGGAGCAGAGCCTTGGTGATTTTTATATATATATATATATATATATATATATATATATATATATATATATATATATATTTATTTATTATTGAAATGGTCTTTAGGACAAATAAACATTTTTAAAATCATCTCGATTTCTTTTTTTTACAAGTAATACTGGCTCAATTTAGAAAAATTATAAAATATAATTATGATTTTAAAATTACAATTATAAAATCTAATTTAGAAAAATTAAAAAATACAGATTAAGAAGAAAAAAATTTAAAATCACACAAAATCCAGTTTCCTGGTGATCACCAGTGCTATTTACTCTGCAAATAGAGACATATAAATAATTACATACAGATCTGTTTGTTTACCACAAAAATGGCACCCTCTATACATACTATTCCAAACCCTGAGTTTTTCACCAAACGATATGACTGTCTTTCCATGTGACTAAATAAATATGTGTTTATATCATCATCATTTTTGATAGGAGACATTTCTTTTAGTTACGGGTGGCTTTTGTTTGTCGGTGGCCCCTAGGCAGCCTCATTCTTCAGAGAGATATTTCTAGAAAGCAGGTGTCTCAGGCTGGGGTGAGCTCAGCCCACTCCTTAGTATAAAGAGACAGATCCCTGCATTTGAGTGACAGGTAAGGCCTTTGTGAGATTTAAAGCCCTTTTTCATTTGTAGCTCATTGAAGTCAGTTAGCTTCAAAGGTCAGGGCTTATTTAGGAACTAGGTTTTCCTAAATAAATTTCCTGGGTCATGAATTATAGATTTCGAAATCTAGTCTCTGAGCACTCCCCAGGGAGTTCCCTAGTTGAGGGAGGGTTCCTATGGGGACAGGAGGCCTCTCAAACAGCCTTGAGGAACATTAGGCAGTTAGTTGCTGTTCTGGGGAGGAAAAAAAACCCTTTCTGAAAAACAGGACTGAGGGATCACTCAGTTGCCCTCATTACCAGGCCCGGGAGGTGGTCCGCATGTATATGCGTGTGTGTGTGTGTGTGTGTGTGTGTGTGTGTGTGTGTGTGTATGTGTATGTGTGTGTGTGGTGAGGGGGGGTTGCCCCACAAGCCCTGAGAAGAGAGCCAGGAAATGGGCTGCTGGAGAACAGGGCTGTTCCCCTGGTTGGCTGAGTGTCCTTGGGCAGCGCTCACGAAGGGTCAGATAATTTGCCATGCTAAATTCTTTCTTTAACGCAAGGTAAACCTGTTTGGGCAGTAAGAGGATTTAGGATTCCGGTTCTAGTAAGTAACTCTTACTGGGCCATGGATCTGCGAGCAGAACCACGCCAGCAGGCCAGGAGCCTGGCGTGAACCTGTCTGGGTTCTCCATAGAGAAATCTCCTTGTGGAAACATGTGTCTGGATTCACAGGACAGCTTAACTCCCAAGGGGAAATGAATCCTTCTTCCTTGTGGCCCCAGCCAGGGATTGGTGATAATGTCGGAGGTGAGGTGACTAAGCACTCTTTGCAGGAGGGTCTGGAACCCTCCCACCGCCTTGGCAGCCATGAAACTAGCACCTGAGTCTGTTCTCAACAGAAGGAACGTGCAGCCTGCACACTTTCCCATTGTTTCTCTCTGCGTTTTGTCTTCCTGGTGAGGCCCCACTCCCATGTCTGCCTTCAGGCTCCTCTGGAAGAGGGGCTAGATGGAGGCCTCAAGGCAAAGACTGGGGCTGGAACCTGCCAGCCCCCAAGGGCAGGGCTAGTTAGCCTTCCTTACTCCCCGCTGAGTTCACAGCCATTTCCTTATCCTCTTCCTGGAACCACTGACTTCAGGGCTTTGCCAACAAAGCAGGCACAACCAGTGACTCTGAGAGGGAAATAAAACAAGGGCTGCTGTTTGCTACCCCGTCTGAATGCAGCGGCAGCCCGACGGGGCCACCCCGAAGCTGAGAACAGGCACTGGGCAGCATCTGGGGCCCGAGTGCTGGTTCCCACCCCGTGCCCAGAGCCCAGGGCTGATGCCCAGAAAGGCCATCAGAGCAGTGGGTGGTCCTGAGCACCTCCAGACTGCCTGCCCAGCAGTGTCCAGCCCCAAGCCCTGGACTGGGGCTGGGGTAGGCATCCACTGAGACCTCCCACCCCGCATATGGGCGCTGTCCTGGCCTCACTTAAGTGGAGTACAACACTCTCCCACCCACTGTCTTCGTAGTGACTAGAAATGAGGGCCAGTAGTTAAGAGCTTGGTCTCTGCGGATGAACTGCCTGAGTTTAACCCCGCCTCTCCTTGCCTCTCTAGCCTTTCACTCTGATAAAGGAGGAGAAGAATCCAACTCCGCTCCGTGCCATGCCTGGCCCTAGTGAGGCTAAGTGTTTGTTAGTATTATGTATTTGGCCTTAATTGAGCACCTACTGTGGGCCAGCCCAGGTCATAGCGGGGGAGGCAGGGAGGGACAGTTGATACAGGAATTTAGACTACAACCCAAGTGGGGAAAGCTCTGTAGGGGAAGGCATAGGAGCTGTGGAGCCTTTGAAGCGTGGTCTTGAACATGGGGCAGCTAAGTGATCAAGGTGGGGATGTCTGAGATGAGTTTTGAAAGCTGAATAGGAGTTGGCCATTTGAAGAACACAAAAAGCATCTTCCAGGCAGCAGACAACACACATACAGAGACTCAGATGTCAAAAACCACGGAGGGGAGGGGTTGGCTTATGGAAGATTCACTCTGTGTGGGCTGTGAAGGTGGGGCCAGGGAGGGCCTGGCAGGTCTTCCATGTTTTTAAGTCTCGATTCTGGGCTCGTGCCAGGTTGCTGCCTTCAAAGCGCTTAGCAGTTCAGTGAGGGAAAGAGGCCTCTAAGGACATAGAGCAGATCAGAATCCTTTGCTGAGGGCAACAGAGACAGTGAGCAGAGCCAGGTGATCTCACTGCAGTTTAGACGGTCCTTTGGCAGCTGTAGGAGGGCTGGGCCAGGGCCCCGTCAGGGCTCCCCTGGGTCACTGCAGCAGCTCAGGAAACTGAGGGATGAGGAGCTGGCAGAGTTCAGAGATCCTGCAGAGCTAGGAGAGCTAAGATTAAAAGAGCAAAGGGAAGCTGGAATGCCTCATCATGGGGCACTGAGTCGGCCTGCCCTGCGGGTCCAGCTCATAATAAATGCTGTAGAAGCGTCCGTCTCTCCTCTGTATCTGTGAGCTGCACACCCCTGGATGTTCCCCAGGGGACCTAATCCAGGCCGTGCAGTGTGAGCTCAGGACCGCCTTGTCCCACAGCTCAGCCTTCGGGGACGCAGTGGCATTTCCTGGTAAAAGCCCAGGAAAGTGACCAGGGATTGAATATTTAAACCGAAGGAAAATGGACTGGAGGCTTCTCTCTCAGAGCAGGGATCCCTCTGGAGGCTAGTGCTTCCAGAACAAAACGAAATCCGTGACAAGCCTCTGAGTCTTGTTACACAGAATATGCGTGGATGAGACATATCCCACAGACGTGCTGGGTTTGGAGCCTGTGACAGGGCAGCTGTCTAAACAAGCAAAGCGTATGTGACCGCAGGTGGCTGGGGTGCGCACCTGGGCTGCCTTGCCATGGTCAAGGTATAAATCTCTTTCTAGATATCGGGCCAGAATTCTTCCCCCTGGACACAGTCAGTGATTCACAACTTGTATTTTCAAATCTCTTTTTGGAGCTTTAAGGTCATTTGATCCTTTGCAAAATCCTAGAGAAAGGTGAATTTAGCAGTTGGATTAGAGAAGAGGACACTGAGGCCCAGAGAGCACAGTATGAATTCTGCATCCTATTCTGAGATTCCCACAATTCTCGTTTCCCCAGGGCTGACAGCAGGTCTTTGTTCAACCACAGAAGTTAAGGGTCAGGGTTAATAATACGAGCTAAACTTCCAGATGTTTTTTGGGGGGCCTATTATGAAGACATCTGGACTACTCATGTGTCCAGGATAATTATAGTCGAGGACAACTCTATACATGGAAGAGAGGAATTGTCTGTCCCCGGCCGGCCTGCCTGCCGTGGGTCCAGGCTTGAGGAGACCCGTTGTATCTGAGGGTTGTATTAAGTGCATCCGTGTGCCGGGAGGCATCATTAGCCTCGTTAGAGACACACTGACTCCACTGTCACATCTCAAGGTAATGTGTAATCACTATAAACGGTCAACGAATACCCTGTCAACTCACATCCGATAAACTGTGATTACACACTAGAATTGAGATGGGAAGAGCCAGTTGGGACAAACAAAGATGTTCTTGAAGGAAAACCCCTGAGGAGAGAAGGGGGTGTGTTTGAGGCCTTGGGTTTCAAATCGCTATACACGTTTCTAATCGTTTCCAGACGTATGGTACATTTGCTGAGCCCCAGAGAGGCGTAATTAGCAATAATAGCAGCCAGCCCTGCCGTTAAGTGAGAACATGACGCAAAGCACGCATCAGAGCAGCGCTTGGATGCAATTCCACTTTTCCACTGCAGGGGGTCTAGTGGGCTCTGTGCACCCTGCAACCGTGCTGTCTACAGCAAAACGTCCCAGCAGAATCCAGCCTGTTAAGACAACAGTTCGAGGAACTGTGCCATTCCCTGGCTGGGCAGAAACACCAAATCTGCACATTCTGCAGACCAATTTAGCTGCTTTCCTCCCAGGCTTTCTATTCCAGCATATGTATTAAAATCCTCAAACTATCATATGAAAACTGTATTTTCGGATCTTGCTGCTCAAAAAGAGCTTCAACCGGTAAAGTTCATCCACACTGTCCCAGTTCAGTGTATTTCCTTTCACGTGCTAAATTCGTGTTCGCAGCAAGATCCAGTGTATTTTAACTTGTGTCCTTGACAGGTCGCTAGGATACTTGAAGTCTCTGATGAGATGAGGAAGAACATGGGCGTGAGCTCAGGGCTGGAACTCATTACCTTGCCGTATGGCCACCAGCTGCGCCTGGACATAATCGAAAGGTGAGCAGTGCTGTCCTCTGCATTTCCAGCCCTTTCAACTCCTCCCAGGCTATCAGACCAACAGGATTCAGAGCAGAGAGAGGCACAGCATCAGCTGCCCCAGAGCTGTCTCCCTCAAGTGTGTGTGGCCCCAGGCCAACTTTCCCCAGAAGCCTTAGCCAGAGAATTCCTGGAGATGCACGAAGAAACAGCACAGAGGAAGTCAGGGAACGAAGACTGATCCAGGATGGGGGTGGAGGAGAGAGCACATGATTGGCCTGTGCGAGCAGTAGTCACTAATCCTGCCAGCCTGGGGTGGGAGCGGGAGGGGTGCAGGCTGGTGGAGCACTCCGACATCTTGCCATCTTGCCACCGGAAGCCCCGCCTCATTGAGCTGCGGCTTCTTTGTCTCTTTTGGAGTTCAAGATTGCTTTAGGAATTAACTGGGAATTTGTAGGAAAGGTTGGGAAGAATCAAGTCTGAATGTTTTCTTTGAAAGGTGGACAAATGGGGGATCAGAGGTCAAAGGATAATGGCACTTGCCCTGGCTGTCCATTAAAACCCACACGCATGAATGTTAGATGTTTAGAAATTAGAAAGACAAGTAGCGAGGCACATTTTTAAGAAAAGAATGCTAGACTTGATTCTCTTATTACCATAGAAGTTGGCCTTTGTGACACACCCAAAAAAAGACAGTTGATTTGAGCAAGACTATCTTATTAAGTTTTCTTTTTTTCCAACCAATTTCCCAGTTGCCATGACACACATGTGGGTTTTAATGGACAGCGTGGGCCCTAGCTTTTCATGAGAAGAGGGCCGTGATGCTTCAGAGGCCAGGCATCCCGAGTGCTGTTATTTCCTGCCCATGGCTTTCCATGACGTTCTAGGTCATAGCACCATCCAGTACAACTTTCTGTGATGGCTAAAATTGTTCTTATTACGGTAGCCACTAGCCACATGTAGCTGTCGAGAGATGAAATGTTTTATTTTACTGTTTATTATTTTATTTTACATGTGGCCAGTGGACAGTGCAATCCTAGGTTGCCAGCCCCTACAAAGCAAGCATTGCCTTTCAAGTAGCCTGGGGGATCGACACTGCTGCTTTCAAGGTTATGTGGCTATAAAGTAGATAAAGCAGCTCCAATGTCACTGTTGCTTTGGCTTCACAGTCACAGACGCATCCCATATAAAATACCAGAATGCCTAATGGAATACTCCTGAGGGACAGGAGGTTAGGAATTGGTCTGTGCTGACTTTGTTCAGGTATCCTTGTTGTTGAATGCCTTTGGGCAATTATAGGTCCAACTTCAGAATTTGCCTACTTTTCCTGATCAGGCTTCTCTAGATTCTTGCCTCCCTCTCCAGGTGTCCTCTTCCCCTCCGAAGCCCCAGGGGCCTGGCTTCTCAGTTCCACCGACTTCCCCTCTGGTGTTGTCTGGGCCCAGTGGTCATCGTTTCAACAGAGATGAACTGTGCTACCTTCCTCATTTCTCATGTGATACATTTCAGCCTAAAAACTCCCCACGTTCCAGGTCTTATTTTATCAGTGTCATTGGGGTGTTGGACATGTGACCCAGTCTGAGGGTGTCTCTCTAGGCTGTTTTCTGACTTTCACTCATATTTACATCCATTTCTTCTTTCTCCTGACTGCTGCTTGCCTTGGGTCTCACTTTTTGTCTTGTTTCCTGTCCAGGACTGACCTGTGGGTCTACCCGCTAGCGCTTGGGGTGCAGTTCTCGTCATTACAATGCGTTTAAATAAAGGCCAAGGGTTTGGTGGTCCCGAGAAGCCAAAATGACACAATCTTCTTGTGTTTAAGAATCAAACACAAAACCACTCTTTACTTTTTAATGTAGCACCTCACTCATTCCAGGCCTACTGAGATGTCCTTCATGTAACATTTAGTGCCTCCTGCTGCCAACCACTGGAGCCTCTGCTACATGCGTGCCAGGCGGAGTTGTCTTTCCCACGGTGGTGCACACAGGAGGTTTTAGGCAAATGTTGGCTGAATGAACGGATAGGATTACCCAATTAACCACTGATACAATGCCAGGTCTTAAAGAACTAGAAAATGTGTTTTTAATTAAGGGCCATTAAATCATAGAGAAGAAAACACTGATTAAAAAATAGATTGAATGCAACATGGGAAGTTAAGTTTACTGTTAGCTAAAGAAACATCTAAAATGTTTGGCTCCACCTTAACCCTTAGCAAATGGGTAACCAAGCTCTTCAATAAACAGGTGATAAAAATAGACTTTAAGTCATGTTACGATCCATTAATTAAGAAAGAAAAAAAAAAGATCAGGAAAAGGAGATAAATAAAGAAAAAGGCAATGAGACAAACAGGCAAAATGGACCAAGATACAGAGGGAAAGATATACACATAGAGACAATTGTAGTAACAGCTACCATTTGCTAGGTGCCTGCCAGTGCCCAGCAGTTTAATTATTTTTATACCCACAGAGTTTCTATTTCTCACAACTACCCTTGTTCCCATTTTACAGATGAAGAAGTTGAGGCGAGCAATCAGCTAAACAACCTAAGGTCACACTGTGTGTAAGCAGTATACATGCATATATGTATAAAACACACGCAGATAGCAGAGCTCATTACTTATTTAACAAACATTAGAGTGTGGACAAAAAAGGGGCCACATACGAAACCTGACAAGCTCAGGGGAGGCCCGCATAAAGGGACTTACAAACCCAGAGATCAAAGTAACCGTGGCCTGAATGTAAAAATTCCTAACTAAAAGCGGGTCATGGTGGGTAGTTACGTACTAGGCCTGTAGCTTCCTTGACAAGGTCAGCCATTACCTTTGAAATTGTCTATTGTCTTTGTGCATCTAAGATAACATACCTCTGAAATGTCAGAGTTAATTTTCTTTTCTGGACCCCTCAAAGGCACAACCGCCGACACCGAGCACGAGAACACATTGTTATCTTGTTGCCCACGTACCCTCTCTCTGTGCTGTAAATGTTATCTGTCCTGTACCCACCAATGTATAAGAAGTATGTGTCTCTCCATTTTGCTTTTTATCCAATCTCAGAGATTTCCTCGCTTTGCTTTCTCCTGCCCCCTTAATCTACCACCAGTGGAGTTCATGTAACCCTCCTTACGTCTCTTCCTTTGATTCTAATGTATAAAAAAAGCTTCGAAACTGCCATTCTCTAGAGCATTTTCTCAATCCATTGAGATTTCGCTTCCCAGCAATTGTCATCAGTTGCCTCAGATAAACTCTTATAAGACTTTTTCTCAGGCTATACGTTCTTTTGCCAAAGAGAAACTAGTAATGCTAGGCACTAGATGAATCATGCCACCCTTTGCTTAAGAACACGAGAGAGATCAACATGTGGGCACAGAGAGACGCATAGCCATGGAGTAACACCCTTTGCTGTGAACTTCAGGACACGGTGTCCTCAGAATTTCAAAGACTGTATTTTAATAACCATAACTGTGAGTTGGGGCTTCACATCCAGCACTTCTACCGCAGCCTGGACGAACTGTAATTGAGGCATTCTGGCCCAGTGCCGTCACCTCCCCAGTCCTGATTTTCAGAGGGAAGGGAGGAAAGGGATCGCAGTCTGTGCTGCCTATCACCAGCGAAGGAGGCTGCTCTGTGCCCCCATTCATGTTAGTCCCATTGTCATGTAGAGGAAAGGTCACTCTGCTTCCTGTTCTGGGTCTATGAGGTTGACCCGGGTAGTTCAGGATGAGAAAAGGGAGCATTGTTGGCAGATACACGATTTCCGCTTTGTCCGAGTCTGACCTTACAGGGACACCGTGCCTGTGTGCTGTTTAGTCTGTCCACAGCTCCATTCACTTTCTGGCCTCTTGACAGGAGCTGCAGACACTCCATTCTTAGCTCTTCATGCCTTTCTTTTTTCTGACACCCTTGTTGTCTTCCTGAATGAAGCACTTTCTCTCATTTTTCTGTCCCTTCCATTCCCCAGTGCAGGGGGCTTGGGGGAGGTGGCCCAGGGCTCCCCTGAGGAAGGGACCTCTTATGGTGGAAGGTCCAAGCAGCCGTAGGCACTTCACCTGAGGTGGGCCCTCTTCATGCCCCCAGGTCCAGGGATGAGCAAGGCCCTGTCCTGGGCCGTCTGTCCTTTTGGACTCTGCATCGTGCACTCTCTGAGGCCTCGTCTGGGTCCTGTGCATTCAGCCTGGTAGGGGTGGTCTCTGTGGGAATTGGCAACCAAACTTTCTGAGCTACCAGCACATCTCAGGGCAAGAGCAGCAAATGGGGCAAAGCCAGTCCTTTTCCTGGCCATTTTGGTTTCATTTCCTCCTAGTCCTGTTGGCCCAGGGCCTAACCACTGCTCTCTTCCCTGTCAGACACGGCACGATGGCCATAGGCATTGCAGTGGACATTCTGGGCTGCACAGGCACTTTGGAGGACCGAGCAGCCACCCTCAATAAGATCATCCAGGTGGCAGTGGAACTGAAAGACGCCATGGGGGACCTCTATTCATTCTCGGCCATCATGAAAGCCCTGGAAATGCCGCAGGTAAATATCCACTTGCTTTGTGCGGCCCTGTGGGACGGTGTGCTGCACAGTGGTCTGCGGGCCCGTGCTTAGGAAATCACAGGCTTAGTCAGTCTCAAAAAGTAAACTGAATCTTAGAGAAAGCTACTTTAATTAGAGGGCAACCACGAGTAGAGTCCTAAGTATTTTGGCTGATTTTATTTTATTTTATTTTTTTAAAGATTTTTTATTGGGGGATTAGGGGGAAGGAACAGTTTTAGGGAATTGGGGGAGGGGAACAGTGTTGGGGAATTGGGGAAGGGGAACAGCAAAGTTGTTGTCCTTCAATCATAGTTGTGGAGGGCACATCAAGTCAGCTCCAAGTCCAGTCGCTCAGCTCAGCTCGAGGTGCTGTGTTCAGTTAGTTGCGGGTGGGTGCAGCCACCATCCCATGCGGGAGTCGAACCGGCAGCCTTGCTGTTAAGAGTGTGCACTCTATCCCCTGAGCTACCCAGGCAGCAGGTCAGCTCAAGGTACCGAGTTCAGTCTTTAGTTGCGGGTGGGCATAGCCCACCATTCAAACCAGCAGCCTTGTTGTTAGGAGCACGTGCTCTCACCAGCTGAGCCATCCTGCCACCTGTTGGCAGCTCAGTGGCAGCTCAGCTGGGGCACAGCGTCACTGGCCCATGTGGGAATCGAACCGGCTGCCTTGTTGCTCAGAGCTCTCACTCTTGAGCAAGCTCTTAACCAACTGAGCCACTCGGCCGGTGCCTTGGCTGATTTTAAAAACAGTGGAAAATTGCTGACAGCCCTCCCTTTCTCTTTAATGTACAATAAGAAGAGTCATCCTCAGGAACACTGTTCCCGAAGAACCATTTATGATGATATGTGTGTTGTATAAGAGACTGATTCCACCTGAGTCACCAAGCATGGATGGGGGCAGTGTGGGGTAGTGGCTGGGAAGCTGAGCCATTGGAGGAGCCTATATCTGAGAATCCCTAGAGTGGTTTATCTCAAAGAATGTTCCACAGGTCACCTAAAACAAGCTCTCCTATTAAAAAAGTCAGATTCCTGGACTATCTGCCATATAACCCCCTATTTAGAATTTCTGAAATCAGGCACATTGAATATATGTGTTGACAGGCTGTTTTTACGATGAGTGTCAAAACTGAAAACCTGTATTTGAAATCACATGGACCTCATAGAGCAGGGGTTGGCAAACTTTTGAGACAGAAGAGCCGCCAGGGTCAGCAAACTGTGGCTCGCAAGCCATATGCGGCTCTTTGGGTATGTACATGTGGCTCTGAAGTAAAATTGAAAATGAAAATAAAACTATCATAGTTTCATTTATAAAATCTTTAAAGGGTATTATTCACATAATGGTGATTATGTAAAAATATATTTATGGCTCTCGAATAATTTTTAAATTGTTGTGAGGGACAGGATTGGCTCTTCCAGGGGTCGGCAAACTTTTGAAACTGAACGTACCCAAAGAGCCGCGTGTGGCTCGCGAGCTGCAGTTTGCTGACCCCTGTCATAGAGAAAAGTGGTCCTGTTGTCTTGATTGCTCGGATTCAGCATTCCCATTTCTGTTCTGCCAAGCCCTAGTTGCTTGGAGGACTTTGATTTACAATGCTTGCAAGCCCAATCTGCAACCGGTAATGCCAAAACTGCTCATCACCTAGCGTGGCTGTTTCATAGCCACAGATTATCTCAGAAATCCTGCTGGGGGCTCCCTGAAAATCCAACGTTGCCACTAGGGAAGATAGCTACAGTCACATGTCCTGCAAGTCAGGACATGTTAGTGACATAATTTCCTTGCATTAAAACAAGGTCCCCTTAAAAACAAGAAGCTGAGCAACTTAAGTTCTTTCACCAGGAAAATTTGGGGGTTCAATTCCAATTATGATATAACATTCTAAGAGTTTTCAAAATTCTTCAAATGCACTGGAATTTAGTATGGTGGATATATGAAATAAGCAAATTCAGCCATGTTTTCATGATATACTGACTTGTATGTCAGGGGTTATAATTTTTCATTCAGGTGTTTTTAATTTGCATCAGATTTCTTATCCAAAACTACCTATAATTTTGAAGGTCAAGCCAATGAGCTAAGCTGTGTGTATAGCCCTCCAGTCCAGAGCTTCCTCTGAGAGTAGTCAAGGGGATGTTTTATATTATGTGGTTGCTGTGTCCATGACATCAAACTTGGCGGTTAGGGACTTATCCCAAAGCACGTTAACATGCCTTGTAGGCGGCTCCCTCCCCTCCAGCAGCATCAGACTCTTACCTTCTGGAGCACCTCAGCAATGAGGGGGCATAGTTCTCACTGGTATTCCGAGCCCTGGGGTGAGCCAGGACACTGCTTGGGGAGGGAAATGGCAGAGATAGGGAAAACCCCATAGGAGTCACGTCATTTTTGTGTGTCGCCATCCAAACCATCTCCTACGTGCTTTCTCTTCTCAGCTTCTCATATGAAGAGAGAGCATCCAGGAGATGGGCCTAGTCAGAGGCAAGGGCTTCTTTCAGAAAGGTGGATGCTTCAGGGAGAGGGAAGAGCAGAAGGGGAGTGTGAGAAGAGAGGGCAGCATGGTGGGCGGCCACAGGAAGACCTGCCCACACCCTTTCCTTACCAGCAAATCTGCTGCTGCTGATCCTCTCTCATCTTTCCCTTGGAGTACACAGGGAGCTTGGGCCAGCCGAGTGGCACATTGGTTAAGAGCTCTGAGCAGTAGGGCCCCAGTTTGGATCCCACATTAGGGCCAGTGATGCTGTGCCCTCTACAGCTAAGATGGTGAACAACAGCTCGACCTGGAGCTGGGCTGCCATGAGTCGCCGGCGATGGCGTAGGCTGCAGTGAGGCTGCAGTGGGCTGCCGTAAAGCTACCATGAGTGGCCGGCAGCCGGTGTGAGCTGCCAAGAGCCGCTGTGAGCAGCCATCCAGTGGCTGGCAACCAATCTGCCTCACCCAGGAAGAGCACAATGATAATACCAACATGGGTCAGTGAAGCAACGTCCTCCACAACTAGACTGAAGAACAAAAGGACAGCAACTTGTCTATTCCCCTTCCCTGATTCCCCAATGCTGTTCCCCTCCCCCAATTCCCCAATAAAATCTTAAAAAAAAAAATACACAGGGAGCTAGTTCTTAGAGGCCAATGAAATGAATCTCAGGTCTGCTGTTTACCAGCTGTGAAACCTTGAGCAAGTGACCTAATCTCGCCTGTTGTTTGATCTGTAAAATGAGGCCAACGTACCTGCCTCATAGGGCATTGTGAGGCTTAAATGAAATTCCTCAAATACCTGACTCAGAGTTGGCTCTCACTCCCTTCCTCCCTTCCTTGTTCCACGTAGGAAACTTTATAGACAGTTTGGCTTGCTGATTTGATGGTGTGAGTGGGGGACTATTTGTCTTAGGGCAGTAAGTAAGAGTCAGTGTTGGTGTTGACTGAATTATTCCAAAAGAAATGTAAAGGAATGAGGAGTGGCATCATATGGCCTAAGCAATCTTACGTGTGTCTCAGACATTACTACTTACGAGTAACATTGAAGTGCTGTACTTTGCATTCCTACTTCCTCTCATCAGTATAACCTCTATGGAGGCAGCTGGCAACTCCTCTCAAAATTTGAAATACACATACTCTTTGACTTAGTAGTTCCACTTCAGGAAATTCATCTTCCAAATATTTTCACAATGTGCACATTTGCAAAATCTTTACAAGGTAATTTTGTTACAGAAAAATATGTTTAGCATTCTAATCTGTAGGATACTGGTTAAACTATGGTTTATCCATAAACTGGAACATTATGCAGAAGTTTAACAAAATAAGACTGTTTTATGTGTTACTTATATGGAATGATTTCCATGCAAAGAACAGAAAAATATGTGTAGTATGACATGCACTTATTTTTAAGGTGTGTGTGTGTGTGTGTGTGTGTGTGTGTGTGTGTGTGTGTACGCGTGTACGCATACACACAAGAAATTGATGAGGAGTTATTCCTGGGATGGGCCACTGCAGCGTTGCAGAGTAAGGTGGGGGTGGGGGATTAATTTATCTGTACATTCCTTTCAACTGCTTTGACTTTACCATGTGCATCTATCATCTATTCCAAAACGTAAGCAAAAAGGTAATTTTAAAATGCCGTTTCCAAAATGATAACTTTCTTTCTTCCAGATTACAAGGTTAGAAAAAACATGGACTGCCCTGCGGCACCAGTATACCCAAACCGCCATCCTCTATGAGAAACAACTGAAGCCATTCAGCAAAATCCTGCACGAAGGCAGAGGTGAGTGCAGGGTCAGTGAAGTGGGCTGGAGGCTGCCATGCTAGTGTCTATAAGACAAATAGATTGTTCTGGTTTGATCAAAGCATATACCAGGGCATATTATGAGGGCTGAGTTATCTGCAGAATCGTTGACGGGTAAATGAAGGTTTTTATCAGATTACAGCATTCCTGTAAGGAGGTCTGAAGTTGCTAAAAAGACAGGCTACCAGTCACCTCATTCTGTGCTTAACCTTTCAAATATGCAACCGAGTAATATTAACTATAGTCACCATGCTGTATATTACATCCCATGACTTATCCATTTTATAACTGGGAACTTGTACCTTTTGATCCCCTCCACATATTTCCCCCCCTCCCCCCCCCCTCACCTCAGGCAACTACCAATCTGTTCTCCGTACGTATGAGCTCAGGAGTTTTTGTTTCTTTTTTTGGATTCCACATATAAGTGAGAGTATATGTTACTGTTTGACTTATTTCACTTAGCATAATGCCCTCAAGGTCCATCTATGTTGTCACAAATGGCAGGATATCATTCTTTCTTATGGTTGAATAACATCCCATTGTCTATATGTACCTTATCTGTTCATGTATTGATAGACATTTAGATTGTTTCTGTGTCTTGGCTAATGTAAATAATACTACAATTAACATGGGGGTACATACATCTTTACAAATAAATTTTTTCAAATTTTTTAGTTAACCAGAAGAGGGATTACTGGGACATATGGTAATTCTATTCTTTTTTTAAGGAATCTCCATACTGTTTTCCATAGCGGCTGCACCAACTTACATTCCCACTGATAGTGCACAAGTGTTCCTTTTTCTCCACATCCTTGCCAACACTTGTTATTTCTTATTTTTTTTTTATAATAGCCATTTAATAGGTGTGAGGTGGTGTGTCTTGTGGTTTTAACTGGCCTTTCCCTGATGATTAATGACTTTGAGCAACTTTTCATGTACCTGTTGGTCATCTGTATGTCTTCTTTGGAAAAATGTCTACTCACATCATTGTGTTTTGTTTTTGTTTTTTTGCTATTGAGTTGTATGAGTTCTTTATTTACTATGGATATTAACCCCTTATCAGATATATGATTAGCAATTATTTTCTCTCATTCACTAGGCTGACTTTTCATTTTGTTGATGGTTTCCTTTGCTGTGCAGAATCTTTTTAGTTATAGTGCCACTTGTTTATTTTTGTTTTTTTGTTGCCTGTGCTCTTGGTATCAGATAAAAAAAAATCATTGCCAATATCAGTGTTAAGGAGCTTACCGCCTGTTTTCTCCTACCCTCTTCTAGTTTTATGGTTTCAAGTATTGCATTCAAGTCTTTAATTCATTTTGAATGAATTTGCATACATTCATTCATTCATACATACATATCAGTGTATGACAGTGGTTGAGTTTAATTCTTTTGCATGTTGCTGTCCAGTTTTCGCAACACTGTTTATTAAAGACTGTTCCTTGCTTCATTGTATGAATATTGACTCGTGTCATAAATTAAATAATTGACCATAAATGTGTGTATATTTCTGGGCTCTTTCGGTTCCATTGATCCATGTGTCTGTTTTTATGCCAATACCATACTGTTTTCATTACTATAGCTTTGTAATAGAATTTGAAATCAGGGAGTACAATGCCTCCACTTTTGCTCTTCTTAAGATTGCTTTAGCTATTCAGGGTCTTTTATAGTTCCATACACATTTTAGGACTGTTGGTTTTTAAACGTAGATGTTTTGGAGGCTTGTCTCTCAGACACAGGTCTTAGAAGTTGGGGTGCCCATCGTGGGTTTCAAACCATTTGCTCCTCAGGGAGAAGCTCCGGGTTTTGAGTTCCCTCCAGACTGTGGGTCGCTGCACCAGGCTTGGGGTTTATGGTGAGGCTGTGTCCCAGCCTCTCCTACCCTCTTCAGTATGGGCCTTCTCTCACTGGCCCAATGCATAGGAGTTGCTCAGACAGCTTTTAGTCTTTTTCAGAGGAAGTAGTTCCATGTTTAACTGCAGATTCAGTGTGCCCATGGGAAGAGGTGAGCCTAGGATCCTCCTACATTGCCAATCTTGAGTCGGAACTCTCTGTGCTTAACTTTGAAAAAAAAAAAAAAAAGATCATATAGGAAACTTTACCCCTTGTTTTTCAGAGTCCACATGTGTCCCACCAAACAATATATCTGTCCCACTGCTGATGCCTCTTGTAACCTTAATGGAGCGCCAGTCTGTCACTTATGAAGGAACTGACATGTGGGAAAAAAATGAAGAAAGTTGTGAGATTGTGATGAACCACTTGGCAACAGCCCGACTCATGGCAAAGGCTGCAGACAGTTACCGGATGAATGCTGAGAGGATCCTGGAAGGTAAGAGCTGTTTTTCATTTGCTGGTGTCTATTCTGCATAGTAATAGGAATGAAAGACTAAAAGAGCATGGATGTTCTCAATTAGAAAAACACCAAGCAGGAAAGATGGAAGGCATGGGAATTTCATTTCCTATATGATTGCTCATTACTTCCTCTTACTTCCTAAATGTCTTAAGGATCCTGTCTCTCCCTTCTTTGTATGTCTTCTGTTGTGTCATTGGTGTAGAATAAACAGAGAGAAAGGTCAAGAATTGGTCAGCTTGTCTACCATTAGTACCTCTAATAATTTCTATTAGTGAACATGATGGGCTAATATGAGGAGCTGGAGTTCTGTTTGACTTCATTTATCAGCATTCCTACTTCTTCCCAGTCGCATTGGGAAGTGAGCTCTCCTGCTCTTAGCATCAGAGGGTCTAACACAAGCAAAGGCACTGAAAGAACTTGGGGTAAAGTACAAACCACAAGTATTTTGGTTTGGACTAGTGTAAAGTGTGTCTTACGGAATGGCCAACAAGGCTCAAGGAGGTGGATACAGGTGGGAAGGCCTTCCATGTAGGACTGGGGCTGCGGAAGTGCCAGTGAAGGGTTTTAAACACAGGAGGGTGTCACCATATGGTCAGATTTATGTTTTAAACCTGGCATCTATGCAGAGGAAGAGTGGAGGGCTGAAAGCTTGTAGGCAAAAAGACCATTCAGGAAGCAAGTGCAAGAATGAGGACTTTACCAAGGCAGTTATCAGGGATGACTATTTTTCATTCCTCACTATATAATTTTTAATATTCTTCAAGGGCCCACAGTTTGATCCACAAGGTTAAGAACTATATGGGGCAGGAGAGGCCAATTATTACATCCTAAAACAAAGCTGCTGCTTTAGAACCAGAATTTAGGACTAAACAATTTGCCCTGTCTGCTGTAGATATAAGCATCACATACCTCTTTTGGTTTTTATTTCCTGAAAGTTCTCGAAGGTTAGCAGTGAAGAAGTCAAACAATAAAAGCACATAATTCAATTCACCAGATATTAGAATACCTGCTTATACAAAGCTAACACATATATTACATTGGATATTGCTTAAGCCTATGAATATGTAATAGAATATGTTTTGAAAAAACTGCTTTATGCTGTTCTACAGCAAATTATTTTAAAGGTATCTGACGGTATTTCTCAGTTGATCCTGCTACAGGTTCGTATAGCAAGTTCCCACTTCTAGAAGTGACTGTGAACCCAGTAAAGGTAGAGATTTGCTCAACATCAGATCACCAGCCCCTAGCCCAGGGTAGGCACTCAAAGCATATTAACTGAATGAATACAAGTTGTCATCTGGTTTCTGGTTGGTTATCTGTCAAAGAGATTCTGGCATCACATGGAAGGATGGACTAAAAGCCTTCTATTATCCTCTCCACCACCAAAATCCTGTGATCTAGAAGGTGGGAATATATTTCATGACAGAGCAGCAATAATCAAGGATGAGAACCACATGCCTATATGACTCTTTGGCCAAAGCTTTCCCCCTCGCTAATAGAGTTGACAGAGCATCCTTGGCCTTAAGTAGACCAGATGTTCTCTTTTATACACGAGAAGGGTTGAGAAACAGGCCCACATATATGGTTATCAACTAATTTTTGACAAAACTGTCAAGGTTATTCATTAGATAAAGCATAGTCTTTCATCAAATGATGCTGAAACTACTGAATATTATGTGCAAAAAAAAAATCTTGATCTTTACTTAATGCCATACACAATAGTTAATCCAAACTGGATCATAAGGCCATAATGCAGGAGTAAATTAAAGTAAGTATAAAGCGCCTATAAGAAAACAACAGAGAAGTTCGTTGTGCCTTTGGGTTAGGCAAAGATTTCTTAGGACAAAAAGTCTGAACCATAACAGAAAACACTGATAAATCAAAATTTTAAATTTTGCTCTTCAAGACACCGTTAAGAAAGTGAAAAGGCAAATCAAAGACTAGAACATATTTGGCAAACATATATCTGAAGAACTTATATCTAAAATATATAAAGAACTCTTAGAACTCAATGAGAAGACAAACAAAATTTGAACAGATAAATGATTTGAATAGACACCACACCAGTGAAGATACAGGCATGACAAGTAACTACATGGAAAGATGTTCAAAACATTAGTTATTAGGAAAATGTAAATTTAAGCCACAATGAGATACCACTACACACTATCTAGAATGACAAAACTGAGTTGGCAGCATGTGGAGAAAATAGAATCTTCAAATGTTACTGATGAGAATGTAAAATGGTAGAGTCGTTTTAGAAAGAGTTTGACAGCTTCTTTAAAAATAAACATATAGGGGGGCCGGCCGAGTGGCTCAGTTGGTTAAGAGCTTGCTCAAGAGTTTGCGCTCTGAGCAACAGCGGTTCGAGTCCTGGCCCGAGCTGAGCAGCCACTGAGCTGCCAACGGGTAGCAGGATGGCTCAGCTAAAAAATAAAATAAAATAAAAAATAAAAATAAAAATAAACATATATTTACGATATGTCCCAATAATTCCACTCCTAGAGAAATGAAAATGCATGTCCACACAAAGACTTATACACAAATGTGCACATTATTCATAATAGCCAGAAACTGGAAACAATCCAAATGCCCACCAGTTGGTGAATAAACAAAATGTGGTATGTCCATATAACTGAATACCACTCAGCAATAAAAAGGAATTAATTATTGATAACATGCAACAATATGGAATAATCTGAAACACATCATGCTAAGGCAGACACAAAAAGTCCATATTATATAATTTTATTTATATCAAGTTTCTAGAAAAGGGAAAACAATAGCAACAAAAAGCAGGTTAGTGGTTGACTGGGGTTGAGGGTAGGAGGAGGGATTGACTACAAAGTGATACTAGGGAACTTTCTAGGAGGATAGAAGTGCGGCTATAAATGTACTGTTATAAACCAAACTGTGCAGCTAAAATGGGTGAATCATGGCATATAAATCATACATCAATAAAGTTGTTAAAAAAAAAAACCCAACAAGGTACTTTGAATAACCCTTACAGCACTACGACCCACAGCGGCTTGTGCACACGAATTTTATGCTCTCATGTTTTAGTGAGCTTACTTGTTATTCCTTCTCTGAAGGTGCTCAGGTCCTTAAGAATGGGATTCTGCTCTCCCTTAATAGAGCACATCCTACACTTTTCCTTGTTTAAAGTTGAGAGATGTTCACTTTGACCCTAGTTTAAATGAGCAAGTTTTCAGTCTAAATTCAACACTATGTTTTAGGCAAAACTGAAATATTTTTTGTTGTTTTGTTTTATTTATATTAGGTTTTCAACCAGATGAAGAAATGAGTGAAATCTTCAAGACCGAATTTCAAATGCGATTGCTATGGGGCAGCAAAGGTGCACAAGTCAATCAGACAGAGCGATATGAGAAATTCAACCAGATTTTAACTGCCCTCTCACGTAAATTGGAGCCTCCTCCTGTAAAGCAGGCAGAGCTTTGATAACTTGCCATAAAACTTAGGATGCTCTTTCAAGGTTCTCCAGGTTCTTCTTTGGGAAAGCTTATCATGTGATAAAGTAATAATGTGCAAACCTGACAATATACAAGGTTTTAGTATCCACAGGATATTAAACATGTAAATTGTACAGAGCACACTTATTTATGAATTGTTTAAAATTACTACTGATTTTTAAGTGAATAATTTATTATTAAGGTAACTATTGCTAATGTTGATCAGCAAATTTAAGAGAAGACCTAGCTATGTTGACTGGTTGTTTTCTATTACTGAGGTATTTACCATTTTAGTTTTAATTCCATGCCAGAAAGTGTAAATAGAAAAGTTTAAAAGCATGAAACATTTCAAAAGGTATCAGTTGTATGATATTCTTCAAATAAATATGAAAAATGTAAATAGTCATATGAAAATATATCTTTTTGTGAAACAATTGTATCCGGTCTCTTTAATATTAAGCCATCACAGTACAATAATTCTACTTCTTCCATCCTGGGGCACCCTCTTTCCTAGCCTCTATATCCTGATAGTACACAAAAATTAATGAAAGTGGTATAGAAAATGTAAGGTTTCTGGCTTAGGAGACTAAGTGAGAAGTGATACAAAATAGAGCTGGCTCCTGAAGACCTACGTTCAAATCAAGCTGTGGTCTGCTAAGCAGCTGGACTTCAGACAAGTTCATCTCATCAAGTCCCAAGTGCTGCATAGCACCTGGTACAAAGGGAGTACCCAGATGTTAGTATCGTTTGTGACATCAATTCACATTTCCAAATAATTGACTGCCTGCTATTTTTCCTCTAGCTGATAAGTGTGAGGTTTTAGTATTCCCCCAGATTAAAGTAAACCAAAAATAAATATATGAATACACACACACACACACACACATACACACACAATCAATCAAACACAAACAGAAGCAACGTCTTCAAATAAAATGCTAGAAAAAAAAGATTTAGAACCCCAGTGCCTTTAGATACTAGAATTATATTTTGAATGCAAAGCGAACATATACAGATGTGTACAACGAAAAATGAACACAAACAGAAAATGAGTACTTAAAAATAGATTTTAAGAGAAAATAAGTAGATCCTTTAGAAATGTGTAATAATTAAACTAAAAACTCAATGGATGCTAACAAACAGAAGATTAGATCCAAGTGAAGCTTTAATGAACTAGAAGACATATCTGAAGACAATGCCCAGGACACAGTAGAAACAAGGAGAAGAAAAACAGAAGAAAGTGATTAAGACTTAAAAAATTGAAATAGAATGACTCAATGCATCTCATCAGAGCTGCTGAAGTAAAGAAAGTGGGGTGGGGAGGAAGCAATTCATCCAGAAGAAAGGTCTGAGATTTAGGACTAGTGAGCAGAGAAACTGGCAAGCTAATAGGTGTCTTGAAACAAACACTAAAATTAATAGTGTCTACTATGTGAGGTTAAAAAGGCAATTAAAACAATAGCACAGACCAGGAGTGGGGCAATCAGTTATTAGAGTTCTGATTAACTGTTATCCTAAATCAGTAGAAGGATTAAGATATTGATTAGCTTTAAGTTTTAAGTGAATATGTAAAATGTCGTTGGTGAATACTACAAGAACAGAAATTAGAGTCCATGTTTTAAACTAGTAGAGGAAAAAATGAAGAAAAAAAATATAAAGAGACAGAAAAGGGAGATGGCTAGCAAGCACATAGATGGCAGAAATTAATCCAGACTTATCAATAACCATTAAAAATGCAGAGGCTGAATCTGGGGCTGGCTGAGTGGCTCAGTTGGTTGCGAGTTGGCTTGGGAGAGAGGGCTCTGAGTGGTGGAGCTGCTGGTTCGGTTCCCATATGGGCCAGTGACGCTGTGCCTCTAGCTAAGATGGTGAACAACAGCTCGACCTGGAGCTGGGCTGCCGTGAGTCGCTGGCAATGGCGTAGGCTGCAGTGGGCTGCCATAAGCTACCGTGAGTGGCCGGCAGCCAGCGTGAGTGGCCAGCAGCCTGCATGAGCTGCCGAGAGCCACTGTGAGAGGCTGTCCAATGGCCAGCAACAGATCTGCCTCAGCGGGGAAGAGCGGAATGATCACAATACCAACATGGGCCAGTGAAGTGACGTCCTCCACAACTAGACTAAAGAACAACAACAAAAAAAAGGACAGCAACTTGTCTGTTCCCCTTCCCTGATTCCCCAGTGCTGTTCCCTCCCCCAATTCCCCAATAAAATCTTTAAAAAAAAAAGTGATACCTAGAGTATTCCTAACAAAAGATGTACAAGAACATGAAATTTTTAAACTTTATTTTAAAAATCTGTCTAAAAAACACTGAAGAAAAATAAAGTACCATGTTCACAGATTAGATGATTCAGTATCAGAGATATGTTAGTTCTTAAAAAGTGATATATAAACTCAATGCAATCCCAATCCTAATCCAGTGGGATTTTTCAAGCTAACTTGATAAGCTTTTCCTAAATCATACATGGCAAGGATAGTCAAGATCATCCTAGGAAAATAAGATGGGGGAAGGGGAATCTGATCTCCCAGATATAGTTCATTATTAAGCTACGGTAATTAAGACACTGTCATGAGAAGTCTGATATATGACAGAAGTAACATTGCCAATCAATAGGGGAAAGGATGCCGTTTTAAATAATTCTTGAGGGCCGGCCGAGTGGCTCAGCTGGTTAAGAGCTCGCTCAAGAGTTTGAGCTCTGAGCAACAGCAGTTCGATTCCCGGCCCGAGCTGAGCAGCCGCTGAGCTGCCAACAGGTGGCAGGATGGCTCAGCTTAAATAAATAAATAAATAAATAAATAAATAAATAAATAAATAAATAATTCTTGAACAATTGGCTAAGCAAATGAAATGGGGAAAAATGGTTTCTTACCTCATCATACACCAAAATCTATGTGAATTGAGCACCTACATGTGAAAGGCAAAAGCATAACACTTTCAGAAGAAAATACAGAATATCTTTTTTACTTGGAATCAAGGAAGAATTTCTTAAACTAGACAGAAAAAGCATTAAATATGAAAGATTGGTCAATCTACATTAAAATGAACTTATATTCATTAAACAATTATCATAGACAAATTGAAAGAACTGAGAGATGCACATAAAGCTGAAAAGAGATTAGTATGGTAGGCAGCCTCCAAGATGGGCCCGGATGTTCCCTGCCACCTTTGTGTTCTCCCACGTTGTACCAAGGATGGTTCACATCACCAAGTGCATAAAGCAGAAGTAATGGTATGTCACACCTGAGATTAGGTTATAAAAAGACTATAGCTTCCATCTTGAGTTTTTACCCTTTTGGATCACTCACTGGAGGAAGCAAGACGCCACGTGTGGGCATTCCCATTACAACAAACTGAGGCCTGCCAACAATCACATGAATGATCTTGGAAGGGACTGCACAGCCCCAGTCGACTTGAGGTGACTGCAACCTTGGCCAACATCTTGACTACAACCTCCTGAGAAACTCGGAGCCTGAGTCACCAGCTATGTTACATAGCAAGAGATAATACAATTAGCATCCTCAATACATAAAGAGCTCCCATGAATGAATATGGAAAGACAACCAACCAAAGAAAAACATGGGCAAAAGCTATAAAGAGGCTTTTCAAAGAAGGGGAAACATAAATGGTACATATGAAAAGATGTTCAACTTCATCAATAATCAGGGAAAAGCAAATTAAGACCACAGCGAAATGCTATTTTACATCCATTGAATTGACAAAACCTGAAAGGTCTGACTCCTAAGTGTTGGCTAAGATATGGAGCATAAGTAACCCTTATCCACAACTTTTAGGTGTGTAAAAATGTTACAATCACTTTGAGGGGAAAATGTCATACTACTTTTTTAAACTGAAGATAAATATAACCCGCAACCTAGCAATTCCACTCCAGGTATAGATCTTAAGAGAAATGCTTGTATCTGTAAACACACACATGGATGCGAGGCAGCACTGTTTATACAGTTGAGCCTTGAACAACATGGAGTTAAGAGCGTCAACCCCCTCCCCACCACAGTAAAAAACTTGAGTATAACTTTTGACTCCCCACATACTTAACTACAAATAACCTCCTGTTGACCAGAAGCCTTACCAATAACATAGTCAATTAACACATATTTTGTATGTTATATGTATTATATGCTGTATTACAATAAAATAAGCTAGAGAAAAAATGTTATAATGAAAATCATAAAATACATTTACAGTACTGTACTGTATTTATTGATAATGGTTAAGTTTAAGTCATCTGTTTACAAGGTGAATCTGTCAGTGCCTACACCAATAGTCTTATGATACAAAACACTGTAGATGTTATACATATTACTAATTCTAGACATGAAAAATAATTATATGAAAATTCATATTTTAGATAAAATGATTCATGCATTAATAAAGCAGCGGCAATATGATTGCTTTATGGTAGCCTAGTGTAACCAATGCTATTGCTTCATGGTAGCCTAGCCTATACACTAATGAAGGAATCGTTATAAAATTTTTATGGGGGCCGGCTAAGGGGCTCAGTTGGTTAGAGAGCGAGCTCTGAGCAACAGGGTCGCAGGTTCAATTCCCACATGGGCCAGTGAGCTGTACCCAATTGGAGCTGCCGCTGAGCTGGTGAGAGCTTGTGCTTTGAACAACAAGGTTGCCAGTTCAACTCCAGATCAGGATGGTGGGCTGCGCACACCCCCCCCCAACTAAGATGGAATACGGTACCTTGGGCTGAGCAGCCGCGAACTGTGCAACAAGGTTGCCAGTTTGACTCTCCCTGCCTGCCCCCACAATTAGATTGAAAGCAGCGACTGAACTTGGGAGCTGGGCTTGCGCCTCCACAACTAAGATTGAAGGACAACTTGACTTGGAGCTGATGGGTCCTGGAAAAACACAATGTTCCCTTCCCCAATTCCCCAATAAAATCTTAAAAACAAATTTTTTTTTTTTTAAGATTTTATTGGGGAATTGGGGGAGGGGAACAGTGCTGGGGAATCAGGGGAAGGGGAATAGACAAGTTGCGGTCGTTTTGTTCTTCAGTCTAGTTGTGGAGGACGTTGCTTCACTGGCCCAAGTTGGCACCATCATTGCGCTCTTCCCAGGCGAGGCAGATCAGTCGCCGGCCTCTGGACGGCCGCTCACGGCGGCTGCTGGCCGCTCATGCTGGCTGCCGGCTACACATGGTAGCTTATGGCAACCCACTGCCACAGGGGCTGCAGCCCGCGCCGTCGCCGGCGACTCACGGCAGCCCAGCTCCAGGTTGAGCTGTTGTTCAGCATCTTAGCTGTGGAGGGCAGTGTCACTGGCCCTCATATGTGGGATCCGAACCCGGGCCCTCTGGCGTCTCAAGCCAGCTCCTAACCAACGCGCCACTCGGCCGGCCCAAAACAAATTTTTTTTAAAGGTATACAATATTACAGTCATTCATTATATGGTATTGGAAACATTGTTACTTTTAAAAAGACCACTTACCTGTGATAGGCTGATATACAGCACCTCCAATTACAAGAGTCATACCGTACAATAATTCTTTGCAAGCAAACTCATAAAATATTAAGACATCTAACACATTTTTAATTCTATATTAAATATCGCTCACCTTATGCTTATGCAAGGATAGGCTTTCCACTTCCATACACATATTACACATGATGAATACTTAAGGTGATGACACAAAAACATTTCCATACAGTTCTTGCTGTACAGTTATTAGATTTTCACCGAAGACACACACACATACACAACAGATACATTAACTGTACAGCATGATGATTATTTACTGTTCATTAAGTGAAAGTGGATCATCAAGGCCTTCATCCTCGTTGTCTTCACACTGAGTAGGCTGAGGAGGAAGAGGGGTTGGTCTTGCCGTCTCAGGGACGCAGAGGGGGAAGGGGAGGAGGAGGTAGAAGGGGAGTCAGGAGAGGCCGGCACACTTGATGTAACTTTATGGAAATACATTGTAATGTCTGATTTTTTTGCTTTCTCACTTCTCTAAAAATATTTCTATATGGTACCAATCCTTTTTCTACCATTTGCTTTAGTTGCAGTGCCCTTATCATCCAAGGGTCCATGCTGTAAGAGGAGCCAAAAGTAGTCTTGGATAACTGGAACCATTCTGCCAAATTTTCTAACATCAATTTGTTTTCCAGCACTGCTTCTACATCTTCTTTCTCATTCTCATCGTCTGGCACTGACTGGATTAGTAGCACTCATCTCCATCAAGTTGTCTTGTTAATTCCTCTGGTGTGGTGTCTATTAGCTCCTAAATTTCAAGATCCTTATCTTGAAACCCTTCACACACACACTTTTTTTTTTTTCTATTTCTACAATATCTTTCATGATTTCCTTAATTGGCTCTGTTGTAAACCCTGTTAAGTCATGCACAACATCTGGACAGTTTTATCCAGCAGGGATTTATTGCTTGGGGCTTGATGACTTTCACAGCTTTTTCTGTAACTATGATGCCATCTTCAATGGTGTAATCCCTCCAGACTTTCATGATGTCATATCAGGGTTCTCTTCCATAGTGTCAACAATCCTTTCCATCAAGTACCATGTGTAACGAACCTGAAAGGTCCTTATGACTTCCTGATCTAAGGCTGAATAGAAGCGTTGTGTTTGGGGGCAAGTAGACCACTTTGACACCTTCAGTGTGGAACTCATGAGGTTCTGAGTGGCCAGGACCACTGTCCAATATCAAAAGAACATTCAAAGGCATTCCCTTCCTGGGAAGGTACTTCCTGACTTCAGGGACAAAGCATTGATGGAACCAATCCAGAAAAAGGGTTCTCATTGTCCAGGCCTTCTTATACAACCAAAAGACTGGCAGATGAGTTTATCTTCCCCCTTCAAGGCTCTGGGTTTACCAGCTTTAGAGATAAGGGCAGTCTTGATCATAAACCCAGCTGCATTTGCACGTTAACAGTAGAGTTAGCCTAACTTTTCCTGCCCTGAAGTCCTGGTGCTTGCTTCTCTTACTTACTAATGAAATGTCTTTGCAGCACTTTAATCTGCATTGAAAACCTGTTCAGACAGATATCCTTTCTCCTTAATGATTTTCTTAATGGCATCTGGGTACTTTGCTGCCTCTTTGTCAGCGAATGTTGCTTCTCCTATTATTTTGACATTTTTAAAGCCAAACCCCTCACTAAAGTGATCAAACCATCCTTTGCTGGCATTAAATTCTTCAGTCTTAGATCCATCACCTTCCTTTTGTTTCGTCATAAAATGACCCCTTTACACAGCTGGTCGAGTGACTCAGTTGGTTAAGAGCTCACTCAAGAGAGCGAGCTCTGAACAACAGGGTCACCAGTTCGATTCATGAGCTAAGCTGCCAACAGGTGGTAGGATGGCTCAGCTAAAAAAAATAATAAAAAAAATAGACTTTTCCTCCAATGATATTAGTGTCTATAGGTATGCCTTTTTAATGCAATCCTGCACCCACATAAAAGCTACATTTTTCAATACAAAAAGGTATTTTGTAAAAAGTGCAAGGTTTTCATGCCTACTAGTGTAGCTGCAGCGATGGCTTCACAAATGTCCTTCTTTCTTTACAATGGTCCTCACGCTGGACTCATTTATCTTGAAATGGCAGGTAACCATAGCTGCAGACCTCAATCTAGAGTACATATTAAGCAATTCAAATTTTTCTTGTAATGTCATGACTTTTCTCTGCTTTTTGGGAGCACTTCCAGAATCATTAGTGGCTCTCTCTACGGATTCCCTGGTGCTATCCAAGGTTTACATTATTGCACTAAACACAATAAAAAAATACACAAGAACTGTGAGATCACTTATTACTAAGAAACGAAATTTCCTGGGGAGTCGAACTGCTCATGTGGAGATGATTAGTGTCATATGGTGTTTTAAGCTGATACAACACTTGAGCTCATCGCAAAAGCAACAGGAGGTGGCTGTGAAATTATGACAGTACTACAGTATTACTACAGTTAATTTTCTGCAGTAATGATTTAATACTGCATCTTTACGTTTCCATTTCTCTTGACTGTGAATGGTGGCGCGCAGTCTGCATTTGCATGCATAAGTTGTGATAAATTTTAACTTTTTATAAAACAGCAAATCTTCAGCTCTGTCCCCAGTGCTCAAACAAGAAATGCATCTCAGGGTGTCATGTGTGCTTTCTTAGATATACCATACATACCGCAACATATATGATTAACCAGTTCTATGACTTTTCAAAATAACTGTCTAAAAACCAGGATGGAAATATTTCAATGTTTAACATTAACTATAGCTATAGCAGTGTGTACTGACTATCAGCCCTGCTCCTACAGAGTATTACTATCTTTACAGAGTTCAAAAACGTGGGAAGTTAATCAGGTTTAGGAAACAATACCCATTGTGGTAAAACTAAGGAAAGCAAAATAATAAAGATAAAATTCAGGATAATGGTTATCCTCGAAGGACAGGGAGATGGTAATTTCCTATTTCTTAAGTTGGGTGATAGATTCATATTTATTTTATTATGGTTCTTAATACACGTATATTTTCCACAAATAAGTTCTCTTCAGGCTTGACATTACGCGTTTACCAAATTAGCTTGTTGCAAGCTCCCATTCTCTACAAGGTTACCATCTTACTCACAAAAAATGAGTAAGAAATTGTCAAATATTAAAATTGTGCTGAAATCAAGACAATTATGCCTGTAGAGTCCCCTAAAGAAAGGAATGAGGCTAATTTGATGTGACTAACATTCTTAGGAACTAAGTCAACTGCCCATTACATTTTCTCCTAAACGCGAACAAAATGATCTAACAGTACTTTTAAAAGTTGTTGAACTTCCTAGAATTTACTCTTGAAAATTTATATTTCCTCATCCCCCAACCTTTGGGCACCTCTTATATTTGTTATAGTTTCTTAGGTTACTGACAGTGACTATATACAGGGAATATACATTCCCAGTATATGAGCTCATTGAAATAGGTGTGGTGTTCCTTTAGCATTTTCCACCTAAACTAATACCTTCTTAACAAAGAAAATCTATCCTTTTCAACAAATCTGGAGATACTTTTCCTTTTGTTAATATTGTTACGAGGGTGTTATCTTTTCCTGGCAAGTAGGATTTGACTTTCCTGATCTTAGTTCAGATAGTAAAAGCCCTTTTCATTTTTTGTTGTTGTTGTTGACACTGTTTTCCTGATATTTTGTTGTGTGTGTTTCCCTGTTTCTAAGCTTGGCATGGATCTCTAAAATTTCATCTCAACAATTATAATCCCTCATTGTTCAGGATCAATGCTGAGTTTTATTCCCTTTTGGGGTTTCTAAAATTAACTAGTAATAGCTTCCTATCTGCCCTTTAAAAAAGCTGAATCTTCTGAAATTAAGACTTCCGAAAATGACAAGATATGACACTAATTATGGCAAACATTCTCTTTCCATGCTTTGAAATGCCAGGAAGACAAGGGTGCTTTTTCTGACTGATCAGAAATTCAAGAAGAAGCACAGGAAATGCTGACCAGTGTGTGGCTAGATCAAGCTGTGTGGTTTGGGGACAGTTCTTATGTATGCAAAGGCTAAGATACTGTGTAAAAGGAAAGTGTACAACATAGTTACTGTGGAGCAAAGACAAAAAAAATCCAAATTATTACACTCAACTTAAATTCACTCGAAAGAAATAGTTAACTTTTTTTTCCCTTTAGGAAAGCTTAAGTGAAGCTAAAATTAGAATAAAATTTCCAAAACTGCTTTGCAAAAAAGGTTGCCCAACACAGATGCTTCCACTTATGTAACTTTGTCATCTACTTTGTGTTATCTGGAATTCAGCACATTCAAGAACAAAATCATTACATCTCTTTTTAATTCACATAGCAATAAGAGATAACACACTATACGGCTTAACTGACCATGAAAAGGTTGTTTTATTCCATGAAAATATTCTCGACAGAGAACACTATCTTAAACAAAGCATTTACCATTAAGAAATCAACATGTGCACAAAAAGAGTAAAAATCACTGAAAAATTAAAGATTTGTTTTGGACAATTCACATATTCAAAATTTAAGAATGATTTAAGAATGATTTAAACTGTGCAAGTACAAATGTCTTCCCTATTGTAATAACCCATATACAGGTTGCACTATTCCACGTGAAGGAACTTGCCTCCTACGGAAGCAAATCCTGCTTTTAGAAAAACAAACAGCTTGAAAAGAACAGTTAGTCCTCACAAGAAAACCTTAAACTTTGCCCTCTGTGGCTGTTAGCCAACAAAACACAAGCACTTCAGGCTTTGTACAGAAGACAAACACAGCCATATCACATTTCCTCCTCATGGCTAACCTTTAAAATACAAACAGCACTAGGATTTAAAACTACTTCATGTAGCCTGTCAGTATTGAATAATGTCACATTATATAAATAACCCTGTAACGAGATTCAAAATCTAAACTTGATAGTTTACTAGGCTCAAAAGTAATACACTATATGTCAGCTGTGTAACAGGGCATACTTGATCTTATGAAGGCATTAACTTTCACACAATTGTCATTTAGCTTTAGTATAACTGTTAGTACAATTCAAATAACACTGGGAAAAAATTATTAAAGCAGTCACACAGCTTCTAAAATATTGCTTAAAATCCAACAATACACAGACCATTTCACGTTCTCTTTCTTCCCTCAAAACAATAAAGAACCAAATTAATGAAGCTTCCGTTGGTACAAACAGCCCCCCCCCNCCCCCACCCCCCTCCCTATTAAAACACCACTAAGAAATTAGTTAAGATACAAGTCATTAACAGAACCACAAATGCGAGGCAGGACAACAGGAGCAACAGGGCACTAACAACAATTATATTTACAACTATAAACATACAGAAATTTCCATTTTACAAGTAAAAGTGCACATAGATCATTACAAAGTTTCACTAAATTTTATCTGGTTCAAACAAAAGCATCACTTGGAAACAGACTATCATTGTAATAATAAAATGAGGACACAGTAATCCCAATTAAAAGACAATGGGGTGGGGGAGAGGTCCATAAAATTTCTCATAAAAACACTAGGTAAAATGGACTTGAACATGTCTTTAGTTAGATGCATAAATTAGAAGATGCACCATCAAACGTGGTAGAGCTCTAAAAGCCACCTACCGAGGCTCCAGGCAGCTGCAGCAGCCCTGCCGAGGGAAAGGAGGTCACACTGAGCTGACACGTAAAGCCCTTTGTGGGACACTGCAGTGGTAGTGTTGGCAATCAACAGATTTAGGCACTCTAGTTTAAGGCAGCGTTTGAATGGAAGCAGCTGACTTCTGACAATAGTCCTTTGTCTTGAGGTGGTGAGTATCTTCTGTGTTTATAATGCCAGGATTTCAGTGCTGACTATAGATTCTTCCCAGACTGAGGTGCTGAAGATGTATCACATTTCAAAGAGTTCTTTCAATTGGGCTGTAGGCTAGAGCAGAGATGTTTTCTTTTTCTTATCATAAATACTTCGGGTTCACAAACTACTTCTTCATAATGCCAAAACTGGAATGTTTTGCAGTGGGGAAGTTATAGCAGCATACACAGACACTAGGATGGAAACATTAGCACTGGAGATGTTGGACAAAGTGACTTGCACTACAGATGTAAAACAAAACAAAGGCTCTGACAAGAACAAGGAATTATAAAGACATGCCTGAAAAATCTAGCCCAATCACTCTAGACATGCAACGAGATGTTACGCAAGCACAGAGGTGGCCCAGGCAGACACTGACGAATAGCAAGGATTCTCACAGACAATGGTTCTAAAAGCCAATTAAAACAGAGCTGGGATGGAGACGGTCCTGGGGACAGCCAAATATAAGACACATTTAATGACAGCTCTGGATTCTTTCTGATTTGGACATCAGTCAAATAAATGGAAAAAGTTAGCCACTGCTAGCTTTTTCCCCCTTCATGTAAGTAACTGTGAACAGAGAATTTAAGGACTGGTATTACAATGATGTTTTAAAACAATGTATGGAAATGCTAATGAAGTTAGTAAAAATAATCATGTCTGCATGCACTCATGCAACTTGCTTCTCTCACTCTCTCTTTGAGCCTGAAAACTCTAATACCCTCCCCCCAAAAGCAGCTGCATGTAACCTCCTTCAACATCTTGCCCATTTCCTCAGAAACCCTCTTCAGGAACCTGCAGTCCAGGAGGAAAAAGAAAAGAACAATTACTGAAGACCTTTGGTAAGACCAAAAGGGCTGTTCAGTTTAAAGTGTCCATCCCAAATGTTTCTAAAATCATTCTATAGTTAGCTATTGAAAACACCAGAAAAATTTGGAACATGAACAAAATTAAAAACCAGTCTCCTAGCAGCTTCCTCACTTCACTTCCCCACACAACAAGCACTGCACAATCCTTGATTGTACAGTGCTACCAGCAAATGTTTCTTGAAATTAACTGGAAAAACCCAAGCTATCCTAATTGATGATTCAGCTACAACGAGGAAATGCCCTAAATGGTCGTAGATAGCTTCCTCCAACCCAGTTAGTCAAAGGTTGTTTTTCTTTTCAAAGTAAAATGTGCCTGCCGGTAGGTCTCCTCCATTCAAGATTTGCTTTCTACCCTAGTCTATTTGAAACCTATTTTCCTGTGTATAACTATTAAATGCTAAATAATCACTAAAGTGATATTTCCCAAGACATTTCCAAGATAAAAAATACAAGTATTAGTTAATTTAGAAGGAAGCTTATACATTACTGAAAATTACTAGTAAGCCTAAAAATATTTTCAGGTCTCAAAAGAAAGCCATTTTATTCATGTAAGAGCTAGAACGGGTTGATTTATTTCACAGGTCCCTTGATTTGCCTACTACTAAAATAGATTTTGTGCCAGGCACTTATTTTCTTCTTTTACTAAAACCAAAGTTAAGAACAGGGAGGAAAATGAAAATGGTTATATTCCTTTTTATCCAATTAGCCAACTATTACGTCTTTCTTCGTGGAAACTAGCTAAATTCAAACACCTATACCAAACCACTCTTTTGGGAGTCAGCTTTCAGAGCAGTTTCACTTCTGTGAATTCACTACTTTGTTTTCTGAAGCCAAGTGTGTGTGTGTGCGTGTGTGTGTGTGTGGCGGGGGCGCAGTGGGGCTGAAGAGCTTTTATCTATGGATTCCTGCCTAATAGATCAATTTCTATGATTAATAAGGCAGAAAAACACAAATCCTTCACACAGACTTAAGCAGGACATAAAGCAAAAGGCATCCATTTAGCTTCACACCAACATCATTCAAATGGTAAAGCATCAAAAGAACAGTTTCTTGTGGTAATATTCACATCTCCAAGATCAAGCCTATATTCAGCTCACATAGTGAACAATAAAGCTTGGATGCCTTTTAAGTTTTCTTATGTTTCCCTACCCGTTGTATGTGTTTTCATTTTATGTTATCATCCCTACGCCATACATGTCACAAGCTGCCTGGTTAGTTTAGATGTAAGTTACTGCACCTTTACTGTTTTTCTCTAGAGTTACATCTATGTATGTTGTGGGAACGTAGCCTTCTTCACCATTCTGTCTCCGAGCTCTTGTCCATCCATCACCTTTGTCCTCCTCAATAATGTATAGAACTTCACCTTCTTTCATTGCCAGCGTACCTTCATTATGTCCTAGATGAGTTTTCATAGTACAAGCATAATTTAAGCACAGCAATAATTTCAAATAAAAGTTACAAATACAACACAAAGCAACATGAAACTTCACTAGATTTCAATGTACCTGGAACTATGGGCCCACTGACTGTCATTGGCAACATCTTTATGATGCTTTGTAGCTTACCCAACAGTTTTATATACATTATCCCATTTGAGCTTCAATCACCCTGTGAGGCTGGCATTAATATCACCCCCAAGTAACAGATGAAGTATCCGAGCTCCAATGACAGTATATGATTTGAAATAATACTCTAACTCCTATTTCACTACTCCACCTCCTTTTCCAAATTTGAGTGTTGTTGCTATCTAGAAAATTCATGAGCTATGGATCAGGAAAGTAGTAGTAAGACAGTGAAAGGGTAGGAAAAAAAGAAGGAAAGGATGTAGTTTGAAGAGAGAGTAGAGAGAAAAATACAGTCCAACTCTGGTAATGGTAGAAGCAAAATGGTTATAGCCACAAAGCACAAACTTCCTTCAAAACCTCATCAGCCTCAGGGCTCTCTCTTTCCAGTCCCCAACCACTCCTAACCTGTTTAGCAGTAACAATTTCACAAGTGAATCTTCATTCAACATATGCTAAATTCCTTTCCTACTCTCTAAGATTACATCATAGCAAGATCTTATTTAATATTGTTTTCTTAGAATGAGAAGTAACTAAAGACTTTACTGAATTTTAAAACTAGTACAATAGATGGGTGGGAAAGGGCCTTAAATCACATACCCTTTTACCACAACTTATTTGTAAAGGTGTTACTATCTCCTCTGTGTTGAGGAAAAGGATTTTTCACAGTCCAAGAGAAGAGTAACTACAATCTGCACAAGAGGGCCACAATAATTTCCTCCCCTCACAAGGTCTGCCATCCAACTATCACAGAGGAAAAGATGGCGTAGTCAGAAGCCACCATATTCTCTCCTTCCCTCACCTGAAAATGTGGCCTACAGAGTCAGGATATGGTAATGGTATTCAGTCATGCCATTTGTTTGTACCTGTCTCCCAATGTTAGCAAGTTATAAGGAGGAGGAAAAGCATGAAGTGACATCTACCAGCCTTCCACTTCCTGGGTTGGGCTACATGCTCAAGCTGCTTCAACTCTGATGAGTACGTGTAGCATTAGTAAGATCTCTGGAGAAAATTCTCTATCAACCAAAGTTGATAATTAAATAATAATCTGTATTAGGATGCTGATAACATAGGCAAATTTTTTTCAACTTCATGTATGGAAGGGAAATCTCTACATTTGCAATACAGTTAAAACAAAAATATTCATACTAACAAACTAGGATTATAATTTTCTGACCATGCATTATTTAGCTGAGGACACTAAAGTGTATGATCTTGTATGTAGACTTTAAGGAATCACTTTCATCAAACATAATGCATTAAGAAAATCATACCGTCAAAAGGGTAAATAGCTTTGCAGTGTCCAATGGCAGGCAAGGGATCGTCATCTTCAAATTCATCATCAAACTCACTGTGGTGACCATGCTGTTGGGGTGGCCCACGGACTTCTTGGTTTGCATCATCAGTGTAACTTCCCTCAGGACTATAAAACATAAAATTATCTCTGATCAAGTATCACAAACATGGGAATTTTTTATAATATCTGCAAGTCTGCACGCTAATCATATATATATATATATAGCTTCCAAAATAAAATGCTTCTTTATTGAATTTTCTGAAATTAAAAAATTAAAAGACTACAACGTTTTAGACACATAACATGTATTCAGTAAATATGTCTCACTATCACCAGGGCCAGAGGGAAAATATAAAGATGTAGTGTATGCTTGTCTTTCATCATCTTGGATTCATCACCCCTTTTGGCAAGAGAACCCTAAAATTCCTTAGGGGACCCACCCAGACCCATGTTCAGTTCACGGACTTCAGGTGGAGTTGTTCCATCCTAGCTCCAGGGGGGCCATCTTAGCACGGCACTTGTATGGCCAGAGTAAAGAGTTCCTGGGATCACCGTATGAAGCCTTTTAAAATGAAGCCAACACAGTGGAAGGCAGAACTCTGAGGTAGAGAGAAACTGAGTCCTGAGGATATCGTCTGAGCTCCTAGATCAAGCTCTCCCTGAATGCAGCCAATAAAATCCCTTTTTAGTTTAAGCCAGTATGGGAAGAATAATGCATTCTGTCACTGAAAACCAAAAGACTACTAGTAAAGTTAATTTCCAATTAATCATGTTAACTGGGAAATTGGTAACTAAGAAAATCCCAAAGAGTAGGTAATCCAAAGGCATTTTTTTCTTAACAATTTAAAAAATCAAACAGAAAAATGTTAATTTTGCTAAAGAATCAAATGACTAAATAAGGATATAATAATGGGAAAATCTACATGGTTAGATTTAGCAGCACTTTCTGTATGCTTGGAAGCCATGTTCTTAAATAACATAAACCAGAGATTAGATTATTTTAATCTAGGTGTTACCTAACAACAAAAACTAGCACAGTGTGGGGTATCTTTTGATATACTAAAGATATGGGGCCGGCCAAGTGGCTCAGTTGGTTAAGAGCTCGCTCAAGAGTGTGAGCTCTGAGCAACAGCAGTTCGATGCCCGGCCCAAGCTGAGCTGCTGCTGAGCTGCCAACACGTGGCAGGATGGCTCAGCTGGGGGAAAAAAAAAAAAGATATGTACTCTTTCAAAAAGTGATAATAGGGCCGGCCGAGTGGCGCATTGGTTAAGAGCTGGCTTGGGCCGCCAGAGGGCCCCAGGTTTGGATCCCACATGAGGGCCAGTGACACTGCCCTCTACAGCTAAGATGCTGAACAACAGCTCAACCTGGAGCAGGGCTGCCTGAGTCGCCGGGGATGGCGTAGGTTGCAGCCCCTGCGGCAGTGGGTTGCTATGGGCTACCGTGTGTAGCCAGCAGCCAGTGTGAGCGGCCAGCAGCTGCTGTGAGTGGCCGTCCAGAAGCCGGCGACTGATCTGTCTCACCGGGGTAGAGTGCAATGATGGTGCCAACTTGGGTCAGTGAAGTAACGTCCTCCACAACTATACTGAAGAACAAAAAACAACCTGTCTGTTCCCCTTCCCTGATTCCCCAGCGTTGTTCCCCTCCCCCAATTCCCCAATAAAAATTAAAAAAAAAAAAGAAAAAAAAGTGATAACAGAGAGAAGAGGGGAAGGAGGAACTAACATTTGTCAAGAACATACTATTACCAGATATTTTACCACTGGGTGCTTTATGTACATTATTGTTTCATTTTTTTTTTTTTTTTAGCTGAGTCATCCTGCTACCTGTTGGCAGCTCAGCGGCTGTTGAGCTTGGGCCGGGCATCGAACCACTGTTGCTCAGAGCTCAAACTCTTGAGCGAGCTCTTAACCAACTGAGCCACTCGGCCGGCCCCTTTGTTTCATTTTATTACCAATAACCCCACATGATGGTTATTTCTATCTCCATTTTATAATATACTCTAGGAAACTGAGACTCAGTGAGCATTAAAAATGAACTTGTTCAAATTATATTGTAATTAAGCAGTAAGCCAAGCTCTTTCAAATACTTCTCTAAGATGAACCCTAATTTGTTGGACTTTATTATAAAAAAGAAAAAGACATATTATGCAGAGGGAAAAATGTCACAAATGGTCTCAAAACATGGAAACTCAGCAAATTGCCTTTTGGAAGCTCTGGTTCAAACTAACAATATACATTTTTTTTCTTCACAGAACTTTGAGCAAGTTGACAGCTATGTTTTTATTTGGCATTAGCTACCTAACTCCACCAAAATTTGCACTTCCCAGGCCTGAGGAGCCTCTGCCTCCAGAATGTAGCTCCAAGACTTTTCTAGGTTCCCACCTGTTTTTGGGTGCATGACAAACTAAAACTGAGCAGCAATACGAAATTTCATACTTCGCCTACAGTTATCATAAAGAAACAGAAAATTGTTTAGGTTCAAAACACTGATTAAAAGACAAACTTGTTAAATGAGGGAGGAAGAAATAACATTATATGAAGTTTAGGACAAAAAGGTGAGAAAAGTTTTGGGGAAAAGAAGAAATACAAATAAAATACAAAAAATGACCTTTCTCGTCCCTGTGTTACAAGATGATTTATGTCACTGCTATGTCTTCTGTCTCCTCTCCCACCTGTTTTGCCTTCAACTTCAGAGAGCCAAGCCTTAGGAAAAAAATAAGTAAAACTAAGAATAAATATTTTAAAAGCTCATAACGTAGCCTACATTTAAAATGTGCTTTGAATTTTTAATGAATATGTAACTCTTAAAGAAGGGAAACCTTTATTCCAATTTTGTCAATGATTAACTTTATGGCTAATAAAGATAGTCTAAATGTTTAGCTTTAAAAGTTTTAAATATAAAACTTCAATGAGGGACTCAACATTATATTCTATATATTATATACCATAATGATACCTTACTTTTTAGATCATGAACCCTAAAATTTTTAAAATGTGAAAGATAATTCTAGCAAAAACCAACCTATCATAATGAAGTTTATACAAATGAATTTATCTTAGACAACTGCTGAATAACAAATCTACCTCATTCTTGTGGATTTCCATTCGCAGGCGGTCAATATTATTCATGGTCTCTGCTAATTTAGGCTGCAAACTCCCTGGATCTCCCATTTGTGGATTTTTCTCATACACATCTTTCATTTTATTGAGTGCTTCTCTGAAAAGAAAAAGGAATCCAGGGAGTTAAATATTCACTCTATATGTTCCCATATAAAAGAGTTTCATTTGATTCTGGGGACTCACATGCAGCCTAATCTGAAAAGTCATCTCTCTTTTAAGTTTTAAAGAAAGATTAAAAATTAAAGAAAGATAAAGCTGATAATGTATAGTTTGTAATTTAAGGAGACAGTCTTTTAAAACATTTGAAATATCAAAACAAAACAGATTTCACTTCTCATTTCCTGCTTCCTAAATGAGATTTTCTATTTCTATACCTATGTCTATATCTATATTTCTATACATTTATAGTTTTAATCAAAGACTGGAAGATATCCTTCAATATTCCTAAACTCATCATATCCCACATCAAACTCATTATATTCCCACCCAGACACATTATTCCACCTTTCCTTAGTTCACAGCATCACTGTCCACCCACTCATCTATGCCAGAAATAAGAATGCCATCTTTAACTTGCCCCTCTCCCTCTACTCAGCTCCTCTTCACTAATCACATCATAATAGTTATGCCTCAATCAGCTCTCCTTGACTTTAACACCTGACATTGACTAACACTCCTTAATACTCTTTTTCCTTCTTGATCTCCTGGAGGATACCTTTTCTTTTCCCTTCTCCTCACCTCTACTGTCTCATAATCTCCCTCACGGGCTCCTTCTCTCCCTCTGGTTCATCCTTTAAATATGCGTTATATAAAATGACACAGGTTTCTTCTCATCTCATCCTACATACCTCCTTCAGAATGATCTCTTATTGCTCTGTTCTTTTTTTCAGGTTCACTGAGATATAACTGACTCATTGTTTTAATATCACCTGTCTTCAGATGATTCCCAAATATGTATCTCCAGTCCTCTTTCTCTAAGTTCTAGATTTAATTTCCAAGTACTTTCAGATGGATTTTTCATGTATTTCAAAAATCAACATAAAACCATTATCTTTGTCCCAAATTTACTTTTTCTTACTGTTTCAACTAAGTCTTTATCTATACCCCTGAGCTATAAAGCCTACTGTTTTGTTTTGTTGTTTTTAATGCATCCATTTTTCTCCTCTTGGACATCCAATCAGGTGAAAAGTCTGACCAACTTTGCCTTTGAAATGACTCATATCTACTCCTCTTTTCTATTCGCAAAACATGTCTTAATTTAGGCACTCAGCATCTCTCACCTGGATTATTATCAAGTCCTCTCTCTAACTGGTCTCCCTGCTGCCAATGTCTTTCCTACACAATCTACCCTTCATACAGTTTTCAATTACCTTTCCTTAGAATACCGAGGTGATAATATCACGGACTCTCAACAACTTTTGGTGACTCTCCAATACCTTCCACAAAAAAGCATTCAAGACTTTTCATAATTCACCCCATACCTTTTCATTGTCATTTTCTGCTATTCCAGTCCACACAATTTCTAATCAAGTCTCCCTGGCCTAGAGCCAAGTGCAGGCCATGCAAGAACATTCACATTTCTGTGCCTTTTCTCTTGTTTTCCCCTTCCTTGAATGTTCCCACTCTCTCCTTTACTAATTTCCTGTCTAACCAACAAAACCCTACTCTCCCATCAAGGTCTTATTCCAATGTTTTAGAAACAAACTAGCTAGTGTTTGCATGTCAACGGTGACATTTACTAGCTACCTAATCTTAGACACATTATGGATTTATTTCACACTCCGTTTCTCCATGTATATAACAGGACCAACAACCTCAGAGAGCTATTTTGAGGAATTCAATGACATACTCCATGTAGAATGCCTAGCTCACTTCCTAGTACATAATAACCTCTCAATAAATACTAGCTTCCTACACCACCGCCTTTCCTCTTACTCAAACATCTCCCCATTGAGGTTTTCTTAATTATCCCAGTTAAGAATTCATTAATATTTTTCCTCTAGGTTTCCCCAGAACTTTATTTATATCTCCATGAGCAGCTATCATAATCTAGCTTGTACAGAAACTGAATTGCTTGAACCTGGCAGTCTATTACATATAGTAAGCCCTAAATATTACATTATATAATTTTTCCATAGACCATTTACATGTTGCTCCAGTAAGAAGTATTTTAACATTTAAAAATTATTTCATGGGGATGTAATCTACAGTATGGTGAGTATAGTTAATAATACTGTATTATACATTTGAAAGTTGCTGAGAGTAGATCCTCATCACAAGAAAAAAATTTCTTTTGTAACTGTGCATGATGGTGGATATTAAATAGACTTATTGGGTGATCATTTTGCAATATATACAAATATCAAAACATTATGTTGTGTACCTGAAACTAGTATGTCAATTATACCTCAATAAAAAATATTTTATAATAATACAGTTGATTCTCATTATTTGCAGATTCATTTATGTGAACTGCCTATTTGCTAAACTTTATTTGTAATCCCAAAAGAACACTATTGACTAATGACATGGCACTTTCATAGTCATTAGACATACAGAGTGGTGAAAACTTCGAGTCATCTGATACATGCATGCACATTTTCAGCTGGGTTCAAACATGGAAATGCCGTAACCTCTTGTCTCTGCTCTGATACTCTGAACAAATGTCCTTTTTGTGGTCTACTTAGTTTCTTTTTTTTTTTTTTTTGCATGTTTGTGCTCTTTGTTCTTGATTTTTCTATTTAAAATAGCCCCTAAGTGTACTGCTAAAGTGCTAGTGTTCAGAAGTGCAGGAAGGCTATGAGGTGCCTTATAGAGAAAATACATACGTTATATAAGCTATCATGCTGCTGGCCCTGAGTTCAAAATTAATGAATCAACAATATATATTAAATAATATGTCTTTAAATAGGAGCATACATAATACAAGATTATGTGTAGATCAGTTGATAAAAATGCTGTGACCAGAAGCTAACTGGAGCCTAACACTGTATTTTCTGTCTTGGTATGTGCTAATTCAGTGTTCACAGTGACTTTGTAGAGCATAACCCTGACAATGAATGAGAATTGATTGTAATGCCATATTTCATTTATGGTTAAGCATCCCATCATACCTGACACACAATTCTTTTTTTTTTTTTTTTAAGATTTTATTGGGGAATTGGGGAAGGGGAGCAGACAAGTTGCTGTCCTTTTGTGCTTCAGTTGCAGAGGACGTCGCCTCACTGGCCCATGTTAGTATTATCATTGCGTTCTTCCTGGGTGAGGCAGTCGCTTGCCAGCCATTGGATGGCGGCTTACGGCAGCTCATGAAAGCGCATGCCAGCTGCCGGCCAGTCCCACTGCAGCCTACGCCGTTGCCGGCAACTCACGGCAGCCCAGTTCCAGGTCAAGCTGTTGTTCACCATCTTAGCTGTAGAGGGCACAGCGTCACTGGCCCTCATGTGGGATCTGAACTGGGGCCCTGCTGCTCAGAGCTGGCGTCCCAAGCCAACTCTTAACCAATGCGCAACTCGGCCGGCCCCACAATTCTTAACGTCAAAACTTTAACCACTCTAGTTAGAGTTTAAGCTCCAATTGTATCTTCAGTGTAAAAGCAGACAGTAAATCACCAATCCATTGAAATGACCCTTTTATCCATCATAACTCTGTTCATTAAAACAAAACCGAACTAGGGCCAGCCGAGTGGCACGTTGGTTAGGAGTTGGCTTGGGACTAAAACTCTGAGCAGCAGGACCCCAGTTCGGATCCCACATGAGGGCCAGTGACGCTGTGCCCTCTACAGCTAAGATAGTGAACATCAGCTCGACCTGGAACTGGGCTGCCATGAATCGCTGGTGACGGCTTAGGCTGCAGTGGGGCTGGCCGGCAAATGGCGTACACTTTCAGGAGCTACCATAAGCCACTGTGAGCGGCCGTCCAATGGCTGGCAAGCGACTGCCTCACCCGGGAAGAGTGCAATGATGCCACCAACATGGGCCAGTGAAACGATGTCCTCCACAACTAGACTGAAGAACGAAAGGACAGCAACTTGTCTGTTCCCCTCCCCCAATTCCCTAATAAAATCTTTAAAAACAAAAACAAAAACAAAAAACAAAACCGAACTAAAGGAAACTTTTTATAAAATTGAAAAAAAAAATTAAAGCTACGAGTGAATGAATCTGAGGTCATAAGTAATCAAACACAGTTCGCCAACATATTTTGCTGCAAACGAAATAATTATAGCTTCAGGTTTCTGTTTAACTCAATTTGTATACCAAAGCAAAATGACAATTTATCCAAGTATAAGAGGTGGTTAGTGTTGGTGAAACTACTCTTGATAATGAGTCATCAACTTTATAAATTTATGGGAGGCATAAATATATACTATTAGCATCCAATAGGTAATCTGCAACCTAAGAAACTCCCTGACATGTCATTTTTAACTTGTGATGGCAACCACAAAATTTTCCAAAGTTTAGGAGTATATTTTTCCCTCAAAAGATACTTTAATTAGGATGTATGGTTTTTAAACTTTTTATACATCACATTTAAACACATCATTCAAACTAGGCCCTGAAAGGAATAATAATGGTAGAGAGGACTTAATGGAAAAGTACTTTTGGTCTGATTCTTTTTGTAGTTCTCTGTTAAGTTCATCGATGCGCTGCTGCAGTTTTTTACGCCTCTGTTCTGGTGGCAGATGACTGAAATCTTCTAGTGCTGGGCCCTGCAAAGAGAATCTAAATCATTATAAAAGATACTTTCAAGAAATGTTATTTCTTAAATATACCCGTTATAAAATAAGAACATATGTCAATTTTAAGTTTAATTTCAAATTAGCCCCAAACAACCCCCTTTAAGAAAAAGAAATCTATACAGACACGTGTTAATTAAGACAACTGTATTAATGAAAGGGTTCAAATTCCAGTCAGTTTATAAAATCATGAAATAGAATGGTAAAAATATCACCAGATACAGATAATTGGTAATAACCAATATCGCATTATTTTCAGGTCTCGGCAGAATTAAAATAAATACATATGAATCTCCTTACAGCAACAACAACAAAATGGAAACACATAACATTTCTCATCTATACAAATTACTGTTTTATATAACATATTACCACTCCCAAATCAAACCCAATGCCATGATAGAATATTACAAATGTTCAGACTGAAAATATGAAGTTTTTATAATTAAGTAAGCAACTTACCTCATAAAGACATTCTAATTAATGAAATAAATGTTAATGTTACATAGTCTTTGAATAGTTACATTTATTAAACCATTCTATTCTTTAGAACCAAAACATATTCGATCATTAAAAAACAAAAGATAGAACAATCCCGCTGAGTGAAATTTAAGTAAAAATTAAATTCCAATAAGGACTCTATTTTCAATTATCCTTTTGTATATCCAAGTAACATACTTCAGTTTTTCCTAAAAGAATAATATAATTCAAAGAGAGATATAATTCTTCTTTAGGAAGTATGTTGATGTTTGAAAATTTTTTAGTGCTTTGACATTCAAGAAGCTATACCACTAAAAAAAAAGTGCTAGTATTTAGATATAAACTTCTGATTCAAATGATGTCTTTCGCCTCTTAAATGTTAATCATGTCACTGTTACTTATCTTGATACACAACAGTCAATATTAGCAACTACTGATTCCATTTCATATAAACCCATATTTATATAGTTTTTATATATTCCAAAAACTGATGATGCCTATCTCATTCTTCTTTTTTCTTTTTAAAATGGTGATTTTTAAGAATACACCAAGTTCGATTTTTAGTGTTGCTGAAATGCGCTCCTAAAATAAATGCATCCTTGCTCTTTGGGCCACTTAACTTCTATAACATACGCTAAATAGCTATCTTTCACCATCTGTAAGAATGCTTCCCTTACTTTAAAAAAAAGAAAACTTTTAGAATGAGTCATGATCAAATGTAACATTTAAATGAATAACAGAATCTCTAGAATTTTTCCCAGTGGTCTGCACATTATGGACATTCAACAAGCTTGCTTAAAAGAAGTAGGATATCTTGTCTAAGTGGCTTTTGATTTTTAATCTACCTGTCACCAGACATAAGACTCTGTCAATCAACCAAATTTGACCTAAATGAATGGATGGAAAATTTTCCTATCCAAGGTACCTTTAAATTTACTGGTCAATTATCAATATATGTTGTCAGTTTTACTCTAATTCTGGTACAGGTTTTGAAAACTATTACATATATGCCAAAGATAAAACTTCCTAATTTATATTTAATATTTCTTAAAATTTTAAAAAACTATTAAATGAAGTGAAGAAATATATTCCAATGTGGTTTCTTTGGTAGTATAATAATAAACTCAAAATGACCTGTAAGTAAATCCACCAGATTCCCACTTAACCCTAACAAAACCTTGTTCTCAAATTAACAGTAGATACCGAGACACCTGAATGTCTAATATCCCATTCTGAAATTATAACCTATTTTTTTAATAGAATATGAGAACTAAACCCACTCTACTTCCTATGGATGTAAAGAGGACCTCTGATCCTCTGATGCATTTAACAACCTCTCCTACTACAAGGGAATTCATAAAAGGCCAAATTACAAGAGTCTGAAAAAGTAGTTTGTTTTCTAAAAATGAGAAACTGTAAGCACCCAATAATTTCCAGTTTAGGTCTTCACAACGTACCTCCATTAATTTGTCTGAAATAAATGTATAAAGAAACATACATTCATTCTCTCTCTCTCTCTCTCTCTCTCTCTCTCTCTCTCTCTCCCCCTCTCTCTCTCTCTCCCCCCTTCCCTCCCTCCCTCTCCACCCACCGCCCCCACAAGCTTTGTGCTTTTATTCCCATTCAACAGTACAGAAGAAAGTGCTGACTCTGAAATGAAATTTGTAGGAAAATTTTCATTCCTACTTTTTGTAAAATCCTATGATTCTTATGATAAACTACAAATCAAATTTATATGACCTTTTTAAAGGGTGTTAAGAAAAATAATTTTTGTTCAATTTTCCTTCTATAAAAACATAAACTTTGTTCTACCATATAACTTTCAAAATAATGTTCAACTATAATTTTATTCTCTGTTAACATGACAAGGACTACACTCAATAACATCTAAGAACTTAATGGGTTGATTACAGGTTAACCACATTATTTTTTAATTTTTATGACATCAAGAGGTACTGGCATATGTTGGACTATGGATTCAATTATAAAAAGAAAAGACATGTACAAGGTGAAATGTGGGGATGTATCTTCCCACTTGTTCTCACTTAAACAAAACAATGTTTTGAGATTACTTAATGTTGGCACAGTATATAGATCAGCACATAAGGCTTACCATCTTCACCGACCACTGAATAGTTCAATGGAAAACAGAAAGAAATGGTAAATTACTCACATGAAACCATAATTTAGAAGATGCAATAACCTATATTTTTTACAATATTAAAATAAATCATGTACATTTCACAACCCAAACAATTATGCCAGGAAAACAATTTTAAGCATTTTTTGGAAAGTAAATTACTGCAAAAAAAAAAAATACACTGATGATAATGGGCAGATATTTTCTAAGTGCAACTAAAACTCAAAACTAAATAGTAACCATTCTATCAGTAATCATAAATTTTCTTCTTTAAAGGAAAATTTTTACATATATGGATTTCACTTAAGCTCATTCTTAAAATACTAATTATATAAAGATCTGAATATAAAATATCTAATATTAACCATTTAAAAAGAAACTTATATGAAGTATTTAAAAATGGAATGCTCTTTCCAATGCATTAAACAAAACACTATTACCTGAATTTTTATAGTTCAAAATACTTTTTGAATTTAAATATATTATGGGTAGGTGAGGGTAACATTTCTGCTTTATGTTTAAGGTGCTTTTTTTCAATGTACAGAACACATTATCAAAATAATAAATGAGTCAACCAGATTCAAGTTTCCATACTTATTTTCCTAATAGACACAAGTATATGGGTTGAATTTTGCTTTCAATATATAGCTTCTATAATTCACTTTTTATTCTGAAATCCATATGATCAAAAAGCAACACTAAAAATATAACTGCAATTTTTAGAAAATTGGTTAAAATTCTTTCCAAAAATATGAAATAACATAGCCACAGTACTCTCAAACAGTTATATATACTGCATATGTATATATAACCCACATCCCGTGGGTTAGCAGGATTCTGTAACCGGCATTGCATCTCTCGCATCCCAACTAAACACATGTGAGACACACACACGCATGCACACACACATATCCTCTGTGGCCCAGAATACACAGGAGAGCTTTATAAAGTTAATTTTCACAGTCATTGCATTTGGTTAGCATCCTCTAAATTTGGTTTTTCCCGTTTTCTAAATCATAATGTTTTAAAGAAGATTGGGGGGTGTCAGGTAGAATTTCACATAAAAATATGAATTTTAATAAATAGCTGACAAAAATATCTACCCCTTATCTCTGATGAATTGGCCATATATATTAATGATTATAATGATTTAAAAAAAGATGACATATGCTATCATCTTTCCAAATTAAGCTTAACATTCTTTAGACTGTCAGTAGTTTTGGGGAACAAAAACCATAACTTATTTATTGTGCTGTGACAAAATTCCTGATGAGGAAATAAAAAGGTTTAAATTTTAAAAAGATATTCATGGTCTTCTTTAAATATTATTAAAACAAAATTATATACATAACAAGAAGCAAACTTCCTAAGGTACTTGAATTTGATTTATCTTTTATAATTTTCACCAGCTAAATTTCTAAGTGACGTAAATTATTTTTCCAGTTTCTATATTAAAGTTTTAGAGACAACATTAAGATAATTATAACTGAAATATCAGATGTTTCAGTTTTTTTTACTATCAATTAGAAAATAAATTTACAGTTTATTAACATTAGATTTGGGGATACAAAAAACTCAAGTTCTTTCTAAAAAATATTAGAAATACATTTTGTCTTTTTTTAAAGCAATTCACGTTCAATACAGAAATACCTTACTCTCATATGTAATTATCATATATTTCACATATCCACTATATCTTAATAAATACACAAGGGAGCTAAAAAGGAAATCAGTTATGTAATTATTATTAGGTGTATTTCATTTATAGACAGAAAAATTCTGAGAACTGTACTCTGGATAAATAAAAGCTTACAAAAATGACTCTAGAACTCTATAAGATTCTGAATAATTTAGACAGAAAACATGGACTTGTTATTTGTAGATAAATCTACTTAAAAAAAAAAGAGACTACTCAGTAAGCTCAAATAAAGTCGTTATAGAGTAAAAACTATTCATTTCTATATTAAGTAGTTAAGTTTGGGTGTGCACCAAATATCTATTAACAATTAGATTTTGATATCACAGAAGGAAATTATATACCTTAACCCCTCAGAAAAGGACTATTAGTACCACCATCAAATTCAAAAACACTGGTCCAATATAACATTTCTCATATCTTTAAAAATACTGGGAACTAGATATACTAGGTTTTCTTTAAAAAAAAAAAAAAAGAAAAAAAATATAAATGTTTAGAAAAGTCAAAAAGCAAGTATTTAGGAAAAATGATGTAACAAATACAGCTCAAAACAAGTTTCTAATTTGAATGGTACAACTCATCAGCTTTAAGAAAAGTTAAGACTAATCATTTCATAATATATGTAGATCGAACCATCATGGCGATATACCTTAAACTTATACAGTGATGTATGTCAATTATTTTTCAGTAAAACTGGAAAAACTAACTATAAAAATATTGTTTTTTTACATAAACACTTGGGGATTGAATTTTTAAAGGAAATTGACTTGGCTGACTATTTTAGCGGAAATGTGAAAAGTGCCTAGCAGTGATTTAGTATAAAGAGTAGTGAGTTCTCTCTTGTATGATATACAGGCAAGAGGTTGAGAGAGTAGATCCTAAGAGCTCTTATCACAAGCAGATTTTTTTTTCCTTTTCTTTTTATTTTATCTATACGAGATGATGGATGTTAACTAAACCTATTATGGCAGTAATTTCATAATATATATAAATTAAACCATCATACTGCAACCTTAAACTTATATAACGACGTATGCCAATTATTTCTCAATAAAACTAGGGAAAAAAAGAAACCCTGAGACTTACTTCATAAGCTTAATGAGCTTACATGTAAATCCATGTAAAAACACATAACTTGGCTTCTTAAAGCTTATCTTCTTTTGGATTTTCCTATTTTGAGAAAATTCTTAAGTGGAAGGAAAACATCTCTATGGGTTATTTTTGAAATGTTTCTAGTACTACCAAATACCAATCAAAACAGAAATTTCTCAATACCAAGGTTGTAATCAACTTTCCTTCCTTCTCTATCCCCCAACTCCCTAGTTGGTTTGTCTGCCATATTTTCTATCTTACATACTGCTTCTATCTTGGGCATGATAATTGATTTAAAAAGGGAGGATTTGGGCTTTCTGGATCTAGGCCCGCCAAGAAACAATGTACTAGCATTTAAAATTAAAGCAATATGTGGAACTAAATCAAATAATGACCAAGCAGATACTTTTTAAGTTTACAGTAATAAAATTCTACCTATAAGTTTTTTCAATAAGAATAAATATGTCAGATATTAAATTTTTCTCTCCAGGGCTCACAGTTCTAACTGCTTAAATTTTTTTTTCATAGAATTACATTTACTTCATATCTCTATGACTATACTGTGTAGAGTACTGTAACTGGGCCTGGTAGACTCAATGTGCAGGATACATAAATGGTTACAAAAATATGACTAAATAGTAATTTCTCATGACTTATGTAACAACATAATATTTAATGTATGATTAAGACTCAATCATACAGAAGAAAGATGAGAATTAATTCTACCCTCAAACTACCTATTGCCTGTAGGTATAATGCACACTCATTCACAGGGACTTTTCAGAACATCATTAATTACCTATGATATTATCCACATACAGGATTAGGTAAGGTAGATGCCGAGAAGTTCATGTCATTATAGGAAAAATGAAAGTCCAAAGAGGGACATAATACACTAAGACATTTCTGCTGCATTACTAACATCAGTCTAGTGTATCATATTGTTTAACATGGGAATGTAGATAATAATGTAATCTTACCCTAAATGAATATATCTTGTTCTACATGTAGCCAAAAAAGAAACTCAACTAAAGCAATTTGAAGATAGGAAATGCTACAAAAAAAGAAGAAAAATAGATAGGCTAGACAGAAAGGAAAGAGAAGAAAAGAAAAATGAAAGAGAGAATGAAAAAAGGTAGAGAGGACGGGGAGAAGAGGAATGAGGGAGGGGAAAGAGAGAGAGCACACTAGCAAGAGGGAACCCAACTATAATATATTACTGTTAATGTTTAGGCTTCGTATGACACAGGCTGTGCATTATCACACTGGTGGCTTTCATATGTCCAAACAAATCTCATATATGTATCTAAATTATGAGCTAGGACTATTACATACACTCCCTTAAAATCGTACATAAACAAGAAAATTAGCCTTACTAACATAATGGAACAACACTAACTTGTTTATCAGTAGTATAACAGTTGTTGCTAAGAAACATTTAGTATTTGCTTTTCACTACTCTAGGTTTTTTTCATTTGCAGAGTATCTTTAGTTGTAAGTAAATACTAAAGGCTGGCCAATTTAAAAAAAGAAAAAAAATACCTTTTTTTTTTTTTAAGTTCAAGAAAATCAATTTCCATTTAACAATACTCAATAATATCCAGTATTTTAATAGGCTTTACAATTTACAAACTACCTTCTAATATATTATTTAATTTGATCTACAATCTTGATATTTAACATGCTTATCTTTAATTTCTTATTTAACCATTGGAAATTATGTTTTATGCTTCTAAAAGTAGGGCAATTAAAATTGAACTTGATTTTTTTGTCAACAAAATAATACTTTATAAATTGGCATAAGTCATCATAAGTGACAAATTATTACATGAGTAATTCCAGTGACAAATTACTGAAAGTCTTAAAAATGTAGATACATTACAAGACAATGGTGGACATATGATTTCACATCAACAAAAAAATAGCTAATATGATTGTACCCAGCACCCTCTTTATAATACCATTCTTTTATGGTTGAGCATTTCAAATGTTATAAAGAGGAGTTGTTTTTAACTTGAGGGCAGCTATACTTCATTCTGTGGTGTTTTTAAACTACATATTTATAGGAGAGAGCCTTATAATGAGGGTGGAGAGTATTAAAAGCCACACTACACACACAATAGGCCATCATGCATTTTAACCCATTATTAAACTTACCCCTCTTTTGAGGCTTCTGAAAGAAGGAATTCTGGGCTTCCCTGTTTTTATTTCATTCATACAATAATGCACGGGCTCAATGGAGAATGTGAGAAACTGGGACCCATTAGGAGTACTGGATGTGAATAAACTAGTAGGGGTTAAGGGTGGGGACTGTGGCTAATATGGAAATAAAGAAAGGAATCAATAAGCCAAATGTGCATAGTTTTTTCCTAAATGAAAATTCTATTTTTTGGCAACATACTTTTCATAAAATATATCTCAAATAAAGTTTTCTATAAAAATATTATAAGCTAACACAGTTTTGCCAAAACTGTCATTTCAAAAAGTCAAATTTACTTTTAAAAATGTATTATTTCATTTGATCATTTTTACAAACTGACAAATCAGAACTATAGAGTACACAAAGTATGTCAGAGAGAACAATATGATCTTCTGATTTCTCAGATTCTGATTTCTAGAATATTCAGTCACCTAGTTATACTTAACCTGTACCTGTCAGAAATAAAGGCAGCAGCTACAGTTAAAGTTATCTAAATAGACAATGTCTACTAAAATAAAATATTAAAACTGTAACTGATTTTTATCACAAATAGGCAAAAATTTTTTATTACATTTGTGGCTTTCCTCTCAAACTGTTTCTATTTCATCCTTATTACACTTTTTTTTTTCAATTTCAGTATTCCTTGTTTTTCTAAGCTCTCCTAGTCTCTCTGATCTGACTTAAAAAGTCTCACTTCTCAACTCAAATTATTATAAAAAGCACAAATGAAGCTTGAGTTAACTATAATTGTGCTTTTAAATATAGCTATAGGTATATTATAATTTGAGTTAAATTTTATCTACATTCATGTCAAGATCAGAAAAATGAATTAAAATAATCATGTATTACTTTTTAATTCTGCACATCAGATTAAAAGTACATATCTCTTTTTCTACTGATATACTATTATAAACACTAAATTGATAAGAAAGATTAAGCACTCATCTATTCCATTTGCTCATCTCCTGAGCTAGATTTATCTATCTAAAATAAACAGCACATCAAGAACATCTTGTTGGGTTCTAACAAGAAGTTAAGAGTGAGATTCTCTTAGTAAAATACAGATTTTTTAAACTTGAAATAACCACAAACATTGAGGTCTTCCCATTAAATATTCATATGGATAATGAAAATAACTATTAGTATGCTCTGTAAGACCTAATTTGATATTTATTATTGCTGTGCTCAATCACCCATTCCAGCTCAGAATTGCAATTTTAGTAGTCCTATATATAGGTCATAACGTTTCCTTAGAAATTCTGATTGAAACTACCTATATACAAATGAAATTTCAAAAGCATATAATTTTAGTGATATTAACATTTTATTCATTAAGTCATGGTCAAATATTAAATCCAGAAATAATTTTTACTATTAAGGTATAAAACTATGTTTCTAATAAGTGAAAAGTTCATTGACTCATTCAAATCAAATTATTCTCTAATAGTAAACCATTATCCATTCAATACCTGCATTGATTTAAATGACACACTAAAACAAAATTAGCATAGAGGAATTTTATGACTTTTACCTTTGGCTTCTTTCCAAACAGCCACAACTTGCCCTTGGCCTTTCCTACTGTGGTTTTGGCATCCATCTTCCCACCTTCCTGTTTGGATGCACTGATAGTCCCATCAGAAATGGTTCTATAAATATGCTGACTGTAATCTTCAAATGGAAAGTCTCCTGGAGGCTCAAATCCAGACTTAAAGGAGTCTACTACCATCTGCGAGTCCTACACACAAGAAGCATGTTTTTAAAACAATTCCATTTGCTCATAATACCACATTAACTTTCAAAACTTATCAGTGCAAGAAAACAAAAAATTTAAAAATAATTCTATCGTAACCATTTGAGGATTAAAGTGAATAATTTCTTCCCGTGAATCTACAAAAACCCAATCTTAACCCCAATAAAAAAACACTAATTTACAAATTGTCACTTTATTAATTTGTAATATTCACAAATGACAAATGTTTTCACTCCATAGCTTTAACCCACTGAAATTCATCTGAGGACTAGATAGCTGATAAGAAAGGTCTAACTGACAAAAGGAATATAGAAGACGTTATTCTCAAGTAGAAATTCTAAGAAGTTTCAAAGGAAAAAAGCCTTTTGCTTTACAGGATGCCTACAAAGAAGTTGACCTTTGGAACAAATGAAAGGGCATCTAATGGTAAAAGAGAGCTAAAATTCAAGTAGGAAAGTCTTTCATTCATTCAACGGGAAAAGAATAAATAAAGTATATTAAATACAAACTCGGGAATGTTAACAGTAATGGAGAAAGATTTCACAGAAAGTACTGAGTGCAAAAATCAACTTTGAAAATATAAAGTTCAGGACATTTACCTGAAACTTTAAAACTCACATAAGTATTATATCCAAAATCCTCTTTTCGTTTTTAAAATTTAAGTCAGAATTCTATCTCTTATAGGAAGGGTCCTCACTCATATAATACCAACTTGCTGTGAAGACTAAAATATGTGGTATATATTTGGCACTCCCCAAACACGGGTTCTCTAACATTTCCTTCTCTAAACTTTAACTAGACTAATAGTATAATACAGTTTGTAACATATAGGCCACAGGTTAGTTATACGCTTGGAGTAGAACTGACAAATTAGTAGAGGGAAGGTTTAGAACTCTTTTCTTTTCAACAATTAGAATTTTAGTATTTAGAATGCTCCTCAGAACCCAAAGGAATCCAATATATTGCCAGATTTTCTTCTACAGAATATAATTCTAAACAATTACTTCACCCCTTTTCCAATTCATTTCACTAAACTGCATACCTAAAACAAATACATTTATTGAAATATAATTATGTAGCACTTACTCTTCTTTCATCAACTGATTTTGCTGCAAGAATCATTCCTTCCAAACATTTTGAAATGATAGGAATAACTTTGCGTTCCGAGTCTGCAAATCCTCTGTAACACTCACTGAGTTTAACAGTCCTTCGTTCATCCATTTCTTGTAGTTGCTAATAATTAGGAATTTAAAAAAAAAAGGAAAACGAATTTTTCTTTTCATTCTGAAGCGACCCCCTCAAAAAAAATTATTACGGTTCTACACCAATAGTTACATTGTTGTTAACACCTTTTCGCAAATATTGTAGACTTAAAATACTTAAAGCTTGAGGCCTGTTAAATAGCAAAAGAAAAAAACCAGGTAACACTGGTTTTCTAACCTTCTGAGGGGATCCCCTACAGGCTTCTCACTCCCTGCCTCATACCACACCACCTCCACCTTCCCATTCTTCAGCAAGAGCAGGAGTTGCTGTCAATACTTCCAGGAAAAGTTTCATTTGTAGACAGAATTTTGATGCTATTTTTCCTTTGTAAGCAATTAGCCTATAACATATACAAGTCTGAGACTTCTAAGCCCTTAAGTTAGTTCAGAATACTTTGGTAAGCTATGGCTGGACCAAGGATCCAGTTGATTACATACCAACAACAGGTGCCCAGAGTTATCAATGTCTATAGCTCAGAGTAGAATCATTCTGAGGGTTAGAGGCACAAGAGGAAAAACAGAAGGCCACAAGGTCAAAGTGGTACATATATGGAATCACCACAATTCAAAAATTCATTGGCACATGCCACTAAGAATTATGCTGGGACACATGAGCGAAATAAAAACATTTTTTGACACTTTCTATTTGCCAACACTGACCTTTCTTTCTTCTAGGAAGCAGCTACACTGCTCAAATCCCCAAACTCCAATAGTTTTCATGCCACTATTTACTTTTTAATTACTTCCCAAAGCCTGTGAATTTATTTTGAGATCTGCAATTTCACAAAAGAACTGTTCCCAGCATCACAAAATGGCAAGACCACGGTAAGGTCCAAACAAAAGGAGCAAATCCCAGAACATCAAAAGTAGTTGATCTCCAAGTTAAGATCTCCCAAGAATATGAAGGCTTAGCTAGTAAGCCTAGAAAAGCACCAGAGTGAGGAGTGGCAGTCTAGACTGAATGAAATGGCCAGAATCTGATACGCACTCTAGTCTACCACTTCTATGATTCTTTTGTACTTCTAACTTGCCTTACAAAGAAAAAAAAGTATATTCAGGCTAACACTCTTACCACATAAGCTCTGCTCTCCCCAAAACTACTTCTTTCAATACTGTTTCACTAAATCTCTTCTCTAATTTCTCTTCTTTCTAGAATAGGCAGTAACATAATTTAACCCTCATGGAAATTCTGGGGTGTTTACCTGAGGTTGCTATTAAGTGATGATGATGGGATTTATAAGCAAATTCATGGCCTGAATTACATTTATGATCTGGCAGCTAGGAAGACAAGTAGGCAAAAACCAGGCTAGCAAATACATATTGTAAGATTTATTTCTGCCACCTGGACTAACGTCAATGATTCTGGTATTGTGTCAAAAAGCTACATCCCTTTTCTAGGTGAGCAGATGGCAATACATAATTCCAATGAACTCCCCCCATGTCATAATACTCACTGACACAGCATTAAAACTTATCTATAAGAAGTCATTGTCTTATTACACTAATAATAAATCTGTAGGAAAATTTGTGATTTCAAAGTTAGGAAAAATTTGGGCCGGCTGAGTGGCGCGATGGTTAAGAACTGGCTTGGGATGCCAGAGGTCCCCAGTTCGGATCCCACATATGAGGGCCAGTGACACTGCCCTCTACAGCTAAGATGCTGAACAACAGCTCAACCTGGAGCTAGGCTGCCGTGAGT
>NW_017731851.1:718165-740959 GCF_001890085.2 Hipposideros armiger | reverse complement strand
CCCCAATTCCCCAGCACTGTTCCCATCCCCCCAATTCCCCAATAAAAATCTTAAAAAAAAAAAAAGTTAGGAAAAATTTAGTTTTCAAATTTATAATCAAAGAAATGTCTTATCACCAATCATGCTGACTAGTGAATCTAGAAACACTGATGCCTCAAATTTAAGTTTTACATTTAAAGAGCAGCTCTTCAACTCTAAAACTAGATTAATTTCATGCATTTAAATTTTACCTTGTAAATCTGAGGAATCACTACGTAGAAATGTTTGTGCTGTTCTCCATTGAAGTTTTGTAACTGTGCAGCATATTCATTTTTATTTTCATCAGCCATATGCGTACGCAGATTCAACTGCTGTTTAGCCTAGAGGCATATTGGTCCAAATCATTACCAACAACAACAACAACAAAATCATAGCTAATTCACTCTTCTAAAAGTTATACTAACATTAGACTTTTTCTAACTACTGATATCATTTAAAATTGAAGGATATGTCTGCAGATCTTATGGCCAGAGCAGTCTCCCTGCTGCAATATCCCCTTTCTCTTACTGCAATAATCCATTCGAATAAAGTTTCTCCTTACCAAATCCAGATTTTTCTAAGTTAAGTAAATTAAAATATTATGACTTGAAACAGTAAGCCTTTAATTAGAAGAAAAAAACAGCATCAGGAATATTTTAAACACATAAAAAGTTAGTAGTAAAACATTTCTTTAAACATGATACACTGATATCCAACTTAGAACCACAGTAAAACCAAATAATGATAAAAATGTGATTTTGGGGTAAGGTAATATCCAACAATGATTTTCATCTCTATACAAAACCACAGGTACTTTAAGGAATGCTTATTTAGAATATAGTTCTGTTCATCTCAAGCTCTGGTAGAAATACTTTTCAAATGAGTTATATTAATATAATCAAAACTGGTGAGAAAGTTAGAATACAAACTTAACACAAATTGTTAATTCTTGATACACTGGAGGGGAATCTAAACAAGTTTCTCAATTGTTCTAAAGTAATAGGAAAAAACCAAAGTAAGAATTAACTCAATTTTTCAGTGTTCCAAAGAATAAATCATGTTATATGAGAGTGCTCTGAAAATTGTAAAAGACATTGTGAATATACTTCATTATTCTAATTCCAGTTTTTACTAATGTAGTCCCTGACCTTCTCTTCTAACAATCGGTCCACAAATTAGTTCTTCTGAACTCAGAAACATACTGACCTATACGTGGTAGCAGAGATCTCAGATAAGCCCACAAAAATCCATTTAACCAACAGTGTATTTGAAGCTTACAATAATTAACCTCTATGGAAACTAAACACCATGGCCCAAAGTACCTCTCCAGAAAAATACACTGAAGTTCCAGCCTGGGACCCAAAGTACATATTCATTCACTCCTTTCCCCTTTTCTCTTTCCTCCCATATGCTATGATGGAAAAGGGATTCCAAATGATTCCCTGTCCACAATGGTCCTGTCAGGGGAAACTCCTCCTGTTCCAAGTCACTGGCTGTGACTCCCAAGGCCTGGTTTCCAGCAGCGTATGTAGGAGTATAAGGCTAGAAGCTAAAATAACTGAAGCCTCCCCTGGCATGTTCTGGGCTTCACATTTACTGCCTTTTCTTTCTTTTTGTAAACACTGCATTGAAATTTTTTAAAAAAATTTTAATTGTGGTAAAATATATATGTGTAACATAAAATTTATTGTTAATCATTTTTAAGTGTATAGTTCAATAGTGTTACATATATTCACATTGTTGTGCAATTGCCTTCCCCTGCTTTAAGAGGATCAGTAGTTGACCTGCTACCACTTCACTTTTTTTAAATTTTTTTATCAGTAGTTGCTTAAAACTATGTTCCCTTCCCTCCCTGGTCACTTACAACAGAATTCCTCTACTCTCTAGTTCCTAAAGCAAATCCTCAAAGTTTTCCTAATTCTCTAATAATTAAAGGAGTTGCAAACAAATGAGAATGAAAAACAAAGCTGTAAACATTAAAATTCTGAACAAGTCAGGTCAAACTAACTACTAGGCATATTATATCCAGATTTAAAGATGTCTGACTAGTCTCTAAAGATATTTCTGTAGGGCCAGCCGAGTGGTGCGTTGGTTAAGAGCTGGCTTGGGACACCAGCTCTGAGCAGCAGGGCCCCGGTTCGGATCCCACATGAGGGCCAGTGACACTGCCCTCTACATCTAAGATGGTGAACAACAGCTCAACCTGGAGCTGGGCTGCCATAAGTCCACCAGCAACGGCATAGGCTACAGCCCCTGCTGCAGTGGGCTGCCATAAGCTACCGTGTGTGGCTGGCAGCCAGCGTGGGCGGCCAACAGCCGGTGTGAGCTGCCAAGAGCCACCATGAGCAGCGTCCAGAGGCCAGCGACTGATCTGCCTCACCTGGGAAGTGCGCAATGATAATACCAACATGGGCCAGAGAGGCGATATCTTCCACAACTAGACTGAAGAACAAAAGAACAGCAACTTGTCTGTTCCCCCTCCCCCAATTTCCCAGCGCTGTTCCCCTCCCCCAATTCCCCAATAAAATCTTAAAAAAAAAAAAAAAAGGTTATTTGCAGACTTCTGACTGTGTGGAGGTTGTTGCCGCTAACCCCGAGTTGCTCAAGGGTCAATTGTATTCTTCTCTTCCTTCTTACTTTTTCTTGTTCTGATCCTACAGGGAATTATAAAATCCTAAGGAGAAAATATACTAATGGTGGGACGTTGTACATATAAAAATGTGGAGTAAGGTTCATCTATACTTCAAAAGCCCAACATTATCTTAGAACATTGTTGTTCTAAAATAAAGGATGTATAGTAGGGAAGAAGGAAAAGCTAATTAAACAGCAGCCGTTACAGGGGTGATTCTACTAACTGTTATGTTATAGAACATCTGGCCCAGAATCAGTAAGTGAGAAGAGACGGTTCAGTTTCCAAAAAGAATCATGAATGAATAAACAGCTAATATCACATCTGACAGTTTTTAACATATTTTTCTTCTGTAAAGTTGGGGAAGCACACAAAACCCCCACTGCATACCCCATCAACACACCTTAGACTTTATATCCTATTTTGGAATAGGATAGAAGCTCATTCCCAGTGGCAACTATGTCTTTCCTATGCATTTTGAATGCAATTAAGACATTACAATAAAATAAATTAACACATTAATTTTTTCTCAGACCAATGTATTACAAAGTATACAAATATTTGTATATTTTAGATTTAGATGCAGTGTATCTCTTAGGGCACTCTAATACCAATAGCAGTATTGCAACTACTTTCCATATGCAAGTAATATTATTTTGATATCAAAGTCAGTTTGGATAATTTCTTACCTTTTCAACATCTGCCTTGGTTGCATTAGTATCATTGTCCAATCTTTCATAACTTTGTTGTGCCTTTTCTGCCTCTCTACATTCTCTTTCAAATTTCTTTTTACTCTGTTAAAATTAAAATACCAGAGAAATAAAATTAGATTTATCTTACTTAAAAAACTTTAAAAATGTTGCCACTGTGTACTGTGTGGAATTGTACATTAGAAGTAAAATTTTTTTAAATTAGGAAAGAAATTTTACTATTAGAATCATCCCAGGTGCCTTAAACATCAGACAGTATAGGCTGTGAAAAAAAAATCACAAGCATGACTGAGTATATATTTATTCTGTATCTTATCTCTTAGTAAGAAAAAAAATCCTGTATTTTACAATTTTTTATTATAAGCCCCATCTTCAGCAGGATTTTTAAGGTTTGTTTGGTGTTTTTTGCTTGTTTTGTACGTTTGTTTGATTAGTTGGTTGGTTTTAGTGTTTGCCTGTTTTTAGTTGTTTTTGGTGGAATCCCAATGTAGCTTAGGATGTGGAAATGTCCCTCCAAAGTGGTTTTATGTTGTTTCTTCCAGGTGTCCCAGGAAAACCATCAGCCCAGAACCAAGCCTTTAAACATGTTTTTATTTAATGCAAACTACTATGATTTTGTAAAAGCTATTCACAACTGAGCCATGTGCTATGTATTTCGTTTCCTGAATACTTTTTTATCCTGGAGTTAATGTCTGTTTTTAAATTTGCTTAGTTTTCAATGTACTTTTCTCTAATTCAACCTTAAGTTTCCCCAGTTCTTTAAATCTCTCCTCAGTTAAAATTCAAACACATTCAGAATTCTGTCAATTTTACTCTCCTGATGAAATCACTCCCAAAGGCTTTTGGCCTCCTGAAGTTTGGACTGGTGACCAAACTAGACCTACTGCATAGTTGTTCCTTTGAAATTTCCCTTCACCATTTAGCCTGGGAATTCCTTTTACCTCTCCCTTAATTTAAATCTCCTGTTTCCAAGTTCTAAGCATTCCCCTTTCCTGATTCATTTCCTTATTTTGCTGAAACACATTCAGGAGTAGCTTTCTAAAAGGTTTGTGGGAGATAATTTTTTAGGTCTCCATGGCTTAAAATTCCTGTACCATCGCTTTTAATTGATAAAATTTATTTGGATATGAAACTCTTCTGTAGGAAATTATCTTCCTCCAGAAATGTAAAAGTACTACTCCACTGTCTTCTAGCAGTCCTGATCCTTTGCCTAAAACATGTTTATCTTCTATTTGTTTTCCCTTCCTCTCCTCCTTTCTTCTGTCTCTCATAACTGTTCTGAAATTTCTTGAATATATGTTTTGCTGTGAATCCACTGTACTGGGCACCAGGAAGAATCTTTTTCATCTGGAAACTCATGTCTTTCTGTTCTGGGGAAATTTTCTTGAATTATTTTTGTCCATTTTCTATGTTTTCTCTTTTTTGAAATGTTTATTATTTTGAAAATGTACCTATAGGATGGATCCTCTAATTTTCTTATATTTTCTCTCATATTTTCAATCTCTGTCATTCTGCTCTACTTTGAGAGATTTCTTTAATTTCATTGTTTCTATTTTTTCATTTCTGCAATCATAAAGTTCAGTTTTGTTCTTTGTATGTTCCTTTTTCAATAATATCTTGTTCCTATTTCATGAATGTAATACCTTCTCTATTCCCTTTGAGAATATTAGTAACAGTTTGGGGAATTTTGTTTATCTTTGCTTTTTAATTCCTATTCCCTTTCATTGTCCCTGTTTCAAAGTTGCTTTTTTTAAATCTGCATATTACTTTTGGTCTCTGGTGCTTACATTAAATATTTTCTTTAAATGTATGTGGATCCTTGCCTATCTTCTCTTATTTAAAAGCCAAATGAAAGCTCTACCGGTGGCGCTCCTCTAGGTGATATGGCCAGGCAATTTTCTGGGAGAAACCCTCATATCAGTATCTGTAATTCTTTCCTGCCAAGCTGGTTAGATTCCCCAGAGGAGGCTCTTCCAATTTCTTGCCTGGCAAATATATGCCTTGCTACCTATATTCTGAGAACTGCTCAGAAAAAAAAGCAGAGGATGTTAACATTTTCTACTTAACCTAACCCCCTTATTAGAGCCAGTTGCAATGTCAATTTCTTTTCTTGGGGACCATGAAACTATACAGACAGTGCAAATTGGATTCCAAACCTCCTAACTACAAGGTCAAAAGGTTTAAATTTCTCACAGGATAGCTGTCCTCTTTTGACCTTCAGGCAAGACAGGTTTCTCTGCTATCTCCCTTGGCCAGTGGGCAGAGTTCTTATAATCCACCTTTCACTAAAGGTTCAGTCCTTCAAAGGTTCAAATGTTACACAGGGGTTTCAGTTCCAACTCTTTACAACACACAGAGCTAATACCTAATATTTGTTCCTATGTATTAAAACCCAAATCCTTAGCAAGGTCCAGTAAACTACCGTACCCCAACACCTCTACCCTCATTTTTCAAATGCCACTGTATCACCTCATATACCTATTGCTCTGGCTTTTAGTTTACCCTTAGTTTCTAGCAGTTAGAGATTTAAGATAAGATAGATGTTCTGCTAGGAGCTTAAAAATACAATAAAAAATGTTTTATCTTTTATATCTAGGTATTTGTAGCCAAAAGCCTTCTGAGTTAGCTCAGTTTACTACATACCAAAACCAGACATACCTATAATTTACATCAAATAAATATGCTCAGAAATCCTTTGTAGAATTTTTAAGTGTACTATTTTGAGTATTATTTTGATTAATATGAGCCATCAAATGAAACTCACATTTACTCAAAGCACACAAATATATCTAAATATGAATAAAATGCCACTTTTCTGTGAAGATTAAGATTAAATTTCCACATTTAATTCTCTAAAACTCAGTTCAGACATGTGTTTTCAAATTGAGTAGCTAGCTATAAGCTACTAATTTTGGTGACATCTGAGCCTATTTATACACAAAAATATTTTTAATTTTAGGTATCTTATTATTTATGGGGAAAAAACTACCTAATAATTTCCTCGCAACAGCAAAAGAATCGCTGTACAATAATATTAAAAATACTTCTTCCCTGAGAGATCTTATATTTTTACACAATATAGGAATATACTCCAGAAAAGATTCTCCATTCTTCATCCTTTGTGTGGCCAACAAATCAACAGCCAAAGAACCCATCTCCCAGTATAGAGGCTAAAAATAGCTGATACGTGCTTTACTAGCCTCCCCACAGAAGGGGCATGGTCAAGTAATCTAATGCTGTCAAAGTATCCATGAGGAAGTCGGCTGGGGGGTTTCTGGGCAAGTTTTCCTTCCCTGATAACAAGGGACAGTTGGAAGGGATATACTCCCTTTTCATGCTTCTGCAGGCAGCTGAGTGAGGATGTGGTGCTTAGCTGCTTAAGTCAACTGTTGACCATAGGAGACAAGCCTGAGGGAAAAGCCAACATGGTCAAGACGGCAAAGTGGAAAGAAAGGAGAAGTAGCTTTAGTGACATCACAACTGACCAACTCTGGAACTGCTCCATTTCTGAGCCCTTATCTTATAAACTTGTATAATCTGTTACTTGGAGCTGCCTAAACTGATAGACCTGGCATCTCTGATGCTTCTATCTTAATATCCAACCATTCCTTCAAGATCTTGACAAGCTAGTCTCTTCTGCCTTCATCTTATATGTCAGTGCTGCCTATTTTTTTAATCCTGTGGTTAATAATTGTTTAAATGATTTTTTGCTTCAATTTTCAATACTGTCACTAATTCAACCTGTCTCTCCCAGTTCTTTAAATCTCTTCTCAATTATTTCAAACATGTTAGGAATTTTACAATTCCATTTTCTTGATCAGATAGGAAGGTGTAGAACTAGGAAATGGGATCCTGCACATATTTCTACATAACACACAGAAATTATACTTGTCTGTCTCCCTCACTAGACCACAGGCTCCATGAAAACAAGAACTATGTCACATATACTTTTGTACCTCCGGGACCTGGTACATGTCAAGGATACCTTCAATAAACATGAATTGAGCTGAAATCATCTTTATTTCATGGCACTGTTAATGCGTTAAAGAAATCTCCTACATTTTCTGATGCTTCTTTCTTATGACCCCTACAACTTTTGCTTAATAACTTCCAATTGTTCTAAAGGCAAGTCAGCACATATGAACAGGAATGATTTCAGCCAACACCAGTTTTTAAAGGGACCAGTGACTCATAAGTGTAGGAGTCTATTATTTTGTACAAACGAACACACACACACACACACACACACACACACACACACACAAACACACACACACACCAGGTGGCAGATACTAAGAATGCTAGCTAAGGCAATTTAAAATTTAATAAATGCAACACTCCCTAAAAGTCTCGCCAAAACCAGTTAAAAAGAAGATCAAAACAAAAATAAAAACAGACTATTAATATACCTAAGAGTTCTCAATCAGCACTGGTGATTAAAATCTTTTATCAATGACAGTTATACAGAAATTTTTAGAAATTTAGAAATTCTATAGCAGAAATTTTTTAAAAGAAAAAAAGGTTCAAAACAACACACATATATGCATGAGCTATTTTTAACCACAAACTTAAAAGTCTTTTTTCCAACAACCACAAACCAAATTGATTAATTTAATATGAATAACTCCCTCCAGTATAATTTTCAAGGAATACAGTGTTCATCATGAAAATATGCAGGTAAAAAGTAAACTGCTTGCTAACCTGAGGTTTAAAAAAGAATATTAATCTTATACTACAGAACATTATTTGGTAGAACATTTTAAGGAGATGACAATGTTCCATGTAGACACCTTGTTTTTCAAATGACTGTATGCCAGAATATTTTTTTAAAACCACATTAGCAAGTATCCTTAGAAAGTTTTTTATGAAAATAAATTATAATGCTTTTATAATTTGCCCTACCTACAAAGTATTTTATTTCCTACAATGGGATGATCTATAATAAGCAGCCCAGTACTTGGAACATTTACATTATTACAGAATCACTAAACTGGAAGAAAACATTTCGTGTAACCTAGTCCACTCTTCATTTTTCATACGCTAAAAATGAAGTTAACAAAAATCAGGTGCTTAGTAAAAGATAAAACTAGAATCTAGGTATTTCAGTCTCAGTCAAATGGTCTTCTAAGATATATATATATACATCACTGTTTCCCTATCACTTCTATCCAATATCAAGATTTTATAGTAACTACTGCAAAATCAAAAACAATCTTCCTAAATGTTTATTTACAATTATCTGAATATTAGACAGTTGCTACATATACAGAAACATATAGAAAAAAATGACAAAATGATCTCACATCCTCTATTTACACTAATGTCAAATTATGAATGATACATTGAAAAATATTAAACTCCAATAGATGTGAATCGTAAGAGAATTTAGGGCTAAACAAGTCTTACAACATTTTATGCTAACCATGAAACACTGCAACTCACATTATCCATCTGTTTCCAGCACATGTCAAGGTATTGTTGAGCTTTTCGTCCCTCTTGAAGATGCTGAAGATCATACCAACCAAAAAAGAAACAAAGAAACAAAAAAACACACATACACATATAAATACTAAATAAAGTCTGAAGTTTCAAAAGGATTTCTCACTTTTTCCAAGGCACTTAATTACATAACTTTATCAAAAGTTAGGAAGAGATTAGTAAAGCAAAGCTCTCTAAAATGCATTTTATATGATATTATTTGAATACTTTAAACATAACCTTTAAGACACATATAACCTCTAAGAAAATACATGATTGTCTTGAATAGGGGTTGACAAATGTTTTCTATAAAGGATCAGATAAATATTTTAGGCTTTACAAGCCACAAGCAAAACAGAAGTGAATGAGTGTGGGTCTTTTCCTAAAAAACTTTATCTACAGTCACTGAAATTTGAATTTCATATAATTTTCACATATCATAAAATATTATTCTTCTTTCTATTTTCTTCTCAGATATCTAAAAATGTAGACCATTCTTAGCTTGTGGGAAGTAGGAAACAAAAACAGGCAGTAGGCTGGATTTAACCTATAGACTATAGTTTACCAAACTTTAGTCTTAAACCCAAAAGGATCACTAATTAACAAGAGTGTCTTGAGATAATTTTAGCTACAAGAAATTTAGTGAAATAGAAAACCAGTTTTTTCTGAATATACATTATTTTAAAGAGCAAGGCAATTACTTTATTTGTGAAACTATTTCATATACTATTATAACTGCATAAAAATTATAATTACCATTTTTCTTTCAGTTTTCAGATCATGAGCATATCTCATTAATTCACCATAAACTCTGTGCGCCATTTCTTCTGCTACAACCTCTCGTTGTCCTGCATAGTCATTTAACTCGTTAAGGATGTTAAAAAAGGCTATACACGAGGTAAACCTGACAAAAACATATTAAAAAATGGTGAAATTTATTTTTATTTTCATTATAAATGTTTTTTTGTGAGGTATGAATTGAGCCTGACACTTGACAAACTTTAACATACTCAACCTAAGTCTTAGCTACTAGCTCTAAATTAACTTTGCATGGAAAGAATCCTGCATTAAGTTCAACTTGTACATATTTGTATATTTCAAGTAGTCTTAGTTTATAAATAAAGGGATATTTGAGGTCAAAAAATAATAAGAATACTACCTGCAGGCTCTTTTGGCATACTGGAATCTCTTAAGCTGCCAATTGACTGGCCTGAGCTTGGGAATGAACTTGGTTGGATTCCTAGGCTTGGCAGCTGAGCCTGGTGCAGAGATGATGTGCTTGCTCTCGAGGACAGAACCTGCCAATCATACCACTCAAATGCATCTCGATGGCTGATCTACAGAACAACTTTGCTATCAGCTCTGGACACAGCTGACTGTATGCCTGCCCACATCCTGAATGGAAGTGAAGTACCATTATGGTTGGCACCAAATGGGGGTAAGAAGGGGCAAAAAATAAGGGTAAAAAAATGTGTGTGGAGGGAAGGAAAGAAACAAAGAAAATCACTAGGTTAAAACGTGTAGATCTACTTTAATATACTGCCAGAACACTCTTAGAACTGAAGGTGGACAGCTCAGATAGGACTGCGTTAACACTAAACCTGAGAATACTAACAACTGACAATTATACACAGAGTTATTTGTTTTTGTTTTAAGTCTAGTCTCTTTTTGTTTCTGCATTTTACAGCTTGCCACATATCCTTGTTTAAGAGTGCAATAAAGCTCACAGGCAATTCCTAACTTTTTACATATTCAAGGTTCCAAAATTACTCTCCTTTTCATTATCCCTTTAAACCAGCCAACCAAATTGTTTTACTACTTGTAAGACTAAAAGCAAGAACCTAACAAACTAACAACTTGAAAATGAAGTATAGAGAAAAATACCCTTTTCTCCCAGTGACTACATCACTCAAGTGGAGTCTTGGTCCACATCTTACTTGGAAACCCACAATTCAACTATGCTAGAAAACTATCGCATTTATAATAAAGTATTCATTCTTGTAAGAATAATAGTTTCTTCATTCACAAACACTGATTTATTATTAAAACAAACTTTTTAAAAAATATTTATGAAAGCTAACAGTATAATATAACCAAATAAAAAATAAGTTTAAAAAATGTTTAATGTGTAATAACAAACAGGTATATAATTTACCTTGGCTCTTCATCTTTGGAGGAACGTTTGGGACAGTACTTCTTAACCAGATTTCTATAGGAAAAATATTTTTTTAAATTTATTTAAAATGTTGTTGGTGAAATCGAAATATTCTAAAAGTTTCCAATTTCATTAAATCAAGAATTTAATAATATAAAACAATTAAGATAGCAACACGATCATCTACTAACATTAACATCATTATATGATCATTTCTTAAATTTTCTTTTTTAAATACTGACACCTGTAGAAAGAAATGTTATTTCTGTGTTTATATGAGTGTAATCATAACAATTTGGTTGATTATGCTATCAAATAAGAAAAGCAGCAATCTCTTTTTTTTTTTTTGCTTAGGGGAAGGAGTATATAAACACACTTGCATTGGGGGTAAAGGGGAGAAAAAGGAAAAAGAAAAATTACTCTTGTTTTTCTAACAGTGAGAGTTTTCCAAAATTATACAGCATATTCAAGTGAACATAACCCTCACATTCACAAAAATTTGGCGATCATCCAGAAGGTCCCGACAATCACTAAGCTCTATAATTCAATTTCCAAACTTTTTGTTGTAAGAGAGGACTCTTATTTGAAGTTGAATGCTCCTTAACTGACTCTGCAGACCAGCTAAATAAAAATATCCAATATAGAAATGTAGCAAAAATTGGAATTATGAAGAAACTTCTAGGATCAAGATACAAATGTGAAAGTCAACATGTGTGAGGACAATTAAACAAACAAAAAACCCAGAAGCTACTGTTGACACTGAGAATGAATGTACCTGTTAAGAACGGGTCCTGGTGGCTGACTGGGCTCAAATTTGAAAACAGAGCCTAGTAGCCATTTGTAAACAGGGGCCTCTCATGCGAACAGTGCTTCAGGGGAAAGCCTGCACCAAACTTGCTGCCTGCACTGAGCCAACCCTTATATAGGAGTTCCTAGAATCTCATTCCAACCAAGAGGACTGAGATTTTCCCTGTCCAGTAGAAGCTGTGCAGCTATACTCTCATTAGCATCTTCACCAACCAATCAGAGCAGCTCCATTCTGGCCAGTGCATCAGGACAGTGCTTTTTGGACCAATCAAACTGTGAGGACTTGGTGGTCCTCATTTGCATAAAGATGGACCAATCAGGGACCATGGATAGTGACTTCTCTCTATATATAAAGTCAGTTCCCTTCTAGCTCAGGGAGTGCACTTTCAGTTTCCATCAAAGACTGCATTCCCTCAGTGAGGCAGCAGCAAATGCTGAAGCAGCAACTTTGGAGCTATCTCACCAGAGTGAAGCAGAGCTATAACATCAAGGCTACCTCATCTAAGCTGTTCCACAGCCTGTGCTGTATCATAATTGAGCTGTATCGCTCGCTATTGAGCTGTTCCACAGCCGAGCTTTTCCACAGCCAAGCTGTTTCACAGTTGAGTTGTTTGCACAGAATAAAGTTTCTCTCCCCCTTCACTGCACCCCAAATTGGGGACTCCTATTGGTGTTGAATTGGCAACAATGACCTTTGATTGATACTACCATTTGTCAATCATATATTATTTGCCAATTTCTATGTTAAGCACTTTATATATCTTATGCTTACAACAAACCTGCAGGCAGGTATTATTAGCCCTGTTTTACAGGATGCAGGCACATTAAATAATTTGTCCACGGTAAAAGAGCTGGTAAAAACCAAAGCCACAACTCACCTATAACTCCAACACCTGAGATAGTTAAAATAATGAATGAGAATGAGGCTACCCAAGAAGTGTGAAATGAGAAGGGAAGCTAAAGATAATCTAGGAATACACATTTAACAGGGAAGGAAGAGCTGCTTGAGAAGAATAAGGATGAGCAGCCAGGTAGATCAGAGGTAAACTATGGCCTGTCCAGCTGCCTATTTTTGTAAATAAAGTTTCATGGGAACGTACCACACCCATTCATCTATGTATTACCTATGGCTATTGTTGCACTACAACAACAACAGAACTGAACAAGAGAGTTGAGCAGTTGTGACATATGGTCCCAAAAGCCAAAAGTACAATATTTATCTGGCACTTTATATTTTAAAAAAAAAAGTTTGCCAATCCCTAAGATGGGTAACTCAGACAACCCAGGAAACCATATCACTGAAGATGAGAGATTTTAAGTTCTAAGAAGACAGAAATATCATCAATTCATCAAAGAGATATAATAAAACTAGTAACAGAAATATCCACGGAGTTTAGCAATTTAGCTGAACTGATTAACATGGTTATGATAATCACAGTCTCCAACCTATAAATTGTTGTATTATAGAAATCACTTTTAAAGTCCATGATTTGCAAGCATGAATTCATGAATTACTTTAAACAAAAACAAGTAAAACTTGGACAAAAAACATTTCAAAGAGCTATCAGTTTCAAACTGAACATATTTTTGTACATCAACAATTTAAGCATTTAGAGTCTAGGCTATAATAGTGCACCTTTGTTGTTTTGTCCTCTTGCATAACTCTACATTTTTTCTTGTGTACCAGCCTATGGCAGACATATTTCTGCTCATAAAAAAATAAATAAATAAATAAATAAATAAATAAATAAATAAAATGCTGTTTTGCACAATTCCCAGAGCCCAGGCAGGACCATGTGGCTAATTCTGCATAATGGGCCGTAACCTCTGTGTTAACTACCCTCTGAAGCATTTAGAGCTTGTGTGTAACCCTCTGGGCTCTCTCATTCTCTGCAGAGCTGTGGAGGCTTCAAGTTGGGATGAAGATGGAAATATTCTGGATTCCTGAGTTACCACATGGGCTACCCTAGACAGTCAATCATTTTGACTTGTAGCATGAGCAAGAAACAAGTTTTTGCTGTATAAAGCCCCCTGGGACTTGTGAGTATTAATTCTAGTGCAGCCTAGCATATCCTAAACTACAGCTCCTCTACTGTCACATCTATGTAGTTGTGGTTGGGACTGATCACATATTAAGGTTCAGGAATATTTATTTGATACAGGTCCATTAGTCTAGGCCAATCAAAGTCAATCTTAAAATCTGTCTTGTAATTCTTGGGAAGTCATTTTCTCTTTTTTGCTGAAGATAAATTGATAGGACATAATCCTAGAGCCACCATGTGAAAAAAGCCTACTTGAGAACTAAATCAATTGAGAGGAAAGCAAAACCAAGAGAAGAACAGAAATTCTTAACACTTTTCTGAGTACCCAGATTCCAGAACTTTTCAGTCACATAAGCCAATAAATTTCTTTCTTTGCTTAAACCAATCTGAGTTGGGCTTCTGACATTGAAAGAACTCTGTCTACCACAGAGGTTAACCAAAAGTCATAATAGCTTAAACATAGCATAAACAACACTAATTTGAACTCTGGCTTTGGAGAGGAAGAGTACATATATCACAACAGGGAATGGGAAGAAAAAGAAAGTAATTTTACTTTTACCTTTTAAGCACGTAGGGTTAGTCCTCAGCAATTTTTAAAAATCACTCTTGCCTGTATTTATGTAAAAGCCATCATCTATAGCAACTCTTCCCAAACCCCAAATTTCCAGAGCCCTCAGAAACCATACACAAGCCAGTAAAGACTCCATCCAAGCCAACTCTGCCACTAGAAAAACTACAGCATGGTCCAAAATGTTCTTGTATTCCACCAAATGAAAACTTCTACCCTAAGAAAATATGTTCTGAAAGAAGACACAACAAATCATTAATAATAGTCATTTCTAGAGAGAGGATCTGGGAAAAGACTTGAATTTAAGCGTATTGCAATGATCATATACTGTTTTTCTAAGTTTTTTTTTTTGTTTTTTTTTTTTAAATGATAAAAATGTAAAAAAAGAATTTATCCTCTCAAAGCAGCTGATCTCAGTTGGGCCTTCTAAGAAAAGTCTAAAGTCAGCAAAAATTCATACCAAGGTTTGAATGGTTAATAAGACCAACAAATCCCTGCTTTGCATTTTTAATATAATATGCTTATCAGGTCAAATAAATCTCGACTGGCTTGTCTTAAATATGTAAGTGCAAAGCATTCAGGTTGTTCCTCAAGTAAAAATATGTTAGGCAATTCATCTCTCTCAAGAAATCTGCCCTTACTATCAGTTCCCCTAGGCTAGGCTTTTCCTGTATTCTAAGTCCAGAGATTCTCCAAGTAATCAATTATGATGGCAGTTTATACGTAAGACATATTTTTAATAGGGTGCTATAAATAAGGAATTAATTGAAACACAAAGTCTTATACACATACAATACATATTACAGAAATTGTAATAGACATCATAGATATGCTGGTACTTTATTTTGATTTGTATGTGTTTCATCCATGTTTTCTACGTACCTTACAATCACACACTTCGGATACAGAGGAATTAGCATTGTTGCTTCGATGGTCTGAAAAGGCTTCTAAGTTTAATGGGCTTCTCCAAAGATTACAGTATTTTATAAACACACACACACACACACTAGTTATATGTGTGATATTAAATATATCATACTACTCAATTTACACTCAAATTGATTATAATCTTTTTTATCCATTCTAGTTTTGTCATGTTTATGTTTATTTTTGGTTTTAATAAAAATTATAGAATACTCCAAAGAATTTCTCTAAACTTTAATTCACTTTCATTAAAACTACATTTTTACAGTTAAATGATGGAGTATAAGATATCTCAAAAAATCTTATAGGCTGAAAACCACCTCTATAATTTTCAACCTTTCAACATTTGAGAGGCTCTGAGTTCTAATTACTGTTTAACAAGTGTTCAATATCATATTTACCTGTAAAACTGGATACATATCATATTCTTTTTTCTGGCAGAGGGGTAGTATTAGATACCTGAGCCTGACTAGAATCCTTTTTCTTAACTACCCTCCCTGTATTTAACTGTTAACATGCTTAGGAATTGCCAAATTAATACAAATGGCCCTATTTGTGGGCCTCAGTTAAGTGATGCAGAGATAGAAAACTGAATCTAGTTGGGCCAAAGAGTAGTCTTCCTGGAATTTTTAAGTCTCCAGACCTGATAAAGCTTTGAGGCCAATATGAGAGCTGAATCTGAGACATAAAACTGGCGCTGTAGGTGACTGTGTTTTCTGCCGTACGGAGAAAGCCAGTCTGCACTGAAAGAATAAAGCCAACCGTCCAAAAGAAGCCCTCCCTGCCACACACCAGCCTCAAAAGAAAAATACGACGACCAAGGGCTGTAGCTGTGTTTCAGATACTGACTTTTATCCCCTATGACTTACCTGCATCCCAGGCCTTCCAGAGCTTGACTATTCAACTTCTTGAACTCAATCCAAAAAAAATCAAATCCATAAAAAATATCAATAAATAAATTTCTCTTGTCAATAAATTTCACATTATATTTAACCTAGCTCAAACTGGGTTTTCTATCACTTACAGCCATGAATTTTCTTTCACATAGTGGAAAATTAAATGTAAAAAATATCCACATGCAAAAGAATGAATCTGTACCCTTCCTTACCTTATACCACACACAAAGATTAACTCAAAATGGATCATATTAATAGATCTAAACTTAAAAGAGTTAATACTATAGGGGCCGGCCAAGTGGCGCGTTGGTTAAGAGCTGGCTTGGGACGCTGGCTCTGAGCAGCAGGGCCCCCGTTCGGATCCCACATGAGGACCAGTGACGCTGCACCCTCTACAGCTATGATGATGAACAACACATCGACCTGGAGCTGGGCTGCCATGAGTTGCCGGCAACGGCGTAGGCTGCAGTGAAGCTGCAGTGGGCCGCCACAAACTACCGTGTATGGCCGGCAGCCAGCGTGAGTGGCTGGCAGCCGATGTGAACTGCTGATGAGCTGCCGAGATCTGCTTTGAGCGGCCGTCCAGAGGCCGACGACCGATCTGCCTCACCCAGGAAGAGTGCAATCTTAATACCAACATGGGCCAGTGAAGCGACGTCCTCCACAACTAGACTGAAGAACAAAACGACAGCAACTTGTCTGTTCCCCTTCCCCGATTCCCCAATAAAATCTTTTTGTAAAAAAAAAAAAAAAAGAGTTAATACTATAAAACTCTTCAAAGAAAACAGGGAAAAAGTTTCACGACTGGATTTGGCAAAGATTTCTTGGATATGATACCAAAAGCACAGGCAACAAATGCAAAAATAGATAAACCAGACATCAAAAAATTTAAATCATTTGTGCATCAAAGTCCACAATCAACAGAATGAAAAGGCAACCTATGGAATGGGAAAAACAACTGGCAAATCACATAGCTGCTAAGGGGTTAAAATCCAGAAAATATATATATATATATATATATAGAACATCTAAAACTCAATAACAAAAAAACAAATAATCTGACAAAAAAATGGGCAAAGAACTTGAATAGCATTTCTCCAAAGATATATAAATGGCTAGCAAACACGAAAAAAATATTCAATATCACTAATCATTAGGGAAATAGGAAATGCAAATAGAACCACAATGAGATCACACACCCATTAGAATGACTACTATAAAAACAAACAAACAAACAAAAAAACCCCAGCAAATAAGTACTGGCAAGGACGTGGAAAAATTGAAACCCTTGTACATTGCTAGTGGGAATGTAAAATAGTTTCAACACTGCAGAAAACAGTATGGTAGTTCTTCAAAAAATTAAATCCAGAATTACCATTTGATCCAGCAATTCTTCTTCTAGATATACACCCAGAAGAACTGAAAGCAGGGACGCAAACAGATATGTGTAGAGTATCATCATTCACGGTAGCCAAAATACAGAAACAATCCAAATGCCCATCAACAGATGAATGGATAAACAAAATGTGGTACATACATACAATGGAATAATGTTTGGCCTTAAAAAGGAAGGAAATTCTGACATGTGCCCTAACATGGATGAACTCTTACGATATTATGCTAAGTGAAATAAGCCAGTCACAAAAAAAAAAAAAAAATGCTGTATGTTTTCACTTCTGAGGTACCTAGAGTGGTCAAACTCATAGAAACAAAAAGTAGAATTGCCAGGGGCTAGAGAAACGGGGAGATGGGGTCTTATTATTTAATAGGTACAGAGTTTTAGTTTTTCAAGATGATTAAGTTCTGGAGATTGGTTGTTTAACAGTATGAATATACTTAACATGGCTGAAATGTATACTTAAAAATGATGTTAGGTAAACTTAATGTTAGGTACATTTTACCACAAGTTTAAAAATTAAATGTCAGGAGCTTACTACAAGTAATATTAGAACAAATTCTGAATATTATATTTGTTTTTTAAAGGGACATGCTTTATTTATTTTCAATTCTCATACCTCTACCAGTGGCAGGTGCTAAAATGGATAGATGACAAGAATAAGAGGACTTAAATATTTATGCCTGAAAGACCTGGGAAAAGAAAATCAAACACACTTCAATGAACATGAAGGTAAACAAAGTTAATACCTACTTTTATTTCTTAAATGCCATTTCCTAGTTTTACATTATCTTCAGCATGTTAAAAATACAATGTACCTAAAATGTAAGCAGGGCAATGCATATACAGTATCAGCTTTGCAGTCTATACCCAAAGAATATATGCAACAATTAACTGCTATTGAGGATGTGACAGGTATAACAATGTGGTTTCTAGGCAACTGCAGATCTTTCAGAATAGTATTTTCAGGTATGTTCAAGACAGAAAACAGAGAAATTTTGTCCTGCAAATTGATAGCTTCTGTTTTCCTTCTATTAGATTCTTAAAAGAAAACTATATAACACCTTCATAGTAGTAGATTCACATAAGCAGCTAAATCTGTCTGATTTGCCTGTATTTTATATGCATTGGAAGATGAAATAAACATCAGTTAAGTCACTGCTCCACAATTCAAATGGCTACAAAAAATAATTTGGAAATAAAACTATTCAAAGCATTATGAAAGAGTTTAGAAGTTAACTAAGTGATCTATACAGCCAACACCATTAACAACCAAATTATTTTTTAGTTGTTTAAACATAAGGCCTTTATGTCCTTTTCATTGGAAAGCTCACTATCAAAATATTTAATACAACTGGTTAGAAATTATTTTCTTTCTTAAAAGGTTTATGTTTTACTTGTTAGGTTCCGCTTCATCATTTAATCTAAGAAAACATTTTAATATAAAAATCAGGAATAGGCTTTGTGATTGTTGTTAAGGCGATAAGCCTGAGTGTCTTTACCGGTGAAGTGGTCAAGTTCACTGACTGAATCATTCCACAAAAGTTTACTGTTGGATGCTTATAACAGGGCAAGTACTGTACTCTACAGGTCTTAGAAATACAATAGTGACAAAAATCATCAAACTCTTATGAAGATTAAATGAGACAGCAGCATATGTAAACTGAAAGCAGCACTCAAAAAACCTAGTTGTTGCAAATGTAGGTTAGGTTAGTAGTTGGGTGGATAATTAAGTTAGAGGGAGGAATGAATCTTTTTAGGTATAACAGAATGAAATGAGATAAAAATAGAGTTCTATGGCATACAAAAAGTACAAAGATAGGAGAAGAAGAATGCCAATGATCAAAAACCAAACAGCTAAAATGTTCTGATAACTATATGAAGTCAAATCCAAACACATCATGAAAATACAGTTATATGACATTAAAGAGAAGTTCCCAACTGCCATGCTGTTCCTCTCTTTGACAGGTCATCAGGAGAAAATACCGAATAGAGTTAAGATGAATATTAAAGGCAAGAATCAGAGAGAACTAAAGTAACTTTAGAACATAAAGTAATTATGTTATCCCAAGCTCCAACTTATAACAGGTTATAGGAATAATAAAAGTAAAAAGTATTTATCTTAAATTCTCATAATTAAAAAAGTAAACTTTCTAAATGAGGTTTTAAAAACACCTAGAAGTGGTCTTAATGTCTCTTAAGAAGGAAATGAAAATAAATGGGGCTTCTTGAAAGGTTCTTTTTTACCTTCACTAATGAGAAAAACATTTTCTTAAAAAGAAGAAGGACTTCTTAAGTATTAAACTTTTTTTCACCTGTTTTTAACTTTATGGAAAAACATCAACTAGATTTAAACTTATGAAGCACATAATTTAATTTATATTTTAATCAAATTTCTGTAACTGTTACATTATAAACAGATGTGTTAGTTGGAAAGAGTATGTTACGTAGTGTTTAGATAATTTATTATTTCCTGTAGCCAAATACTTTAGAGACCCAAAGATGTCTCTGTGGTACTAGGCACTAGTGATGGGGGAAAAATCCTCCTCAGTAAAGAATTATTCATCCTCCCTATGCTGACAGGCAGCATAATGTAATACAGACAGCCCAGGCTCTGCAATCAGATTTGAATCCAGCTAGCTCTTTCTTCACCTCTCAGCAAGTCAGTTTCCTAATATATAATACTGACATCTCATTGGCTTTATATGAAAATGAAATGTATTAATATGTATAAAAACACTCAGAAGAGTTTTGACACATTAAATGCTATATAAGTGTTAAGTGAATACCAAAAAAGTATTTGCTCTGTGTCAGGTACTGTTCTAGAAGCTATGAATAAGCAGTGCACAGAAAAACAAAAATCTCTTTTCCTTTGTGGAGATTACATTTTAGAAGAGAGATTATATTCTAGAATTAAGAGGCAAACATTATTTAGCCAATATATCATCTGATTTGGACACCTAGATATGTACCTGGGCTCAGTAACAACAAAATAGAGACTGGCAGGAATAAAAGGGTTTCCACAGAAACCAATTCCATGAAGAAATTATCTAAACCCCAAAATACAGGGAATAGTTCTTCTTGCCTATATTCACATGCCATTATTAGAGTTTACTACATTAAGCAGTTGATCAAAAACTCAGGATGCCAAAACAGTCTAGAGTTATACCATGGCCGATCAAAGAATAAAAGTAATCTCCACTTTCAGAAAGTCAGGACAAAGATGAGCTCCCTGGGTTCTTCTAAGACTAAACAGAGAAGCATGACAAAGTAGAAGCTAAACAGAAAATAGAGACTGGTGTTACTTGGATTATTGTATACCTAAGCCTATCCTAAATATTTGGTACAGCTCTTAATAGAACCACCACCTCATCACAATCGTGTATAACTGACCCTTGAACAATGGGGGTTTGGACCGTAGGGGTCAACTGAAAAAAATCTGCATATAAGTACTGGCGCAATTCAAGGGTTAACTGTATATGACACAAATGTTGGTAGTACCGATAGAAAGCAGTACTTGGTCAAAGGTTCAGCATATGGTTAGAGATCCTAATTTCTAAACTAAATCGAAACACACATAATTCAATTATTTACTCATTCAACTTATATTTACTCAACTCTAGAGGTACCAGCTAAGTTGCCAGGCTTCGCAAGGGTACAGAAATGAATATAAGATCAAAAGCAACCTGGAGAGGTTTCTGTTCTGGTTAAGATAAGAGTAGCTTTTAGGCTTCCTGTCGTCCAATCTATTTCTCTTCCGGTATACCATACTGCAACATTTGAACCAAAAAGAAATCGTCTGGGTAGAAGTAGGGTAATATAATTTCACACAGCAATCTCTATGAGAGAACTTAATACTGTAATTATTTTTACCAGAAAAAAATAAAGTAATACACATCTATCATGTATACAGAGTTTCTTTTATTAGAATTTTAAATGATCTCTGCATATAAATATGACGATATAAACTTATTAAAATGACCGATTTCAGTTTTTATGTCTGCAAACAAAAAAGACTATCAAATTATTTGAAGTCACTGCTTACCATCAATCAAAATGGACATTATTCTATTGTCAGTAGCTCTATCTCTAAACATGATTAGGTGCTTTATTTTCTATTTATTCCTATCCTCAAACCACTACCAAAAAAAAAAATTAACCAATACCAAAAATCAAAATAAAATTAAACCAAAGCCATCAAAACAGACGAACAGAAGAGAGAGAAAATAAACTGGGGGTACCAAAGACTGAGAACTATTCATCTTGCAATATAGGTATTTAAAATGTAGAGTTTAACATTCTGAATACAGTTTTTATTTACAAGGAAAAAAACCTGCCTACTGGAAAGAAACCGTCCTCTGCAGTAGCATAAACAGGAGGGAGTTAACCACAAGAATTTTTCTCATTAAAGAACAGGAATTAAAAAAGGCAAGCCTCCTCCCTTTGGACAAAACAGATACTATAAAACGCAGCTGATAATTCAATCATTTACTAAGTGTTCATCCAAAGCAACAAATCTCAGTGCACACGGAGTAGGTGGTTTCAAGTTACACATGCCTCTTCCCAACTAGTCCTTATTGGAATTCCAATAACCTTGCTCTTGTTGAGAATCACTGCAAGTGAGAGCCACTGTTAGAATGAAATTGTGCTAAATTTCTTTAGTGTGCTGGGACAGAATAAAAGATGCAAATCACTGATCTAGCTCATTATATTTCTCATATCATGTAATTGTGGGTTCTAGCCACCCTTGCTTCAATGAAGTGCTGTTCAAATTTCTTTGTGCAAGTAAATGAAAATTGTAATGATTATTATCAGTCACAAAACAGACAAAAGGCAAACAAGTCTGCCGTTTGATTAGAGTTCTGTTACTTTGGTAAAGCCTTGGCCATACTGAAACCCTTGAGGCTTATATTATTCTGGGCAGTTAAATATTCCAGACTGCAGAAACTCTACCTTATAAATTACCAACTTTGGGGCTGGCCGCATGGTGCCTTGGTTAGGAGTTGGCTTGGGATGCCAGCTCTGAGAAGCAGGACCCGGGTTCGGATCCCACATGAGCCAGTGATGCTGCGCCCTCTACAGCTAAGACGGTGAATAGCAGCTCAACCTGGAGCTGGGCTGCCATGAGTCACCGACGACGGCGTAGGCTGCGGTGGGGCTGGCCAGCAGTG
>NW_017731851.1:712019-716375 GCF_001890085.2 Hipposideros armiger | reverse complement strand
GTGCCAACTTGGGCCAGTGAAGCAACGTCCTCCACAACTAGACTGAAGAACAAAACAACAGCAACTTGTCTGTTCCCCTTCCCCTAATTCCCCAGTGCTGTTCCCATCCCCCAATAAAAATCTTAAAAAAAACACATTTAAAAAAAACAAAACAGAGGAAGCAAATGAATCAGGAAATTAGCATAATGTCACTAGTTCAGTAAATATCATAATAGTATGAGCATCATTATAAAAATATTATAAGTCATTTATTCATCATACATGTCTAATTCCATCCCTATGCCCAGTTGATTACATAAACCACTACTACTGTAGTGGGCACATGTGGTTTATAATTCAAATGTCCCCCCTTCCTTCTTCAATCCACTACCTTCAATTTCTTCTGCGTAACTATCCCTCCCCCACCATTAGCTGTAAGTCATTCTCATAGTCTCATCTCGGTGAATAGCTCAGGATGAGCCTATAACCTAACTGAGGTCAGCACGACAAAAGGAGACCTCTGCTAAGATTTCTGGAGAAAAGCAGCTGGTACAAGCTTGCAGTCTGCTTTCCTTCTATCCCCCTCCTCTCCCTTCCTTCACTTTCTTCCTTCCCCCTTTCCTTTCCACTCTCCTCCTCCCAAATGCACAACAGACAAGACCATCATTCTTCCCCAGAATGTGAGGGTATGAAGATATGAAATCTAGAGCTAAGAGGGCAGAAAGGATGGTATCGAATGGAACCTGAGGATAAAGGCACAAGAGGAAGCAGAGCCCAGAAATGGATAGCTGGGCACATTTGACCCCAGAATCAAAATATGTCTTACATTTTAGTCATGTGTGCCTGTTTAGGTTGGATTTTCTGTCACTTATAATATAAAGAACCCTAGCCCTATTGCTAGAACCTTATATTGATATCTAGTCTTCAGACTCCAAGTACCATTTTGAATAAGTTCTAGCAAAACTGTTAGTCAAGTTGTGGTCTAACAACGATTTTCTGCTTGAACAAAATCTTAAGATCAATTCTATTTGTTTTTTTGTTTGTTTTTGTTTTTGGTTTATTTTTTTTAAGATTTTATTGTGGAATTGGGGGAGGGGAACAGCATTGGGGAATCGGGGAAGGAGAACAGACAAGTTGCTGTCTTTTTGTTCTTCTAATTGTGGAGGACGTTGCTTCACTGGTCCATGTTGGTATTATGATCATTGCACTCTTCCTGGGTGAGGCAGTTGCTCACCAGCCATTGAACACCCACTCACGGCAGCTCACGCCAGCTACTGGCCGCTCATGCTGGCTGCCGGCCACTCACGATATCTCATGGCAGCCCACTGCAGCAGGGGCTGCAGCCTTCGCCATCGCTGGCCACTCACGGCAGCCCAGCTCCAGGTTGAGCTGTTGTTGCTCACCATCTTAGCTGTAGAGGGCGCAGCGTCACTGGCCCATGTGGGATCCAAACTGGGGCCCTGCTGCTCAGAGCTGGCATCCCAAGCCAACTCTTAACCAACATGCCACTCGGCCCCAATTCTATGTGTTTTAAGACTAAAATTGTCCCTTTAATAAAACTTTTATCTTCTAACACATGTTCTAAAATCCCTTTCATCAATAATATATGTATCTGATTTTTGATAGAAACTATCTGATTTTTGATAGAAACTCAGCTCAGCACACTCAATTTCCAAGTCTCAGAAACTCTGAAGAAATGAGAAACTGAAGAAATCGTCAATGCTTTAGGAAAACTACAATACTAAAGCAAAAAAACTATAGAGGAATAAAACTGTAAAGTACAGAATTGATACCCAGGTATTTCTTTTTGCTGGCATTTTTGCTTCCAGATTTTAGGATTTTAAGTATCTTTCTGGAATGAAAACTACTCGTAATCTAGGTAGCCAATATTCCTTGTGGTACCAGGCAATGGTTTAATTAAATCGATTAAAACAAGCCAGTTACCTAATTCACTCTAATTCTGATGAAAAAATAACAACTTCTGGTATATCACTTTTACCTAATATCCAACTATTTAAACATGTAATTTCACTTCTAAGAATTGAAAAAAAAATTTAACTTACCTCAATTGTTTCGCATAGTTCTGTTCAATTTCTATCCTCTCTTTAACAAATTTGGCATATCTTTCCAAGAAGTCAATTCCCCATTGTGTATGCTTGTCTAAGCTGTCGAACTGATCCTACAAAAGGAAGGTAAAAAAAAGCATATTGAAAAGTCTAAAATTTTATCCACAGATGTTTTAAACCAGCTTCTGAGATTTGTCCAGAAAGGCAATGAGGTATAAAAGGAGAAACCTAGGCTTTTCTGCTGGTCCCCACCCACCTCGTCCTTTAAGACCTAGACAGAAACAGGTTTCTCATCATAAATCATGCTACTTTATTCCTGAATGCCTTTACACATATGGTTCTCCCTGGCTGCAACACCCTTCCCTGGTCACCTTTTTTGCAATGAACTCTTATTCCTCCTCTGAGATTCAGTTTAGGTACTATGTCCTCCGGAAAATGGCCCTAAACTCTCAGACTGGGAAAAGTGGTCTCTGTCTGGGTCCCCATAGCGCCTTAAAATTTACTATCGTATTCATTTGCCATACTATATTGAGGGCAGGAAACATGTATTATTCAACTCTGTACCCCCAAGGCATAAGCATCCTACCTGGCACAAGCATCCTGCCTGGCATCAAGCCTCAAAAAACGTGTGACCCAATTCCTTACAAATCAATCTCTCTCTTTCTATTTACACACACACACACACACACACACACACACACACACACACACACACCTGTCACCCGTTGGTTCTGTTTCACTGGAAAACCCTAATACATTAACTTTAAAACAAGTAAAAAATTTATGTTTACAAGTGTTTTAAGTGTGGACGTACAATATTTGCAGGTAACAAACATCAATTTCAGCAACAAAATTATATAATGATGGATGCATTTCCAAACATTCATCTTCAAAATGCTTTCTCCATAGCTCAATTTTCTTTGGAAAAGCAGCTATTCACTATTAAAATTTCCCTTTTATCTTGAAGGGACAAATTGAATTTTCTCAAAAACACCTGTCAGAAAAGCATATTACTAACAGCAACTTATTAAAGGTCAAAAATCTGAAACAACCAAAGATAAACAGCAAACCAGTATGAACCAAAGATTTTCAATGGTTCCTCCCCATTTCATTTGGAAATGCTGTAAAAAGTCTATTATATTTTAAAGGTATTACTTTTATAAAATTAACCATTATAAAAGTATACTGTAATATTCTGTGGACTTCTGTCTTTAATTTTCTTTGTTTACCTATAAATAAATAATGAAGTGAATAAATTGCAACCATATCCCAATTTCCTTTTTAAAATTCCAGTCAATGTACTGCTTTATTAGAGGTTATTACATGATTTCCTTTTCACAAAACACTGTTCAAGTCATTTACAGCTGACAAAAATCTTCTTCAACACAACTTTCCTTTAATGGTTCACAAAAAAATTAAGTTCTAAATATAGTTCATTATTGAAATAGAATCTACCAAATATTATAAGGTATTAGAAACACCTGTACCTTAATCAAACTGTATAGCAAAAATTCAACATACAAGTTTTCCTAAAAGATACTTCTTTAGGGGTGTTTTCTATGAGACTTCTAACCATATTAGTTGAGATCATTAATTTGTCACGACATTGTTTTACATCTATTACATCATTATTTTTATCACAAAAGAGCAAGCATATTTCTAATAACACGCTGTCTTTCACCATGAAGTCTGAAATTTCAAGAGGATTCCAGTACCCTCATGTACATACAGCATTATTCATAATAACCAAAAGGTGGAGGCATCCCACGTGTCCATCAACAGATGAATGGTTAAACAGACTGTGGTCTATACTCGTACATACAATGGAATTATTCAACCATAAAAGAATACTCTGACGCATGCTACATACAACAAGGATGAACCTTGAAGACATTATACTAAGTGAAACAATCCAGTCACAAAAGGACACACGCTGTAGGATTTCATTCATATTAGGTATCTAAAGTAGTCAACTACATAAAGACAGAAAGTAAAAAGGTGGTTCCCAAGGGCAGAGGGAAGAGGCAATGGGGAGTTATCGTTTAATGGGCAGAGTATCTGTTTGGGAAGATGAAAAAAGTTCTGAAGCTGAATGGTGGTGAAGATTGTTACAACACAGTAAATATATTTAATGCCACTGAACCATACACTTAAAAATGTTACATTTGGGCCGGCCGAGTGGTGGCACATTGGTTAAGAGCTGGCTCAGGACGCCAGAGGGCCCCGGTTCGGATCCCACATATGACGGCCAGTGACGCTGCCCTCTACAGCTAAGATTCTGAACAACAGCTCAACCTGGAGCTGGGCTGCC
>NW_017731851.1:706414-711947 GCF_001890085.2 Hipposideros armiger | reverse complement strand
TCCAGAAGCTGGCGACTGATCTGCCTCACCTGGGAAGAGCGCAATGATGGTGCCAACCTGGGCCAGTGAAGCAATGTCCTCCACAACTAGACTGAAAAACAAAACGACAGCAACTTGTCTGTTCCCCTTCCCCGATTCCCCAGCGCTGTTCCCATCCCCAAATTCCCCAATAAAAATCTTTAAAAAAAAAAAAAGTTACATTTTATGTTATCTATATTTTACCACAATAAGAAGGGGGGCTTCCAATCATCAATAAATTCAATGAAATTTAATATATCCTTGATTGGTTATCACATAATTTTAAACATCACTAAAAAACTGCAGATGTCATGGACTAGATTCTTTTTATTAATTCTTACTATTCTTATATAATTCTTATTATTATCTGCTATCATAAGACACAAAATACATTCAGGGCAAGCTTCATTACCAACAATAATGTATCAGTGGCCATATTTTATATTATCTTTTGAATAATTTCTTGGGAGAAGCCCACCTGTAGTCCATATGATTATATAGCCATTGTATTTCTTTTCTTTGTTAATATTGTTTATATTTTTTCTCAAATACATTAAAATAATAAGCATCAGTCTGCCATTCCCTATTGTTTGACTATGCTCACATTATAGTATTACACATAATTAATGGTTTCTTTACAGGAAACTTTTAAGTCAAAGATAAGACTCCAGTGTCAATTCATATTTAAAATACTAGTAAAAGTGTCAAGTTTCTTATTTTTAGATAACATATATAAATAGATGTTCTAAACTCTTTTCTCCTTATCTCAGTGGATCATCTTGTGTGCTCTACTTTGAAGACCCCTGCTTTGAATTATGCTTTATCCTTTATCTGATCTATATCAAGTCCTCCCTACCCCGCTGATATGGTCATATTGTCTCTTTATTCACACAGAATTCCAGTTTTCTGTTTAAGTTAATCACTTTCCAAATTAAATTAAGAATACATTGCTCCAAATTTACATATACCCCTAAGTTTAATTCAAGTTCCTTCAGGATTCTTCAAAATTAAATCATCTAAAGAATTTGGTATATAAGACCTATGTCAGACTGTTTTAAAAAATTAAACGTCATTCCTGTTTTCTCCAATACTTAAAATAATTCATGCTATAATTCCACTGGACAGAAACTTGCACTATACCTATATATTAACTCTCCAAAAAGTATTTTTAGAGTTGGTCACCATAATAAATATATAAAAGCTCAACTAATTGCAATACTGAGAAAGTATGATCAAATTTTATTTTTCAGTTACTGAAGGTTAAGTTAGAAGCTATAAAATCTCTTTGGATACAATTATTAATTTTTAATGTTAATTTTTTAAATATTCAAAAAATCAGTGGACAACTGTACAAGTAGAAAACATTAGAGAAGCCCAAAAATTGAGTTAAATTACATTTAATTAAGGTTTAAATACTATACTTTTCAAGTAAATAGATCTCAAATAAAAACCAACTAAAAAACATAGCAATCAGTATTAAAAGGCAGGAAGCATAAAAGACAGAAAAACACACTTGACTACAAGTGAAGCAAAGTTCTCTGCTTTGTAACCGCTTTGGGGGAAAAAAATGACAGAAAAAAGCGCCTTTAAAAGACAGAAGTCTTGAAATCGGAAATTTTAAATATTATCATATTGTATGGCCATATTGTAAATTAATTTTGGCCTCAAACAGAAAAACCTACAAATAAGACTGCAAATAAGAATTTATGTGAAAATATGATGTTAGGGCATTTAAAATACAGAAGAAACATTTTAAGATAAATTTTATTTAATCCCTTGAATAATATTATCTGGGTTTTCAACTAGACATATTAATTACAAAAAAATTAAGAAACACTATGAATATCACAAACTCTAAACATTCAAAAGCGAGCGATTTAAATATTCAAAGGAAGTGAGCAAAGAAACTAATTTAGCAATATTCCTATAAATAATAAAAAGGCAAAGTAAATAGCAAGAAATCCAAACAATATTCATACTTGAAATGTTAAAATATTCAGTGAACAACTGTTCATTTTAAATTCTGTAATTTTACTATTCTGTAATTTTGAAACTGCAGAAGAACTTAACGATAAAATTGGTCTCATTCCTCTGAATCTAAGAAACACTGGATAACAAAGTACAAGTTTATTTTTCATTTTTATATACCAGTTTCCAATCGTTCAAATAGCTTCATTCACAATGATTTTAGTATTTTTATGGGATTCAATGATTTAATAAATGTTAAAACCAGATGAACTTCATCGCACAGGCTAGTACATATAAGGCGCCTGCTTACTGATTGAATAACCATTCTATTTGTATAGTACTTTTGAATTTACAAAGTGTTTTCATGTATATTAGCAGACGTCACCTACAAAATCCTATTGATAAAGCATTTTACAAATGAGGAAACCAAGTTTCTAAAATTAAGGAATTCAACCAACGTTTTGACTCCAATACACCACTATTTGGTAAATAAGTTTAGTAATTAATGTTTATTAGTAAATAATGGTTCCAGACCCTTCATTTCATAAACATGGAAGCTGACTGCTAGAATACTTAAATGATTTGCCCAAAAGCTGACTAGCAATCAAAATGGGATGGGGGCTAGATAGCTTATTTCTTAAAATCACTGTCAGTTTTATATTTTTAGTATCCAAATGAATAACTGTTGCAAATTCTGTAATTAAAATGATGCATTTCTTCCACCAGGAGAGATAATATAAGGCTGAAAAAAACTGTTGGTCACTGGGAAGCTTTGATGAAAAGAACAAATTAAACATCTCAAAGTTAGAAATTGCCTAATACAAATACACACTGAATGCTTAAACTTTCTTTACAACATTCCTGATAAGAAGTCACTCAGCCTTTCTTCAGTGATCATACCATTAGTGATAAAACAAAAACTCCAGAGCATGAGAGAAGATGGTTGGAGATTGAAGAATGATTTTTACTACCACAAAATAAAGCAGAAACTCTTAAATAAAAAAATGAGAATCAAAATCTTAAAAACTTAGGTCTCCAATCCCTGTAGGTTCAAAGCATGAGATCACATTTCTCCCTACTCCATAACAACGAATACCTTGGACGATGGAAAATGTCAGGGAAAGGCTGAAGACAAATTAAAGAAGTAAAACCAGGCAGTATTCTGAAACTATCTGTGGATAAGAAATAAATAAGAATATGAAGTCATCAAAATAGGCAACTTATTTTCACTTCCCTATTCTACCTTTAACACTATACCAATAGCAGCACTGCTTGTATTTCTTTGGATTTATTCTAGATTGCGGAGTCCTACTTCTCCCATTTTCTTACCTATTTATCCCGTCACTTCCTTTTCCAACACATTCATTCTTACCACAGCTTCTGTGAAATGTATCTCCCATTTTATCATCTCATATTTAAATTTAAGAAAGCTCTTATTTTGTTCCCTCACTTTAAAATTGTTTTTTAAATTTATAAAGTGTTTAAAGTTATTTTACTGTATTCATTTGGGAACACAAGGAAAACATTTAAAATTAAACCTGATAACACCAACTTAAATGTCCATATTATTCCGCATAAATCAAATAAATTATATGTTGCTCCAAGGTTCTGCTATATAGTAAAAAGTGTGGTAATAAATACTATATTTACTCAATCTTCTTACTTTTATCTTTTGTGATATCTTTAACATAGTTTAATTAAAAAGAACTATTTTATGTATCACAAAATGTTATCATTTTTTAGAGGTCACTATTTAATATTCAATCCTTGTTTTTCTAATTACTCTGACACAGCCTTGCATCCAAATGAAGTCTCAATAAAGTACTTTTGGTAAATTACCAAGGGTCACAACTGTTTAAAAAAAACTTTCTTCACTAAAAAGCAGAATAATGACTTTGCTGTCCTAGTTTGGGCTTACTCTATGGCTCTGATTTTCTGCCAAAGTTTCTCCACAACTTCTGAATAGCAGAGCACTGCCAAAAACATTTTTAAGATCTAACAAAAATGACTTTTCTCATTCTTTGATTCATATGGGACTGTAGAAACTTTTTCTTTTTGCTTAAGTCTCATGGAGCTAAGAAATCAATTTACAATTCAGGGTCAGCAACAACTACCCCCAAAGTAAACTGAGGAATGTTTTAAGTATTAAAAAATCGGCTTAATTATTTGCATTTATTTCCTCATGGTTTTATTTGTTTTTAAAAGTCAGATGCAGTTTTGTGTATTTAGGAAACTCACCCAATATCTTTTAATTTTTAATTAAAAACTTTAAGTAAATTTTAAATTAAGCTCTTAGTGGCTTCAAAATCTATCCAGATGATCCTTCCAATGCCCTACTAAATATTTTTTTATTTCTCTTCCCATGACTTTCTCCTTTACCTGAGCCACTTACTTCAGTAGTCATCTCCATTGTCCTTACCAACAACTGCAACACCCCCTTGTCCCAAATTTCAAGAATCTCACTATCAGAGAGCTAGTCCCGTTAACTCACTCCAGTAACCTAAGACCAAATATTCTGACCCCACAGAGAACTCAATCTATTGATCCTGACACGTTATTACTATCCCTCATCCCTCTCCTGTCTTCATTTCCATCTTTACACAGCTTGGATTCCATGAGGCATCACTATATTCACTTTTTCAAATAGCCTCCCTGTCGTTGTCCTCTCATATAGCCAAATTTCAACCCTAGTTTTATATTCAACTCTTCACCACCCTTCTTCCCTCCTGCTGAGGAAAGGTGAAAAGAAAAAACGAAAAGAAAAAGAAAGAAACAAGAGAGGGAGCGAGGACGAACTGCGCTGACTGATCATACTTTGAAATGTGTGCTTATGAACCTAATAGGCTTTAATGCCAGAACCTATTATCCTAGGCAACTATTTCATACCTTCTTTCAGTTTAAACTTAATACAACCTCCTATCCATCTCACTCTCAGCTAATAATCTTGCTTTCCTACTTCACTAAGGGAGAAGAATTATCAGAAGATAACTCCTCACTCTCCAACTCTATGTTTTACCACAAATACCTATGTGCTTTTATTTGGCCTTCCTGCCCATTTGGATAAACTGTTCACACCCCTAGTGCTTATGCTTACCGAAAGAACTAGTGCAGTTTCAAGTTTAGCTGTTAAAATGTTTAAGACTGAGTCTTGCATATGCTTGGTGTATTCCAGGAAGAGCAAGAGGGTCACAAGTAAGCAACAGCTGAATAAGCAGAGGGAAACAGAAGTTGAAATGGAGGTGTTTGTGTGGGGTCAGAAAACAGATTGCACATGCCTTAGCTTCCACCATAGGACCTTGGCTTTTACCCTGAGTGAGATGAAAACACACTGGAGGGTTTTGAACCTGACATGATCTGACCTAGGTTTTTAAACAGATCTCTCTGGCTTCTACATTGGTTTATTAAAAAACAACAACAACAACAACAAAAAACCCTGCTAGGGAGACCACATCATGGATGGGGTAGAGGCTTGATCACTGCACTGTACACCTGAAGCTGATGTTGTATAATATTGTATGTCAACTATAAGTGAATATATATGTATATA
>NW_017731851.1:686789-706349 GCF_001890085.2 Hipposideros armiger | reverse complement strand
AGGGGGGCAGTGGATTGGGGGAGGGGGGTTGTCACCTCGAGGGGTAAAAAGTGTAACTATTGCACTGTATTGTACAGCTGAAACTAATAATAAAAAATGTGTATTTCATAAGTGTGTATTTCACAATAGAAAATAATAATTAAAAAAAAAGTGACTCAGGGCAAGGGAGACTTTTGGGGAAGGCTACTGCAATTATCCACACAAGAGACCAGGTTGGCTTGGTCAGGGTAGAGGTTGCAAAGTGGTGAAAAGTGGTTAAGACTTGGGATATATTTTGAAGTTAGTCTCCAAAAAATTTTCTGATATTTTGAGTATAGGTTGTGAAAGAAAGAGACATCAATTCTGAGTACCACTAACTTAGAAGGATGAAGTTGCTTTGAACTCAAGTGGGGCAATTAAGTGAAAAGTTTGATCAAGGGGAATACAAAAGTTTTGTTTTAGACATAAGTTTGATATCCTTAGATATCCACGTAGCTATATGTTGAGTAGGTAAATACAAATGTCTGGAATTCAACAGAAGTGGTCCCCCTAAAGATATCTAGTTAAGACACAATTCTGGAAGCAATCTCAGTTACTCAGTGGCATACCAACATTTAGAGGTAAGGGAATTGCGGACGAACCAGCAAAGGACATTAAGAAGGAGTGACCAATGAGGTGCAAGTAAAACCAGAAATGTGTGGTATCTTGGAAGCCGAATGAATAACATATGATTTCAAGAAGAAAAAGTTGATCAAGTACTACTCAAAGGAAGATGGGGACTGAAAACTAACCATTGGATTTAGCAATATGCAGATCATTAATAACATTAACAAGAATGGTTTTGTTGAAGTAATGAAGGCAAAAGCTTGACTGAAGTGGGTTCAAAAAAGATTAGGAAGAAATTAGACAGTGAAGATAGACACCACTTTCAAGGAATTTTGCTTTAAAGAAGAGAAATGGGATGATAGCTTCAGAGAGGAGTGAGTCAAGTGTGAGAGGGTTTTAGATGGAAGCAACAATGATTATATGCTAATGAAAATGATACAAAATAAAGAAAAATATTGATAATATAGAAGAGAGGAGAGAACTGGAACAGCGAGCACTGAGTAGATGAGAGATGCACGCGTCAGTGGTGAGGCTGACCTTTGCTAAGAGCATGTATGGTTCACGTACAGTAACAGGAGAGATGGCGGAGAAAATCGGTACAGGTTTAGACAGCTTGGTAGACATGGTGGTGGTAGCTTGTGGAAATTCTTTTGTGATCACTTTTATTCTTTTTAGTAAAATAAAGGACAAGGTCATTAGTTGAGGATACAAATATAGGAGGTGACAGAGGTTTAAGGGGGAAAAAGGTTTTAATAATTTAAATCAATGAGCATCATACATATGACAACACAAAAATATAACAATTCTTAAACTTCTCCAAGTATGGTTTATAAATGAATACACAAAAGTCCTTAATTAATATAGCCATGTCTTTTTAAGGCAACGATTTAGCAGGTGATAACAGATTCCGCACAAAGCATACAAAATAATTTATAAGATGGTGGTAAGTGTATGAGGATGTGCCTCTGAGTTCTAACCACAGGGAGCATAGCTGACCAGGGCCCCAGCTGCGGCTGGCTCTCCGACAGTGACTGAGAAAGGCAGGAATACAAAGACAGATCTGGTCCAAGGAGTCCAAGGACTCCTCTGACAAGTGAATTTCGCTCAACGACTTCCCAAAACCTTGCCAAACTCTCCTTAAAACTTCACTGCAACCTAACATGCTTCTACTCAATCTTCTTTCCTTCCTCCTTCTCTTCCTCCATCAGAGTCAGACTTGCCTGTGGTCTTACAGCTAGCTCTTTCTGCCTCTGGCTCCCTGTCCATTTCTCACAGGCATTCCCCCTAATGCATTTTTTGCATGTTTAATCCCATTTGGGTGGCTGCTTCTCAGAGAACCCAAATTAACACAGGTGAAATTTCTTTAAATGCAACAAATTTAACTTAAAACTTTGGTTTTTAACCCTGTCTCTGAAAATCAAAAGGGTACTTTTGTATGTTTCTAATGAGGTTAACAAACATAAAATAGCTGAATAAAAGCAAAGCCGCAAGAGAGAGGTTATACAAATTTGAATAGAATGTAATTGTTTCCTGTCCTCTGCCCTGCTCTTGTTCCTCAAAAAGCAACAAGCTAAATAAAGACCTTCAGAGTGTACGATTGGAAATTAACACAGACCATTTGGGACCTTCTCTCTTCAGTGAAGAGTCATTTCAGTACAATTCTTCACCATCTCTACTTTTGTGCCTTTTCTGACAGTACAAACTAATGTTTTCACAAACCTTACACACTGTATTTTATGCTATTAAAGTTTTTGGATCTCACTTGTCACACACATCCTGACAGGGTTTTATTGAATATGCTAACAAAAAAAACCCAAAAAACAAAAAACAAAAGAATCTGAGGTCAAGATTAGAGTTCTACTTGTACATATGTAAAGTTTTCCGTATCTTTTACTTCATTAAAAATAAGTTGAAACTCTGAAACCAAATATTAAACTTGCTATTCAAAGTTATCTCCTCTTTTATAAAGTAGAAATTAAATGGACATAATTCCAAATATGAAGCTACAATAGAACAAAGATTTTTTAAACACAGTGTTACATAGTTACTGAAACTGATTAGTTAGGTCAACAAATTCTCAAGGCTTTTCCTTTAAAATGTTTGAACTGTAGAGGTTTTACTAATTCCTTACAATGTCATTTTTTAAACTGTAATGAAATATACATAAAATTTACCATCATAACAATTTTCAAGTGTGCAGCTGAATAACATTAAGTACATTCACACTGTTGTGCAACCATTACAAATATCCATCTCCAGAATTCTTTTCATCTTGTAAAACTGAAATTCTGTACCCATTAAACAATAACTCACCATCCACTCTTCCCCCTCCAGTTGCTGGCAAACACCATTCTACTTTTTGTCTATAATTCTGACTAGTCATGTGTTGCTTAACAACAGGGATATATTCTGAGGAATGCATCATTAAGTGATTTTATCATTATGTGAACATGAGCGCACACTTACACAAACCTAGATGGTACAGCCTACTACACACCTAGGCTGCATGGTATAGCCTATTGCTCCTTGGGTACAAACCTGTACAGCATGTTACCGTACTGAATACTGTAGGTAATTATAACACAATGGTTAAGAATTTATGTATCTAAACATATCTTAAAATAAAAAGTACAGTAAAAATACAATATAAGAGATAAAAAATGGTACACGTGTATAATGGAGCTTGCAGGACTGGAAGTTGCTCTGGGTGGGTCAGTGAGTGGTGAGTGAATGAAAAGCCTAGGACATTACTGTACACTACTGTACACGGTCCCACAAGCCCTCCCCCTGCTTCCTTCCAACAGAGTCAGAAATAGGACATCGAAGCTTTCGGTGCTGCTTCATGAATAGGGATATGGGCTGGTTTGATTGGAAATAGAGGAGAAACTGGCGTGGTAAGGTGTAGATCACCGTAATAGTGACTGTCAGGAGGGAGGGAAAGGTGGCATGAGGATCAGAAGGAATAAGAAATCAAGATGGAGAGATAAAGGAACATAGCGAGTTGTCATAGCAGTGTGGTTTGGTATACTGCATGTTGGAGCAGTGGTCAGATTAAGGAACTTTGTGGTTTCATAAAAAAAAAAAAGGGGATGTTTAACACGGAGAGGGTATAAAACTAAGGACTCTATTTTGACTTTGGAGATTTGTTTTTGGTTCTACTGACCTTATCTGACAGAAAGGGCTCTCTCTGGCACTGAACTGATGGGGGGAGGGGGGGAATGGGGACACGACTTATCTATGCTTCACATCATTACAACCTGAAAATATTTCCAAAGCGCAGGGACAGCCTGACCCCACGCCACCAGAGAAAGTTCTTACTAAAGTGGCAGTGTCACTTAATACTTGTAAGGTAGCTTCTGTGAACCTGTGTCCTTGTACAGGATCTTAGGTCCTCAACAAAGACTGTACAGCACTGTTCTCTAAAGCCCATCAAGCTACATCTGGGAGGGCTGCAGCGCCCTCTGAATATGTAGTGCTGGGGGGACAGGCTCCTCTGTGCTGAGACAGGTCAGGAACTGACCGAATGGGATGTCATCTGTGCACTCAAAATTGAGGTGCTGTGAGAGGGAATCTGTACCAAAGCCCCACAGATACCGCTACTGTTAAGAGAAAAAAAGAAATTCCTCCTGAACCACATACTGCCCTACATCTTACCAAAATCCAGCTCCATTATAATCTTATGGGAAAGTCATTAAAAATGTGGTCCACTGTTGACTGAAATATTGTTACATGACACATGACTACTTTGGGTGCCTCATATAAGTGGAATCATTCAGTATTTTGTCTTTTTGTAACTGGGTTGGTTATTTCACTTAGCATGATGTCTGCGAGGTTCTTCCACATTGTAGCTTGTGTGAAAATTTCCTTCCTTTTTAAAGCTGAATAATAATATTCCATGGTATGTGCATACCATTTTGTTTATCCATTCATCTGTCAATATACACTTCTGGCTATTGTGAATAATGCTATGGACAAAAAATGTACAAGTATCTCTTCAAAGCCTTGCTTTTAATTCTTTTGAGTATATAGCCAGAAGTGGAATTACTGGATCATACAGTAATTCTATGGTTAATTTTTGAGGAACCACCATACTGTTTTTGCAGTGGCTGTACCATTTTACTTTCCCACCCAACAGTGCACAAGGGTTCCAATTTCTCCACATCCTTGCCAACACTTGTTTTCTACTTTGTTTGATACAGCCATCCTAATGGGTATGAACTGGTTTCTCATTGTATAATAGTTTTGATTTGCATTTTGTCACGATTAGTGATCTTGGACATCTTTTCATGTGCTTACTGGTCATTTATATATCTTCTTTGAAGAAATGTCTATGCAAGTCCTTTGCCCATTTCTTAATAAAGTTGTTTGGTTTTTTTATTGTTCAGTTGTAGGATTTATATATTCTAGACCCTAATCCCTATTCAGATACATGATTTGCAAGTATTTTCTCCAGTCTTTGGGTTGCCTTTTCACTATATTATAGTGATCCTTAATGTATAAAAGTTTTAAATTTTGATGAAGTCAGATTTATCTATTTTCTTTTGTGGTCTGTACTTTTGGTGTCATATACTAAAAAATCACTTCTAAATCTAATGTCATAAAACCTTCCCCTATGTTTTCTTCTAAGAGTTTTATAATTTTAGCTTTTGCATTTAGATCTTTGATTCATTGCTCATTTTGAATTTCTGTACATGTTGAAGGTAAAGGTTCATCTTCATTCTTTTGCATGTGAATATCCAGTTTTCCCAGCACTATTAGTTGAAAAGATTCCATTAAATGGTCTTGATACCATTACTGAAAATCATTTGATCATATATGTGAGGGTTTATTCTGGGCTTTCTTTTGTGTACCATATGGTAACTTTGTAATAAGTTTGAAATCAGATAGAGTGAGCTCTCCAACTATGTTCTTCTTTTTAAAATTATTTTGACTAACATGAATTTTAGAATTAATTTCTATTTTACAAAAAATTTCATTTGGACTTTCAATTACACTGAGTCTGTAGATCACTTTGGGTAGTATTAACATCTTAATATTAAGTCTTCCAATCCATCAACATGGATGTCTTTCCATTTATTTGTGTCTTCTGTAATTTCTTTCAGCAGTTTTATAGTTTTTAATGGATAAATTTTTCACCTCCTTGGTCATTTATTCCCAAGTATTTTATTCCTTTTGATGCTATTATAAATGAGATTTTCTTAATTTCCTTTCAGATTGTTCATTGTTATATAAAAATCCAATTGATTTTTGCATGTTGTTTTCGTACCCTACAATTTCACTGAATTTATATTAGTGCTAAAGGTTTTTTTGTAGAATCTTTAGTGTTTCTTACCTATAAGATCACATCATCTGCAAACAGAAATAATTCTACTTCTTTCATTTGAGGAAAGAGTGAAGAAATAAAATGGAGGCACTATGGTCAAGCTGCTAAATTACTAAAATTAAGTAGGCTGAGCCATGAGGAAACAATTCTATTCTTGCCTTAACTAGCCCGAGAACTTAAACTTTTTAACTTTTCATTTGTGTCTGAGGACACATAGATATATAAATCCTAGAGATAACCCTCTGAAGAACTTAGAAATGTTCACGTGGCTAGACCACCTGGCATCCATCATCCAGACTGCCTGATATCTAGCTGATTACTATTTTGAACTAATCCAAACGCTAAGAATGCAGGACTGATTTCTTCTCAAGAATGTGACTTTTACTATAAAAAATTCTCAGCTTTTCTTTCTTCTTTGGAACACTCTGGGTATTGCCTAGTTGCCCTCCCGATTTGTAAATATGAAGACCCTTAAATAAATCTTTGTCATTTATTTCTAGCCAAAGTTTCCTAACTTTTTTGTGCTCAGTAGACACTTTCAGATTTGCATATCTTTACATGCATAATTGCTCTGGCTAGAACTTCCAATACTATGTTGAATAGAAATGACAAAAGCAGGCATCCTTGTTTTCGCTCTCTGAGAAAAAGCTTTCAATCCTTCACCACTAAGTATGATGTTAGCTATGGGTAAGCAGATAAATTTTAAACTGGGTCCTGAAAGATACATAGAATATGGACACCTAGAAGGAAGAGAGAAAGGCATTCCAGGAGGAAGGAACTATATTATTAAAAGCAAGAAGAGAGAAAAGTAAGTAATTTTTCAACACTTCTGTTAAAAATCAGCCAAGATCAAAAGGACAGTATCACCTAAGTCCAGACTGTTCATTCACTAATAACAGGTGGTTACCAAAAATAAGCATGTTATTGTCCAAATTCTCTCTATCCTTGTCAACAAAATCATATGATACACAAGACAGAGAAATTCTGTGTTATTGCCAATCTACAAAGTCCCCTGAACAAGATGTATATTACTCACTAGTGATGAAACCGTGGGATGAAACAGCATGAACTCCTTGCTGTTAGCAAATACCCTTCTAAATTCAATATAGAGATTATCTTTTTATAAAGTGGCTACCTTTTTAGAAAGAGTCAATTTCTGAAATAATATCACTACGTAGTTTTTTGATAAGTCACACTTGAAGGGTTTTTTTAAGCTATAAATTTCTAAACAACAGATCATGTATAAAGCTTGATATAAAATATTTCCAGAAAGGTGAAAAAAATTTTAAACTCTTTTGTATGCTTCTAAAGTAACTGAATTCACTAAAGTTCTCTTTTCTCTGAATACTCAAATCTAAAGCATAGTTTATGCAGTTTTTTCAATTATATAATTTTCTTTTCAGTGCAAATCAAACCTGCAAAAGAATGTATGCCATAAACATTGACAATTTTAACTACAAAACTATTTTCTGCACTTATTTCATTTAACACTAAAATACCAATTTTAATACCAGTGTTATTTATTTTGACACTTATTTCATTTAACAAAGAAACATCAGTTTTATTAATAGTATTTTTTAAATGTTCAGAATTCACTAACTCCTTTTTTTTTTTTTTTTTTTTTTTAGCTGAGACATCCTGCTACCTGTTGGCAGCTCAGCGGCTGCTCAGCTCGGGCTGGACTCGAACCGCTGTTGCTCAGAGCTCAAACTCTTGAGCGAGCTCTTAACCAACTGAGCCATCACTAACTCCTTTTTAAAAAATCAGTGAAACTAAAGCATTTAAAATATAAACTATAAATACATTTTTATAAACATAAAATTATATTACAAAATAGCAAATACAAATTTATAAAATGTGAAACAAAGATGGTTATTTTAACATAAACTAGCATATGTAAAATAATTCTAAAATGAACTAAACCGTACATACACTGATGACCATTTAATTACAAAACCTGAAACTGAAATTTCATTTGACCTTTTTTAAAATAATCTTCCATTGAAAGAGCCAATAGTATCTTTTTTTTTTTTTTAATGAAACAGGATTTTTAGATATGTGATTTTGTGTGCACCGGGATCGTGGTCTTATGTAGCCGAAGAATGGAGACACAGGCCAGAGAGGTAAAGTTGCAGAAAAGGGGTTTATCAGAAGAAAAAAAATACATTTCAAAGAAACAGAAGCAGGCCAGAACAGTAGTAAAGAATGGCTCAAGGGCCATTATTAGAAAAGAAAGTACACTCCAAAGATTTTGGAGCGGGCCCCGAGCAAAGTCAAGGCTCAAAATGCTCAAAAAAGGCCAGCATCATTTTTATTGTGCATATTCTTATGTAGTTTTCCAGTTTATGCTGATATACTCTGTCTGAAGAGAGCAGTGAGGAGACAGTTACAAGGTAACACCACATATTTTCCTCTGATACTTTATCCTTCAAGTAATCTCATCTCTTGTGAACTTTTGAGAAAATCTTTTGAACAATTTTTTGTTTTCTTAACAGGGACTAAAATCTTTTTTACTGATAGAGCGCTACAGCTTTTACTTCAAAACAGCATTTTTAGTTAGTCTTTATCTCCTTTAGTTTCATCACATAGAGAGAGGTTCCAACAGTGACCTGTATCATTTTCAGTACTTTCATGTTCATATTCTACTTATTCAGAAAGTCTGTGAATTAAATTATAATTATTCTTGCTACAGAGCTATGCTTTATCAATTATTTTCTTCTTCCTCTTGAAAATTATCGAGTTACAGAACATTGACCTTTGTTTAATCTGCAATTCTAATTTAGAGTAAGTATATAGCTAGCTGGGCACATCTCAAGATGCAAATGATTCAGATTTTTTGAATTCCAAAACAACTGTATTACACCAGTAAAGATAGTGGTGTAACATCAGTACATGGCATATCAGACCAATTAATACTGCAAGAACTATCAGGAAACTCAATGTCACCTTCCCAAAGAAAGTTTATTTTTCACAAAGCTGAAGTGCAAAACATAAATGACCATTTTTAATAAGCACAATCAAGTTTTTAACCACAGAATGTCTACAAGAATTATAGCTTTAAAAAAATACAACTAGGGCCGGCCGAGTGGTGCAATGGTTAAGAACTGGCTTGGGACGCCAGAGGGCCCTGGTTCGGATCCCATATATGAGGGCCAGTGACACTGCCCTCTACAGCTAAGATGCTGAACAACAGCTCAACCTGGAGCTGGGCTGCTGTGAGTCGCTGGCGACAGCGTAGGCTGCAGCCCCTGTGGCAGTGAGTTGCCAATGGGCTACCGTATGTAGCCAGCAGCCAGCGTGAGCGGCCGTCCAGAAGCCGGCGACTGATCTGCTTCGCCCGGGAAGAGCGCAGTGATGGTGCCAACTTGGGCCAGTGAAGCAACGTCCTCCACAACTAGACTGAAGAACAAAACGACAGCAACTTGTCTGTTCCCCTTCCCCCATTCCCCAGCGCTGTTCCCACTCCCCAATTCCCCAATAAAAATCTTAACAAAAAAACAAAAAACACACACACCAAAAAAAAAAACTGTAAAAAAAAAAATACAACCAATATTTATATTTCAAAAACATCTTAACTCAAATAAATTAGTTGTTTAAAAAAAAAAAGACTGCAACAACTATGCGCAAATAGTATGTTAATGTTTTCTATGTTCACCTAAAGCATTTTTTCAGCTTTTAGTAGACAATAAGCTCTAAGTATAGGATCTAGTTATGGTTCTTTGTATCTCCCACCTACCTGAGATCATTTACTAACTCTTGATCTGTGAGCCTCGGGTTCCACAGCTGTAGAATTGGACTCTAAAGTGAGAACATTAAATGAAACAAATAAAGCATTCAACACAGCACTTGGCACTGGTGGCTATTATTATTCAATCATTTAATACAAGTGAATGCATGTTGAGCTTGGCACTAGGGATACAATATGAGTAAAAATATACTTAGTGAGAAGGAGAGCTATTAATCAAATAATCACAATTTCTCTTTAATTTCATTGGCTAGCACTCCCAGAATAATATTAAATACCATAATGATAGTTAACAATCTTTAACGATTAGATTTGTATATCTCAACCTGGATCAATATACAGGTTTTATGTCTTCAAGCAAACTCAATATATGAATGTTGTATTTATAAGAAAATTAAAGAATGACTGGTCTCTGCAGAAGTCCTTTAAAATAGTATAAGTTCTTAGCACAATTTAAATTATTTTATTGATTCGAAATAAATTTACACATCAGAACATAGCTGCTGTGTGAAGTAAGGTCTGAAGTAAGATCTATACCTATATATTATCTAACATCTTTGTTTAACTACAATTTCTGACAACATCATAGCATCCATATTGATATCCATCTTCCCACCTGTCCCTCTCATTTCATAGTTCTTTGTAATTTGGGGGCTTAGATTTTGACTTCAGTTTCACATTAGCCTCTCTTATTCAGCACTGCTCTGCTTACCAGATCTCAAACTTGAACCCAGGGTCATTCAGTGGTTACTTAAGGGTAAAGCCACCAGGACTACAGTTTGGGATTAGCTACTTTAAGCCTAGTTTTCTTTGTTATACTCTTGTCCTAGCTCCGATGCCCTGGTCACCTGCTTTCATGGTTGTCCTTACTACCTACTGTCCCGGACCACTTCCTGCCACTGTTCCAGCGCCCTCACATCAATAACACAGTATCATTTTCCTGGAGCTGACATTTTATCCTTCGTCCTGAGGCCAGAGAATATGATTAGCAAAAAGGGGAGTCAAGAACAGCCAGTCTTTACATATACATATGCATTCATATTTTAACATGAAAATTATCTAAAATAGTGCTAAGCATCCCTTTGCTTAGTCTGATTTCTTGGCTTTATCCCCACTGGGCTCATTTTCCTTTTTCACTCTAGTCTCTTTCTCTTTCCCCCGTTTTAGACCCTTAATCTATTCCATGAGCACAAGTTTTAAGTATGAAATCTAATCATAGGCCTTTATTGCTGGAAGGAACTGCAAAGATCAGCCTCTTACAGATGAGGAAACTGATACCTAGAGATTAAACTATTTGCCCAAGGTAACAGAGTGGAGTAACCAAGCTGAATCAAGGATCCAGATGTCTTAGTTTTTCCTGTTTTGCTCCTTCAAATTAGCACACTTAGTTAAGAAAATGCTCTCAGACTGTCTTTATTATTGAGAGAGCAAACGGGCTTCCTGGCTATAATCTAATCTGAAAAGATATTGGGCTGTCAGAAAAGTCATGACGTATTTTTTTTCTGTATTTTTCGTTGCAAAAATGCGTCATGCCTTTTCCAACAACCCAATACTTAGTTGTTGGTATACTCATGGGAATAACTCCAAAGTGTGACTTCATACTCTAAGCATGAAATTATGGTTTAAATACTGAGATAATTTAGCTATATTTGTATATGCTCTATTATATTTTGTAAGAGACAGCACTGGCCCAAGCAGTATGGTTTATTTTCAGAAGTGGTACTGGAAAGTCTTAACATTTAGACTGAAAAATTATAATTAGTGTTAATATTAAAGCAAATTTTTATGTGACAGATACAAAAATATTGTGCATTCATCTAATCAGAAGAGTCTCTAAGATTCAAAAGCAGGAATATTCAGAAAATACGTACAGGACTTGGCTGTTCTTTCTTTCTTATATAATTATAATATTGGTGGGAGGCACTGAAAGGGAAATGGTCAAATAAATGAATTCTCTTGCACATAACATAAACTAGGCACTATTAATAATACCACTTTTATATGGCCACTGTGTCCTTTTTATATCGAGTCTATGTGATTCTTATTTCAATCTCAAAAACTAGCTTGTGAGAAGGTAGGGTAGCTGCTACTAGCTTTCGTTTCCATATATCATTACTATGCATAGTATTTTGAATAAATACATAATTTCAGACTTTTTAAAAGAACTTCACATTAAGACTGATTTTTTACTCCTAAAACTGAACTGGAGTAAACAGTACATAAAGATGTACTTACAAGTATTATATCTATGAAATAAGTTTAAAGGAAGACTTAAAATTCTTACCTAGACCTTTAATGTCTATAGCAAAATAACTATCAAAAGAAAAGGAATGCCTTCTATTTGCTAACGGAAAAACATTATATATTTGGGATAACGATTAAAAGATACACTAGGAAAGAAGTATACACATGGAGAAAGTTTAGCAGCTAAGAAGAGATGGAAATGATGTAAACAAAAAATTTTCAGCTTATCAATTTTTTTTTGGTAGGTTTCTATTTAAATGAAATAGACTGAAATTTTACAAACAGACCAACACTTTCTTTTTTCTATTTATTTCCTTGTCTACTTAAAAAAACAATTGAGAAGGATTACTAACAATTATACAGAATTAGACCATTTATTCAAAGCTGGCAATAAAATACAGGATGGTGCTAAAAAAGTATTATAATTGGACAGCAGTCTGTTACCTTTTGTTGTTTTCCCAGCTCAGAAATAAAATCTGTTTTGAACCTCAATTTCTCTTGATTTTTACTATGCATTTAGCACAGGAATAAAATCAATAAATTGGATAAATTTTTGACTAATTTCATCCCACACTTAATGGTCAATTAGTTTCCTTAATTTTTCCCTCTTAAACATCCTTAAACATTTCAAGCATTGATACTGTTTTCCTTTCTGATGATGTTAATACCAAATAATTATTGATAGGCTGGTAGTGGTAATAAATATTGGGTATGAAATGTACTTTCACTAAAATATTCAGGTAGTAGTAGCCAACGAAAGAATGCCTGAGATTTTTAGCGCGCGCGCGCGCACGCACACGCACACACACACACACACACACACACACACACACACGGTGCCAAAAAATGTATACACATTTTAAGAAAGGAAAAAACTGTATTAAAATTACGCCGATGGTAACTACTTTGAGCACCTCTTGTAACTGCAGAAGTCAAACGTGAGTTGTATTCATCTTTTGGTATATACTGAGTATTACAACTTCAACAGTATTTTCCTTTCTTAAAATGTGTGTGCACTGATTGTTTTGGCACCGTGTGTGTGTGTGTGTGTGTGTGTGTGTGTTTGTGTGTGTGGAGAGAGAGAGAAAGAGAGAGAGAGAGAGAGAGAGAGAGGTGTCCATGTGTGCATATTATATGTACACATGGACCTCTGAGGCCTATGTAAACTGCTTACATAGAAATTTTAAAAAAGTCCATTCTACAACATGGAGGAACACCTACAACATAAAAGGAGAAGTTTCAGCTGCTTATTGATTATGTACTTCTTTCACTGCGGCATTTATCTGGAGGGTTTTGATGGTAACACAAGCAAGATTAATAACATTAGAGGAAGTGATGAGGAATATGAATTTTTTTTTCCCACAACTCTACTTTAACCAGTATTTGCACTTGTGCTAACTGGAAGATTTGAAATAGTCTGGAAACTTTAATTATTATGTGGAAACTTGTTGGAGAGATTTAATAAGCTGCTTCCTTAAATTAGGCAGTTTCAAAATTAAGAGACCCTGAGAGACCCAACTTGTAGGACCCTCAGGGTCATCAGTAAGAAAGTACGGACACTTGAAGGGAAGTGCAGTCTAATGCTCAAAGTGTGGAGGAACTTTATATGCATTATCTCATTTAACCTTCACCCACAACTCTATAATAAAGTTAGTGGTATTATCCTTATTTTATATAGAGAGAAATGGGTTCTCAGAGGTTAAATGATTTGAGAGGTACAGAGTTAGGAGTCTTTCCATTTGACACTGCTGGAAAAAGACAAAAGCATTGTTGATTTGTCCAAGGTATTCAGACTTTGGCTTGTATGTATGGAGCAAGTGGCTACTAGAGGTTTATTCATTTCTCCTTGCAGTGCTTTGGAGGAAAAATATAGAGATTTAGAAGAGTTACTAATTTTGACAAATGAGTCAATGGCTGCCTTTGGAAAGCAAACCTCAGGATGTGTCTGAATCATCAAGTATCTTTCCTGTCAGTGTGACTGTATAAATTAAAGAAAACCTGAGTCAAAATTAAACTTCCCATAAGAATAAGATTTCTGGGATTTTTCGAAATGGCTATATAAATCTAAGACTCCCCAGTAATTTCTGAATGGTTAAACTCTGTGTAATGTTTGTGTCCACGTGACTTGGAAAATGCATCCTCTTTCATAAAATTGCTAAAATAAAAGCTGAAAGATGCAACATCTAAATCTTAGCATGGATTTAGGCCCTAAAATAGTGCTGTAGCTCTTGACAATAGTTTTAAACCTATGAAAACTGAGTCTCTCATTTCCTATGAATATAGTTGATTGTATTTTTACTGCTTTTTAAAATTAAAAAAAAATTATTTGACTTAGTCTAAATGTCATAATTATCAATAAAAAATTAATAACCTATACACATTAATTATTTTTAACATAAGGTTCCCACAGGTGGGAGAGCTTGGATGTCCCTGCAGTAGAGACACTTAACCAAGTGTCCAAATTACAAAGTATAGGGCATAGTTCTGAGGCTATCTCAGGTAGAAGGTAGGAAGAGTGAATAGCCAAGTAAAACTGTTACCTGGGAAAACAGCCAGGGTTTGTCACTTGACCTGGCAGTCGAATATTCTAAGGCAAAGAGTTCATGGACTTTTAATTCCATGGGCCAGTACAATTTCAAATTAGATTTTCGGGGAGTGACCAAATATTGTCACCCTTGTGTTTGTTTTCAACTTTTTACTTTTAAAAATAAAATACATAGACTACTGTGGCCCTGGGAGAGCGTCTGTGAGCTCAACTGATAACAACTCGCTTCATGTTTCTGAGGCTGATGGCTCCTGGTTGGTTTCCTCTTTGCTGCTCTCGGAGATGGTGGGAGGGGTCTGCTCCTGTGGTGGCATCATTTCCAAGTGATAGCAAACAAATAAATAACGCTGCTCCAATTAAGTGAAAGACAGGAGCTTTGGAAGCACACAAATTGCAACTGCCATGTTGTGAAATGCTCTGTGGAAAAGCCCATCCATGTGACAAGGAGCTGAGAGAAGCCTCCAGTTAACAGTGTATGAGAAATTGAGGACTCAGTCCAACAACCACAAGGAAATAAATTCATTCCTCAACCGCATTATGAACTTGAAAATTTGATTCCTCTGTTGAGCCTTCAGATAAGACCACAGCCTGTGCCAACACTTTGATTGCAGCTTGTGAGAGACCCTGAACCAGAGGCATCCAGTTAAACTCTGCCAAATATCTGACCCACAAAAACTGTGAGAAAATACTTGGATATCTGTGTCATTTTAACCTGCTATATTTGAGGGCAATTTGCTACACAGTAATAGATAAGTAATATAGTTACAAAGTAGCTAAGGTAGCATGTGAACCAAGAACTTATAGGATTCCCAAACCTATCTTCTTTCTACATTACCTTTACATTATCTTCAACATTTATTGAACTTAACATCCCTTCCCTTCCCTTCCTTTCCTTTCCTTTCTTTAACATTTTCTATGTGCTGGCATCATGCTAGACATTGGGGATGCAAAAGCACAGTTCCCTTGGAGGAAGGAAGCCTAGGTCAATTTTCACGAGGAGTTAGGATTTGAATTTGGCTTTGCCTCAAATGTAGGGCAAATGAAGGAGGAGGATCACATCCCAAGCTTGGGGAATGGTGTGAACATGGATACAGAGGCTGAGATCAGCTTGGCCTACAGTGAATGGACCATATGGGCCAGAGTGGAGGGTTCTCATCTGTGGCTTAAGAGAAAATGGCTCCAATGAAAACTATGTGCCCTCAGGATACAACTAAAAAGGGCCTGGACAATTTTCATACACACACACACACACACACACACACACACACACACACACACACACACGCGCGCGCGCTCGCGCGCACATTATAATGTTACTATAGAAAAGACTCTGAGAAGTAATCGCTCAAGGTCTCTTTGAATTGATATGAATTGCTTTCCATGGTATACTGTTAAGTGAATAAAGCAAAATGTGTAGTAGTATTCTAGCTATTTAATAAGCACTGAAAGGATAAACCAGAAAGTAACAACAACAACAAAATCTTTGGGACAGGGCAGAGGAGAGATATGGAGGCTACAGGATGGGAGCTAGACTACTGTATATGTATCTTTTTGTATAGTTTTACTTTTGAATTTTGTAAATGTCTTAGTCAAATTAAGGGAAAGTAAATACTAAATCTAAAGCTGAAAATAAAGTGAAACAAATTAATCTAATTGTACCTAAAAGTAAAGAAAATAATCATCCCAAGGGAATATCTGGACAAAGTCCTATTACTGAGCATGCACTGAATTTATAAATTGCCTTTACTCAGTGTTTTCATGTTAGAAGTAATGTTGGTGGTATAATTTTGAAAACTATTTAATGGATAGCATAAGTTATACCAATGTTATTAGGGACCAAGACTTTCCATGTAAGAGAATATAAATGTGGTGTGACAAAGAAAAACATAAATTACTGCCTTCATTTACCATCATTTTATAAAAAAAGAACAACTTAATACAACCCCCCCCAAAGAGAAGATAACAATCTCAGAGTAAGACAGTCCTTTCAATTAGTATGATTAGTAACTTATATACAAAAAAAAAAAATCACCATGTAGTACTTATTTTTCTCATTTTACCCAATATTAGTGAAATGTTTGTGTGGGACCTGCATATAATCAATAATCCAAAACAAAGATTCTCAAACATTTATCTTTAGATGAGAAGAACCTAGGGAACGTTATTTTTATTTTTTATTTAAGTGCATTTGGGGTACAATAGCATATTAGTTATAAGTTTCAGGTGTAATAGGGAGTGTTAAGAGTAATGAATTCTGGGCCTCGTTCCAGATGCCCAGGAATTTTGATGTACAGTTGGGCTTGGGGACATTGGTCCATAGTATATATAAACTTAAATATGATTTAAGCAATTTTTGGTAAGAGTAATGTCCAATTCTGGTCCACCTGAGCAAAAAAAAAAATTCCAGGTAGAGGTCCTTTGGAGAAATAAAGTAGAATGGTGCTTGGGGTTTAGATATCTATTTGACAGATGTACTAAGAACCCATCTCACTTCAGTGGGTGAAGTGTATTAAGAACAGCAGTATGCCAGAAACTGGAGTGTTGGCAGGAACTAGAAAAGAATAGTAAGGCCAGTTTTCCAGGGGGGTTAAAATACTAAGCACAGGCAAGATAACCAATAAGAAATTAAAGCCAAAACCTGTCTTTAACTGGGACCACCATAGCATATAGAATATTACTTAGAGTTATTAACACAGCATAGGTTTGGAGACTGGGATTTATTTTAAGCCCTGTGATTTTAAAGTTCTGTAAGAATAAGCTAAGAAAGTGCTTGGCACAGTGTTTGTGCATAATAAATGCTAAATAAATGTATTAAATAAAGTCAATTTTTACTTTAAAACATCTTTTAAAACTGCATTTTTCCTCCAGTCTTAGAAAAGGTTTTGAGATTCTGGGAAATGTACACAAAGGATAGGATAATAGGTCTAATATATCACACTCATGATTTCAGCACAGGAAACTTTTCCTCATTGAAAGAAACATTCAAAACAAAATAATACACAGCTCTTTCTCAGTTATCAGGAGTTGTAGAAAACAGTATTGTGTATGATTTTTTTTTAAGTCTCTAAATTTGACGCTAGAACAGAGTTGGCATTAGGTTTTTACAGATTTACTTCCCAAATGTTTTCCTTCAGCTGATATCTATAGTAATGTGCATTTTTTCAGTTTACACCTGTTCATTTTGAAAGACCTGGCTGGCAGATGAAGGTTGATCGAAGACTGAACATTTGCCACCAGCAATGTCTGTAGGAAATAGACAAGGGGGGGAAGAGTCTAAAGTTCAGATCCTTAAGCCAGACTATCTGGATTTGAATTCCAATCCCACCTCTTACTGACTCTTAGGCCTTGCTCAAACTACTTAGTCTCTGTGTCTCAGGTTCCTTGTCTGTAAAGTAGGGGATACTACTACTTACTAGGGTTTTTATTAAAAGTTAATGAATATGTGTAAAGCACTTACGGTAAGAGTTCAATACATTAGTTACTTTTATGAATTTGAAACAAGTACTACTGTAGTTTTACACAACATTTAGGCTTTTTCTTTTACTTTTATTAGCATTTATTTGATGCTAAATTTACTCCCTTGCCATAAGTTTTCGTTTTTTCAGTTTCTTCTGGGGGATCTTTTTCTTCTGTGCCACCTCCTCTTCTGGTTTAGGACAATTTGTTATTTTTCAGTTAGGACCATCTCAAGTGTGGCAGGGAGAGCTCACTTGTGTTAACCTGCCCATGAACTCTGTAAGTTCTGCACCACATCTTGGGAGCTATGTTCACTGGCTGTGCTCAATGACCCAGAGAGTCTGCATCTAAACCCTTAGGTTCAGCCTCACTTTCTGCATTTTGACGCATGTGCAGTAGAAACTCTGTACTCTTTCTGGGCCACTGACCCTGCGTCCAGCCCCACTGTATGGCCAGGGCACACCTCCCAACTCCACCACTGTAACGATGGACTGGCACACATTGCTTTTGTAACGTGACATCCTTTAGATACTTGGTGGCTTTTTGGATACGCATACCCTTGAAGTCCTGGGTAGTTTCAAGAGTGTTCTTAAACCCATAGATTTGAACCTCTTGATTTACATGGTTTTGTGGGGTTCTCTGGGTCAAGCAAATGGCAAACCATTTTCAGAGGTCACCTCAGGCTACTTAGGGCTGAAGAGCTTGGTTTGTTGTTTTTTCTTTTTTTAAGATTTTATTGGGGAATTGGGGAGGGGGAACGGTGTTGGGGAATTGGGGAAGGGGCACAGTCAAGTTGTTGTCCTTCAATCTTAGTTGTGGAGGGCACAACTAGCTCAGCTCCAAGTCCAGTCACCATCCGGCAGGCCGTCGGCAGATCACGACCACTCACCTCAAGGTGCCGTGTTCAATCTTAGTTGCGGGTGGGCATAGCCCACCATCCCATGCAGGAGTCAAACTGCAACCTTGTTATTAGGAGCACGTGCTCTCACCAGCTGAGCCATCCTGCCACCTGTTAGCAGCTCAGCGGCAGCTTAGCTTGGGCACAGCTCACTGGCCCATGTGGGAATCGAATTGGCGACTCTGTTGCTCAGAGCACGCTCTTAACCAACTGAGCCACTTGGCTGGCCCCCATGATATAAATGTTAAGGAGGAATGATTGCCCTTCCTTGAGATTACAGAATAGATCGTTCAGTGATTTAAATTTTTGTGCCTATATATATAATAGATTTTTTTTAGATTTAATGTCCTTGTAAAAACAGAAGTTTCTCTTTGCAGAATAGTATTTAAATTCAGAGTCAAATTTTTTAATTATGAGCAAATTGCGTTCCATTTTCCTAATTTTGTTCTTGCTAATGTCAAGGTTTAATATCGAAGCTATAAAAATTAAGTATAAGGGCCAGCCGAGTGGCTCAGTTGGTTAAGAGCTCGCTCAAGAGTGCAAGCTCTGAGCAACAGGATCACTGGTTCAATTCCCAGCCCGAGCTGAGCTGCCAACAGGGGGCAGGATGGCTCAGCTAAAAAAAAAAAAAATTTAAGTATAGAAACTATCTCCTAATAGCAAACATGAGTTAATATTGGATGCTGAACAATCTTGTGGGTTTATACTGAACATAGAAAAGACGCATTCCAGGTAGTTAAGAAATACTATTGCTCAATCATTTT
>NW_017731851.1:680360-682925 GCF_001890085.2 Hipposideros armiger | reverse complement strand
CAGCCGTCTCAAAGAACAGATCTAGAGTAGATGTACATGCACACACATACGATAAATAGATAGATAGATAGAAAGAAACTTACACATTTACCTCTATTTTTTATATATATATATATATATATATATATATATATATATATTAAAAACCACGAGTTCACGCCAATCTCCAATTTTAATCTAACACCATCAACATCCTTTTGATACTTGTAACTCCCTTTTCCACAATGAAAAACCTGGCTCCCTTTATCTTTACCAAGCCCCAATATGCAACCAATCTCCCACTGCGGCTGCTGCTGCTCTCCACCTAGGTACCCTTCTAGCTGTACTCAGCCTTCACATCACTTGTGAGTCTGCTGTCGCTGCCTCCTTTTCTGGTACTCTGCATGGGGCCAATGCCATTGTGCTCCATCATCTGCACGGACTCCCCCCTCACTCCACCTGGGCTCCACTACCCTGAGCCTGGCTGCCCTCCTGCATAGATGCCCTCATCATTCCACTTGGGCTTCAATATACTGCAATAAGTTATAGCTGCCACTCTTCCCACCCTCCCACATAGTCATTGTCTTCATTGTACTCATGCTGTGACACCCCACACACACAGCATGACATCTCCTCACGTGGAGACTATCCTCACCCCACTTAAGCTTTGACTTAACATGACAGGTCACCGTCCTGCGCACAAACCCTCCTTAAAACTCAGGTTCTGAAACTCTGCTCCAGACCATCACAGCTTTCAAGCCTGTGAGGAGACCAACCTTGCTTGCTCAGCCTCACCGGAATTGTTCAGAAGGTGGAAAGGAGAAGGAAAAGATCCTGCCATTCACCTTAGATTGTTTTATAACCCCCAACTATCACTTCCCCCACTTTTCCCTAACTGGAAAGATTCTTAATTTATATAGTTTGCTTATTCTAGAACCAAAGTGAATTTGTGTGTTCCAGACATTTTAAAAATAAAGTTTCTGACAAATAATTAGGTAGTCGGTGTCTATCAATGGTACTTAGAATTATAGAAAAGATTAGAATTCATTAAAGAAACAAAAGAGAATAAAAATAGATGTTAATGTCTTATTAAATCTTTTAGCTTTCTAGGTAAAAATGTCTTAACCACAAAATGCATCAATGTAGAATATGGTTACAGTAAGATGTCTGAAACAGAAATATGGACTTTTCAAATTAGACCAAAGTATTTCTTCTCTGCCCATCTGCCTTTATTGCTCAGGACAGTTGTGATTCTCAATTTTACAGTGCATGATCTCCACTTTTAAATTTACTTATATATATATTTAGAGCATTTTTCCTTCGTTCTCCTCCCATGTCTGAGAAGCAATAACAACTCTATATGTAATTTATCTTTGTGTTAAAGAGTACTTAAAGGTTTGCTAAAAACTACAAGAGCTTTATAGCATCAAGTGCACTGAGAAGTTTGTAGAACAAACATGTACAACCTATATTTTGTAGATAAACATCTTTTTCTATCATGTATTCAAGGTAAAAATCTTGGGTGGCAGTAACATAAATAAATCTAATAAGGGTTTATATTTGCCTCAGTTTTTATTCCAACAGATAATTCAGCAGTTGTTGCTTATAAATGCTATATACAGTGAGACAGTGTATTACCATATTATGCATGTGTTTCAGACTCATTCATTCATTTTTCATTTATTCATCCAAGGTAGACTCATCTTGTATTATAGTAAACCATCTACTTCCCTGCACCTTCCCTGTCACCACTCTACTTCAAGCTATAATAACCTTTCTTGGAACACTGCAGTAGCCTCTTAACTGGTCTCGCCACTCCTTTCTAGTCATTCTCAAATCCGTTTTCCACATTGTAGCTAGAGAGATCTTTTCAAAATACAAAGGTGATTATGCCAGGCAATACAGTACAATTGTTACGAGCACTGATTCTGGAGCCATACTGCCTGGGTTCAAATCTAGACTCTGTCATTAATTAGCTGTGTTACCTTGGACAAGCCACTTAACCTCTTGACCTCAGTTTCCTCATTCTGTAAAATGGAGATGTCAATAGGTGTATCTTAAGTGGTTGGAAGGATTAAATGAACTAACAAAATAAGGACTCTGTGAACGGCAGTTTGGCTCATCAACCACAACCAACACATCTTTATCATCTCTATCTGTATTTATATTTGTTGCATTCATATTGGCAGGTTTTTTGTTTTGCTTTGTTTTTCTCATTTGAGACAGGGCCACACATGCTAATGTTTGAGGGCCTTTGCACATTATACCCCCCCATATCTGAACTCACCCTTCTGCGCTCTCACACACACCTGTTGCCTATTAGTACCTAAACACTTTTCAGATCTCTCTTAACATCCTTTCCACAGGGAGACCCTCCCTGAACCTAGTGGTAGACTAGGTTTCTATGTTTATATCATCTTAAAGAATTTTGCGGGCCAGCCGAGTGGCGCAATGGTTAAGAACTCGCTTGGGATGCCAGAGGGCCCCGGTTCGGATCCCACATATGAGGGCCAGTGACACTGCCCTCTACAGGTAAGATGCTGAACAACAGCTCAACCTGGAGCTGGGCTGCTGTGAGTCGCCGGC
>NW_017731851.1:674565-680106 GCF_001890085.2 Hipposideros armiger | reverse complement strand
CTGTCCCCCTTCCCCCAATTCCCCAGCACTGTTCCCATCCCCCCAATTCACCAATAAAAATCTTTTAAAAAAAAAAAAAAAGAATTTTGTCCCTTTCCTTCATAGCACTTATTTCTTTGTGTCACTATTTAATAGCTCTCCTTTTCACCATGTCTATTTTTGCTCATATTATATCCTTAGTGTTTAGTTAAACACTCATTTATTAAATTAAATGAATAACTGCTATCTGTGCCAGGCATTGTGTTAAGTGCTTTATATATCATCTCATTTAATCTCACCTGATGGTAGGTATAATTATTTCTATTTTACAAATGTGGAAAGTAAGGCTTGGGGTTTAGGAGCTAGTAAATGACACTGGGCTAGGTGGGAGATACAAAGAATTAAAAGTAAATCCTGTACTAAGAACTTACAGTTTACTAAAAGCTGAATAAATGCTTTAAGTAAACACAAAATAAGTTACATACTATTTGTGCATTAGTATTGCAATGTTGGTGTTTGATCTGATGTCATGTGATGTTTTAAAGCACTAATACACTAATAAAATTAAACAAGAGGAAGAATTTAGGTGTAAAAGCATTGCAAAAAGAGAAGGCAGAGTATCACAACTTGCAGATCTGATACAATACCTGGAAAACTCAAGAAAATGACTGAAAAAATACTATAAAAAAATAACTCATTAGGGTAGCAAAGTCCAGAATTAATACAGGGAAATTAGTCACATTATATATACAACTACCAGTTAGAATTTCTGCATTAGCAAGATAAGTTGGAGAAAAAAATCCCAAGTGTCTACCTGCTACCTGACAGAATAAGGTCTAAAATCTTTCCGAATGGCCTACAAGGCTCTGCCCATCATCTTTCTAGCTTCATCTCACACCATTCCTCCCCATTCAAAGACATGCTAAACTGAAGACAAGTCATTCTTATCAGGGTGGCCATTTCTACAAGGTAGTACTAGACACAGTACAAAGTCAGTCATCCACAAAATCTGTTGAATGTTTGAATGACTCCCCAATAAGGAATTCAGAAATTGTTGGGTAAATTAGATCCATTAAGGGGCCGGCCGAGTGGCGCACTGGTTAAGAGCTGGCTTGGGACGCCAGAGGGTCCCGGTTCAGATCCCACATATGAGGGCCAGTAACACTGACCTTTACAGCTAAGATGCTGAACAGCTCAATCTGGAGCTGGGGTGCCGTGAGTCGCTGGTGACGGCATAGGCTGCAGCCCCTGCTGCAGTGGCCTGCCATGGGCTACCTTGTGTAGCCAGCATGAGTGGCCAGTGTGAGTGGCCAGCAGCCTCAGTGAGCGGCCGTCCAGAAGCCGGCGACTGATCTGCCTCGCCCGGGAAGAGTGCAATGATGGTGCCAACTTAGGCCAGTGAANTATATATATATATATATATATATATATATCTCCATCCATACACTTTCTTTGAAGAAATTTGGATTTTATAAAAATTACAAAAACTAAATGGATGGGTTAATTGCTTTAAGAAGGAACTCACTAGCAGACTGCCTTGAGAATAAGCTGTCGTCATTCATTTTAACTCAGTAAAAATCTACCAAAGGCCTGCTATATATTAGAAGTATATTCATTCAGGTCACTTAAAATGATTTAAAGTTTACAAAAATTAAGCTTGCATCCAACTTTTCATGACAATATAAAGATAAATCTGTTTATATACAGGTAGATATATGCCACGCTTGAAGAGAGATAGACAACCTTTACCAGTTAAAAAAACAATTGGTTGGGCGGGCCAAGTGGCTCAGTTGGTTAAGAGCACAAGCTCTGAGCAACAAAGTCCCCGGTTCAATTCCCACATGGGGCGGTGAGCTGCACCCAAGCTGAGCTGCCAACAGGTGGCAGGATGGCTCAGCTGGTTAGAGCACGTGCTCCTAACAACAAGGTTGCAGTTCGACTCCCGCATGGGATGGTGGGATGGTGGGCTATGCCCACCCACAACTAAGATTGAATGCGGCACTTTGAGCTGAGCAGCCGCGAGCTGTCTACAGGCGGCCAGATGGCAACTGGACTTGGAGCTCTGCTAGCTGCACTCTCCACAGCTAAGCGTGAAAGACAACAACTTGGCTGTTTTCCTTCCCCAATTCCCAACACTGTTCCCCCTCCTCAATTCGCCAATAAAATCTTTAAAAAAACAAAAACAAAAAAACAATTGGTTTACAATATGGTTCTCAACCAGTGGTGATTTTGACCCCTTCCCATCCAAGGAACACTTAGCAATGTCTGAAGACATTTTTCAATGTCACAACAGTTAGGGGAGGGAATGGGGATTACTACGAGTATCTAGTGGGTAGAAGCCAGGGGTGTTGCTAAACCTCTTACGATGCACAACACAGGTCAGCTCCCCCTCTACCTCAATGAAGAGTTCCCAGCCCAAATGTCAGTAGAGCCAAGGTTAAGAAACACTGGTTTATGCTGCTTCTAGAACAGCGGTTCTCAACCTGTGGGTCACGACCCCTTTGGGGGTCGAACGACCCTTTCACAGGGGTCGCCTAAGACCATCGGAAAACAAAAAGATATTTACATTACAATTCATAACAGTAGCAAAACTACAGTTATAGAGTAGCAACGAAAATAATTTTATGGTTGGGGGTCACCACAACATGAGGACTGTATTAAGGGGTCACGGCATTAGGAAGGTTGAGAACCGCTGTTCTAGAAGATACAGTGGTAATCCAGAGACTGGAAGACCAGAAATTATTTGAAAACTACTTAGGAGAACAGGAATGCTGTGAAGAACTGACCTGGGTAGGAAAAGAAGGTGGAAGAAGCAGGGTGCCCTTATAGGTTTAAAGGACACATTATCAAGATGAAGCTAAGAGCATTTTAAGTTAGACTTTAAAGGACAGAAAATGGGGGTAATAACATGCTAAAGAGGAGATGACAGCAGTCAAAACTTGGAATTGGAAATAAGCGCTGAATGTCAAGAACTATCAGTGAGGGAGGCTCTTGCCCTCCATGATGAGCATTTTTGGTACAAGGAAATATAATCTAAGAATTAATTTAACAATTTCAAAACTGTAATATGTCCAGATAACATTTAATTGTTTCTGTCAGGATAAAGGCATGGGGGGTGGGGGCGAGTATTAAAAACAAGACCCAAAATGAAGTCTCTTATGCTAAGCCCCAGGTCACCAAACCAAAACTTTCGGCTCTCTCAGAAATGGAATCTTAAACCAGTAAATCAGGAATCACCTAATCAACACTAGTTAAGTAATCTGCCTGAAAGATGCCAGCCATCCCCTAAAAGGAAGTAAGTAAACTTGCAATCATCAATCCACTTTTTTGCCTAGTATAATTTATTTGTTCTTACTCCCTTCTGCCTATAAAAGTCTCATTTTGTCTCAGAGCTCCTTTCTATCTGCTAGATTGGGTGCTGCCCAATTCAAGACTCATTGAATAAGCAAGTAAAAGTCTCTCAAATTTACTTATTTTTTTAACAGGGGAAAGAATTTGTTGGCTTCCCAGGCATTCTTTAAGGTACTGAACAAAAGTAACCTTAATACAGTTAGGACTTTGTAGGAAGTCTGATTAGTTACTGCTGGGGAGCCAAACTAGTTACTTCTTTTCATGACAGTCTTAGAAATAAAAGTAAGCCATGAGAAATAAGTCCCCATTTCTATATAACATCAAGGGTGAGAAGGTCAGTGTTGAGTAGTCTTAGTCTATAATAATCACTGCAAGCATCAACTCCTTTGCTCTTCTCTCGCTCTGCTATACTTCTGATAAAGGCCCAACCCTGTCATATCCAGTTGTCTACCTCCTTCTTCTACATGCCCATAATGTAGTCAGCCGAAGGTAGCTGAGAAAAACAGCCATCCATACTACTTGGTCTCACTTTTGAATTTTTTACCACAAACCTCATGAAGACTTACAGGGTTGCCCTTTAACCCTATTACATTTTCCTTGTCTGTTCACTCTCCTCTTCACAATGACTATTCGCCACTTCCTCCTTCTTATGAAATCTCCAGTACCATCTTTCCTGTCCTCATTCTCAGCTACTAATTTAGATTAAATTTCACTGGGAAAATTGAAGTAATCTACAGATAATCACCATATCATTACATCATTGAACAGCCTGCCTTCTTCTCTGTTCCATTGGTCCCTGCTCCTAAGATCAACTCCTTCATATACACTGATCCTATGCTGTTTCTTAGGTACACTGCTTCTAAAATTGTACCCTCTCCTGCATTATCATTTTTCCTTTCCTCTAGATCTTTTTCATTCATAAACATATCCTGTAACATCATCAATATTAAAAGACAAAACCCAAAAAGTCCCTCACTCCATGCCCCTATCTAGCCCCTTTCACTGCTTCCTTTCTTAGCAAATTCCTCCAAACAGTTTTGTCTGTGTACTTGCTGTCTACTTCTCAATTTTCTCACCCGAAAATGCTCTAGTGTGTATTTTCTAAAAAAATATTTTCCTATATAACAACCATCAAAATCAGGAAATTAACATGATACAATACTACCATCTAAATCTCAGACCCCATTCAAGTTTTGTCATTTGGTCCAACAATGTCCTTTACAGCAACAGGACCAGGTTTAGAATATGTTACAATGTTATTGTCATGTTCCTTCAATCTTTAACAGTTCCTCAGTCTTTCCTTATATTCCATGACTTTGACATGTTTGAAGGTTTCAAGCTAGTTTATTTTGTAGACTATCAGTTATTTTTCAATGACCATTAATATGAGTTTGTCTGATCTGTCCCCATGATTCAGAAGCATGATTTCCAGCATCGTTGGCAGGAAATGATGCAGTGTCCTTCTCATTGCATCCAATCAGGTGGCACATGACTTCAATTAGTCCCATTACTGGTGATATTATTGTAGCTGATCACTTAAGGTGATAGCTGGCAGGCTTCTCCAGTATAAAGTTACTCTTTCCCTTTATGATTAACTATGGATTATCTTTTTCCTCATCCAACTTTCCATTTATTTATATCAGTATGGACTCATGGGTTCCTAATTTATTTCATGGGTTATCACTCATAATTATCATTATTTATTTTTATGCTCAAATTGTCCCACATTTGGCCAGTGGAAGCCCCTTTAAGCTGATGTCTGTTTCTGACATGTCCTCATCATTCTGTGAGCACTTCCTTATTTTCCGGCACAAGGTATGTCAGGCTCACCCTGTGCTTTCCCTGCTCTACCCATGCAATCAGCTATTTCTCCAAGGAACTCTGGTTCCTCTTAGTGGAGAAAGATATTCAGAAGTCAAGATTTGGATACTAGGTACGCTCACTGCTACTAGTATATCACTACTCCCAGCCGTCTCAAAGAACAGATCTAGAGTAGATGTACATGCACACACATACGATAAATAGATAGATAGATAGAAAGAAACTTACACATTTACCTCTTTATTTCATATATATATATATATATATATATATATATATATATATTAAAAAAAAAGAGTTCACGCCAATCTCCAATTTTAATCTAACACCATCAACATCCTTTTGATACTTGTAACTCCCTTTTCCACAATGAAAAACCTGGCTCCCTTT
>NW_017731851.1:614613-669755 GCF_001890085.2 Hipposideros armiger | reverse complement strand
AAAAAAAAAAAAAAAGTTTTGGAGTCACAAAAATCTGGGTTCAAGTTTAGCTCTGCATGGCAAAAGTTAACTTTCTTATTAATTTCATCTTTAATAAAATGGGACTATCACCACTTACTTCACACTGAGTTGTCATGAAAATAAAATAACATCTACCAGAATGCCTGGCACACACACACATTCCAAATTCTAAGTTCCTCCCTTCCCCAAATTCAACTCTTTCAAAATGACATTTGTCCAGAATTATATAAAATGGCTCAAAATCACTTGTTAATTTACTTAACAGTTTTCTTTAAAATGACTTATAACAGCAAGATAAAATAATTTTTAAAGAGATCAGAAAAATGAAAAAAAGAGACAGAAATAAGATGGTACCAAGAATGAAACATAATCAGATTTTTAAAATCCTAAACACTTGGTAACAGTGAACCAGAAATCTGACTATAAGTTTTCTAGCAGCCAAGTTCAAAATAGGAAAGGCAAATAATCACAGCAAACAGCTTCTATATAATAAAAAGCTTAAGAGAAATTTCTCCCATGCGCCTCACAGGGAATACACTATAATGCAGTGGATAATATTCTGAACAGAATTCTTATGGTAAACTGGCCAATTGTTCGGACTTTCAAAAAATAACCTCTCTGCACATACATACACTGATGGCTGGCTTCTAAACAAAAGTAATTCAATAAAGGTAGTGTAACATTCAGAGTCAAAAATGAAGGCTCTGAATACAAAAAGAGCTGAATTTATATCCTGGTTCTACCACTTACAATGAAGTTGTTTTGAACAAGACACTTAACCTTCCTGAGCTCCCAAAAGTAAGATACACTGCCTAAAATACAGTAAGTATTCAATAATCATTCAATTATTCCTAGTGGTATTACTAAAAACAATTCAATGGGAGTGGAAAGAGAATATGATGAACTCCAAGTACAAGGACTTTCTAATGTCCTGGCTTAACATAAGCATAGATTTTAGATAGAGCATGTAAAGCAGTGATACTCAAACTTTGGTATTATCAGAATCACCTAGGGCTGTTTTTCAAAAAATACAAATTCCTGAGCCTCATTTCCAGAGACTCCGATTCAGGTTAGAGTACAGCCTGGGAGTTTGTCTTCTTGTTACTGCCTTTCAGTTTCTGGAGATGATTCGAATGATCATCCAGATGTGAGGATTGCTAATTAACAGTAATGTTTCTCAGCCAGGGGTAAGAACCACAATCACCAACGAAGTCTTATAAAACTCCAGATAGCCAGCTAACAGCCCTAGAACTTAATGAATCAGAATCACCAGGCCAAACTAGCCAATTGACCAAAACCTGATTGAAATAAAAGAGGAGTTGCTGTCGTTATTTTGTTGTTGTTATTGTTCAATAGAAGGACATAAAAAAATCCACAAACTAAATCAATAACCTCTGGACTATCAGAAGTTAAATGTAGGAATAATCAACATTTTACTTAACCAAGAAACAATTAGGATAGATAAAAAACAACTGAGTCCTGGACCTAGATAATACAATCAAAACACTAAAAAAGAGAAAACAAAAATGTGACTTCAATTAACAAAACAACTACCATTCTATCTACACTATAAATAAGTACCAGCGAAGCATCAGAATCTTGCATCACTATAAAAGAATACTGCCATTACTCTCTTAGACTAGAACTGCTGAACACCCAAAATATCTTGGTTGCGAGCATTAACTAAATTTTGCAATAAAATTCAGAATTCAAAAGGTCATGTATGAATTATGCAGAAGGCTTTCATTGTTTTAAAATATCTCCTATATCCCAAATTTCCTGGTCGTTCATAGCTGAAACTACTGAGCTCTAACAACATAAGAAAGCTTTCTACCTAGCCAATGAAAAGGGCTGCCATCATAGAGCTAAGGAAAGCAAGCCGAGTGCATTAGCTGAAAAGTTTCTTAACAAAAGTAAGATAGCATAGCTAACATTTACAGTTGAATTTTAAGTTTCTCAAATTAAATGCCAAAATCAAACATCTTAGTTTGAAAAAGTGGCTGACAAGTTCGAAGAAAAATATCAAATATTAACACAGTATCATCTCCTTAGCATCACAATTAAATTTCTCTTTTTCTCAATACAGTACCACTGCCATCAATAATGGTTTTTATTTATATTTTACAAATATATAATACCAAGATTGGCAAGGATGTGAAGAAATCAAAACTGTCATATATTGCTAGTGGAAAATTCAAGTGCAAAACAGTTTGGGAGTTCCTCAAACAGTTAAATATAGAGTTACCATATGATCCAGCAATTCTACTCTTAAGTATATACCCAAGAGAAAGAAAAACATCTGTCCACACAAAAACTTATCCACAAATTTTCATAGCAGGATTATTCACAACAGCCAAAAGCAGAAACAATCCACATGTCCATCAACTGATAAATGGGTTAATAAAATGTGGTATGTGCATACAATGAAATATTATTCAGTAATAAGAATGAATTACTGATATATGCTACAACATGCACGAACCTTGAAAACATGATTATTGAAAAATGCCAGTCACAAATGACCACATATTGTATGATTGATTCCATTTGTATATGAAATGTCCAGAATAAGCAAATCTTTAGAGACAGAAAAATTGGTGATTTCCTAAAGCTGGGGTTGGGGGACAAGGGGAAATAGAAAGTGACCCCTAATAGGTACTGGCTTTCTTTTTAGGGCAACAAAAAGTCACAGAAAAAAAAAATCGGGGGTGGGGGAGGGGTGTAGGGGTGAGGGGAAGATGAATAGGTAGAGCACAGAGGATTTTTAGGGCAGTGAAAAACTACTCTATATATTATAATGGTGGCTACATGTCATTATACATTTGTCTAAACCTGTAGAATGTACCACACCAAGAGTGAACCCTAATGTAAACTATGGACTTTGGGTGATAATGATGTGTCAATGTAGGTTCATCAATTGTAACACATGTCCCACTCTGGTGGAAAATGTGGACAATGGGAAAGGCTGTGCATATGGGGGCAGGTGGTGTTATGGAAATCTCTACCTTCTGCTCAATTTGGCTGTAACTGCTCTTAAAAAAAAAAGTCTATTAAGGGCCAGCCTAGGGGCTCAGTTGGTTAAGAGCACAAGCTCTGAGCAACAGCGTCACTGGTTCGATTCCCACATGGGCCAGTGAGTTGCGCCCGAGCTGAGCTGCCACTGAGCTGCCAACAGGTGGCAGGATGGCTCAGCTGGTGAGAGCACGTGCTCCTAACAAGATTGCTGGTTCAACTCCCACATGAGATAGTGGGCTATGCCCACTTGCAACTAAGATTGAACATGGCACCTTGAGCTGAGCAGCGAGCTGCCGATGGGCAGCTGGATGGCAACTGGACTTGGAGCTGAGCTAGCTATGCCCTCCACAACTTGTCTGTTCCCTTTCCCCAATTCCCCAACAAAATCTTTATTTAAAAAAAAAAGTCTATAAAAAAACAACAACAGATCAGTGATTGCGGTGGTGAGGGATGAACAGGTACAGCACAGGGGATATTTTTCTTTTTGGCAAGAGGGAGTAATTTTTTTACTGTAGTAAAATCATCATAACACAAAATTTACCATCTTAACCATTTTAAATGTTTGTACAATTCAGTGATATTAAGTACATTCATATTGTTCTGCAATCACCACCACCATCCATCACCAGAATTCTTTTCGTCTTCAAAATGGGTACTGAAACTCTGTATACATTAAACAGTAACTCCTCATTTCCTCCTCCCCCCTGCCTCCAGCAACCACCATTCTACTTTCTGTGTCTATGACTCTGACTACTCTAGGTACCTCCTATAAGTGGAATCATACAGTATTTGTCTTTTTGTAACTGATTTAATATCATTTAGGATAATGTCCTCAAAGTTAATCCATGTTTTGTAGCATATGCCAGCATTTCCTTCCTAGATTTTTAAGGCTTAATATTCCATTGTATCCATACACAATTTTGTTTATGTATTTATCTATTGATGAATATTTGGGTTGCTTCTACCTTCTGCCTACTGTGAATAATGTTATGAGCATAGATGTACAAATATCTCTTCAAGACCCTGCTTGCAATTCTTCTGGGTATATATCCAGAAGTGAAATTACTGGATCATATGGTAATTCTTTGGTTAATTTTTGAGGGATAGCCATACTGTTTGTCACAGCATTGCACCATTTTACATTCCCACCAACAGTGCACAGGGGTTCTGGATCGCCTCACATCCTTATCAACACTTGTTATTTTCTATTGTTTTGATAGTAGCCATCCTGATGGGTGTGAGATAGGCCACAGAGGATTTTTAAGAGATGAAACTATTCTATATGACCTTGGAATGCTGGATACATGACATTATACATTTGTCAACTCCTACAGAACTTCACAGCACAAAGAATAAACCTTAAAGTACGCAATTAAAAAAAAAATCATTGAAAAACTCAGAGGATCCCAGGAAAGAATACAGACTATGATAAGAAAATCTAACCATATTACATATGCATAAAACAACTTCATTTAAGAGGATGGGGGGAAGGTAACTTTGAAAATGAAGAGTCTGTAAGACTATAGGGAAAAGGAACTGCACATACGAGGTGTCATCAAACAGTATGCTGACTGTTGAAATAAAAAATGTATTAAAGTAGAAGACACATTGCCAATAATCCCCCTCAAAATACTCCCCTTTGCTTCGAACACTTGTCCCATTGTTCTTGCCACTTTCTGACAAGCAAACCCCTCTTTCGTGAGTGGTCTTTAGTTGTGCTGTCTTGACTGCCTTGATGTCCTGAATCATTTTGACTTTGGAGAAGAGCAAGAAGTCGCACAGTGCCAGATTCGGTGAATGAGGTGGATGAGGACCCACTGTAATGTTTTTTACAGGAACTGCCAGAAGCGATGTGTGACATGGAGTGTTGTCTGGCATGGAGCGTTGTCATGATGGAAGATGATTTACAGCACACTTTAAAACACACCTCTCAACCGTAGCTCACACCCGACTGACTGTACCAAACAAGTTTAAACTTGTCACACACTGTTACTAAGTAAGGTTCAATGCGCTGCTTCCCGTATTGAAGGTCACTGCCTTTCTGTTGGGTGGCTCTTGGCAGCAGCATTCACTGTATTTTGTGATCACAACAAAAAGACTCCATGTCACACATCGCTTCTGGTATGGCAATTTCTGTCAAATAAAAACATTATGGTGTGTCCTCATCTATATCTTATTCACTGGATCTGGCACCGTGCGACTTCTGGCTCTTCCCCAAAGTCAAAATGACCATGAAATGTAAACGTTTTAAAACAATTCTGGACATCAAGGCAGCTACGACACTGCAACTAAAGACACTCAGAAAAGAGGACTTCCAGAACTGCTTCAGAAAGTGGCAAGAATGATGGGATAAGTGTGTTTGAAGTGAGGGGGAGAATTTTGAGGGGGATTAATGGCAATGTGTGTTTTACTATAATAATTTTTTTTTAACTTTAAACATTCACAGTATCTTTTGATCACACCTCATAGGTACTGTACTCTAGTTGATAACGTTCTTCCCCAGAGGGCTATAGGTAAACAGCTCTGATTTTGCTATACCTATATATTGAAAAGGAACAATTAAGCAAATAGATAGCAGGTGAAGGGAGCTGTTAGAATGGGAATTTATAGATAGGCAAGGGGAAGAGACTAGAAAGATACATGTGGTAATGGATTAGAGTTGGGAACATCAGTAAGAACTCTAGTTTAATATAGATACAGATGGTTACATATAGAAATATTTACAGATATGTGTATGTACACAGGTTAGTATGTACACATTTCTTTGTTTTATCTGCTGAGGGGGAGTAAAAGAAATGAAATCCCAGTAGCAACACGCAAATCTAGTACCCATGTCCTTGTTTCTAATACCATTCTCCAACAAAATAAATCAAGGCTCTTCGGGAAAACTGCTGATTCTAGGACTGGGGCAGGAAATAAACAAGATAAGCCTGAACCATCTTGTAGTCCCAGAAAATACTTTAAAAAATCATTTTTAATGGAGATGTGTTACAGGGGCACAGGAGCCAACTGAAAGAGCCAAAGCTGGAACAATCTGAACAACAAAATAAATGAAGTAGTACTGGATTATAACCCAAAATATAAAATAAATATCCTTGAGTCCATACAGATACAAATAAATGGTTGAATAAATCAATAAATGAAGGGAGACAAATATCCTGTGAAGAATTCCAAATAAGATACTCCACCCTAAAAGAAAGGAATGTACCTTCTCTTTAAGTGTGGGCTGCACATGGTAACTTCCACAGATTACAGTATGGAAAGAGAGGGGGGAAATTACTTTACAGTGGAATAACCGGACAAATGCTACTTCAACCAGATAACCAAGATTAATATCAACAGTGATAAATCCTATTGATAATATGTACCCTTGAAATGATGTGATTAAAATGACACATGATCTTCCTCCCCAAAATCCATAACCCTAGTCTGATCATGAGAAAAAGATCGGACAAATTCCAATAGAGGGCCATCATACAATATACCTGACCAGTACTCTTCTAAACTCGTAATGTCACTGAACACAAGGAAAGTCTGAGAGAACAGCACAGACAAGAAGTGACTAAGGTGACATGACAACTAAATGTAATGTAGAACAGAAAAAGGCATGAGATAAAAACTAAGGAAATCTGAATAAACTATGGACTTCAGTTAATAATAATGTATCATTATTGGTTCATTAATTGTAACAAATGTACCATTCTAATGTATTAATTTAAAGAGAAAATAAGAAAAGCAAGTGCCAGTAACTCCAGGCTGATGGCCTCTTACTCTGTGGAGACAATTTTATAGTTTGGTATTACATTTAGGTGACTAAGAAACCTGCGTAATTACAGGATATCTTTGTTTCCAACATTCAGGAAAACTTTCAACTCACAAAATAAACTTCTGGACTTATTTCAGGACCTTTTCCTCAGTCCCTGCAGTGCCTTCACTCAGTCTGGGGTCAGCTCAACTTCATCACACCCTGTCCATCAATTCTGGATAGTTGTTCAAAACACCCACCTGTTCTGGCAGGTGATATCAGCATGGCATGGTGTAGCAAACAAGCAGCAGCCCATATGTAGTGGGCCGCTGTAAGCGGCCGTCCAATGGCAGGCAACCGACTGCTTCACCCGGGAAGAGCGCAATGATCATAATACCAACATGGGCCAGTGAAGCGACGTCCTCCACAACTAGACTGAAGAACAAAAGGACAGCAACTTGTCTGTTCCCCTTCCCCGATTCCCTAACACTGCTCCCCTCCCCCAACTCGCCAATAAAATCTTTAAAGAAATAAATAAAATAGAATACAATAAAGGCTCAATTTTCAGCTAAATAGCGAAAGCAGTCCGTAAATTCCAAGCTAAGACACATAAGCCCTTTACCATCAGGCCTCTTAAAATGACCCTAAAGACCTCATCTCTAAAATACCTGCTCTGTCACATTTATATTATCGCTTTTTCTTAACTCCCATGATATTATTCAAATTTCTTCTCTCTCCCTCCCTCTCTCTCTCTTTCCCTCTCTCTCTCTTTCCCTTCTCTCTCTCTCTCTCTCTCTCTCTCTCTCTCTCTCTCTCACACACACACACACACATATTCATGAATTTGAATCTAGCATTCATTCAGCCAGATGAACCTCTTAGCCTGGTCTCATTCTACCCTTCATCACTACTTTCAGGCATACACTCAAAATGAAGCCAAACCTAACCGCTATCTATACTCAGGCCAGTCCAGCAAACATTTTCTAAAGAAGATCCTGGTAGTGTCTGGCTCTATGCCAGGCAGTGTACAGTAATGAATCAGACAATGAATAAGCAATGAGTGAGACATGATTTCTGTCCTCTAGGAACTTCTCAGGAACCCCCATATGCAAAAACCCTCCTTATTCCAAGTATCTTTTTGGTACGTCTGATATACTGCACATAGCCTGAACTAATATATTAAACAGCTGTTGCTTCTTATAAAATAAAACCTTTATAAAAACCTTTTCCTAATAGTTTTTCTTACTAGTTTTTGCAGATATTATGTTCCCCAAAATAGAATTTTTCTTTTTTTGGTATTGAGCTGAAAATGTTTAAAGATTGTAGATTATTAAGTAAGATACCACTTGTAGGTATACATAGAAGGTGCTCCATAATGATAAACCAATACTATTCTCTTGTATTACTATTACTATCTTGTATTACTATTGTGTTACCTCTTAGATTACTATTACTATCCATTACAATGATTATACTATTTTCTGCCTGCAAACGTGGGTTGATATATAGGGAAAAGTAGGTAGAATACATTTTTATTAAGTTCCCAGCCAAACCCACAATTCATAGATAGGGGGAAGGAGAAAGAATGTTTTAAGATAAAGAAAGGGAAGGGGAATGGAAATGAGTAGTTTAAGGAAGTAGCAACACAGAGGAGATAGAGGTTAGAGGCGGCTCTCCAGCTCCCAACTTATTATACAACATTATCAGGGCAGAGAGTGGCATAAACACTCTTGATTAACTCTCACCCTCCTTAACAAATAACATCTGTAAAATTTCTACCAACAAATGGGAATGTAAGATATAAACATTATACCATGACTATTTTCCAAAGATCTTATTGTACAAGAAATAACTACAGTATAAGGTGGTACTCCCATAAGAAAGATAATATCCAGAATGTGTAGTCTGGAGGGAAGGGGTTGACAGAACTGGTCAACAGAGAATATTGTGGACAGCGATGTCAACAATGTAGGGGAGAATGTGGAGTTAAAAAAGTAATTATCACTTGAAGATGACTCTAAGTTTCCTCACAAAGGTTCTTCATAAATCTCACCATTCATTGCACAGTGCTCCCCTATAATAGACACAATAATTATTTTATTTTTTAAACTAAGTTAAATTCCTACACCAGTTTCATGGCCTTTGAAAAAGCAATACAGTTCACATTGACAAAGGAGTTTTCTTTGTCAACCTCTAGATAAGTGCCTCCTTTAAAATTTGAAGTAAAACTAAAGTCAATATTACAGATATGATCTAACCATTATAGACAACAATGGGACCAAATTCCTTTGTTCTAGACCAATCTATTAATGTGACCTAAGATTTCATCAGCTGTTTTGGCAGTTAAGTCACAAGCTATCAGTCAGGTAAACAAGAACTACGTTTAGATCAGTTCTTCCCCAATCTGTAAAAAAATTTTAACCCAAGTACCAAAACTTAACTTATCATTTTGGCTTCAGTTTGTTTAGACTTTCTTGAACTGTCATCTAGACCACCTAATCTATCATCACATAAAAAAGGCCTTCAGAACCATAAAGACTTCCTCCAGGATGCACATATTAATCAGTAACCAATACTCTGGGTAATGCAGTGAACTATCAATTGGGCAAAACATGCATGATCACCTACAGGCCTTGTTTTAGTCAGTGAAAATAAAGAAAAAAATTAACCCAGTCCTACACTCAAGGACTCAAAAGTCTAGTACACTTACAATATACAAAAACGTTAAAATAGAAGCGCTATATAAGGTGCTCTGAGGACACAGGAAGAATTAAACCAAAGGGTTAAGACTGGGGGTGTTACATAAAGAATCCACTGAATCTATCAGCCAACCTACACTTTTCAATTTCTTCCAAAAAGATACGAGCTTTGTCAAATGCATTAGATAATATGTTATAAATAACAATGGTATTTATTTAAATAATACACTCTTAAAACTAAGAACCAATCGTTCTTCTCCGACTGGGGAAGTAAGAGGGAAAGGATACCATCCAAGTGGTAAAAAAAAAAAAAAGTTTTTTCATTAAAAAAAACAAAACAAAAAAAACCCCAAAACCTAAGAACCAAAAATCACATAAATCACATAGACCAGGAAACTAAGGCATAAAAAGGGTTTAAAAAACCCTATAAATTGAATCAGATATTTGAACCTACCTTCTAACTCGTAGGCTAGTCTATTCATTTCCCTTGGGGAACAAATTTTTTAATAAATCATGATATGAATGACATGTGCTCGGCCACATTTTTTCATATCTATGAGTATACACACACTCACACACCATACATGGTTTTTGTGGGTTTTTTTGGTTGAACTTTAACTGGGTCCTCAAAAGACTAAAAAGTTGTCTCCTAATAAATAAAACTTATTGACTAAACACAGGATTTTTCCAAGCTCAATTTCCTCATTTATAAAAAGAACAAATAATTACAAAATCTGTGCTTTGTGAAATCATTATTTCATATTTGGTCTATTTTTTTTATTCAACCATTCTTCCTGTGGTAATAAAGAAATTAACACAATAAATAATGCCTAAGATGTTACCTTATAGTTACATTGCATCTTGAAGAAATGAAGATACTGTCGACTCCTTGTTTGATATTACCCACAACACAGAACTGAGTCTCTAGCATATATTCACTATCTTACTTAAATGCTCATTCAGAACACTACAAATCCCTTACAGCACAGCTCAAATGTATTACCTGTTACTTCCTATGCCCTCATGTGAAACTATACATCAAAAGTCTGACACAACCCACTTGGCGTATCACTATTAGTTCTGTCCCCCAGAATCAGTATTAGAGTGGTTCTCTAATTTACTTTATTATATTCTCAAATTTAACATAAATCTTAAGAAGCATTAAGACATCAACACAACTCCAATGAATACTGTTAAGAAAAAAACTTAAGTTTGAGTGCATTACTGCGTATCATCATTTTTTGTAACATCCTCTCAATAAATCAAACCTTTGGGGACAGTAAGGTGATCATAAACATGAAATAATATGAGAACTGGTTTCTAAATTCACAATTTCAAGAGAATTTTCCCAACCTCAAATTCCTCAATGGCAAGAGCACAGTATAAGTGTTTGTTACAATCCACTGGAAGCACAAGATCCTTCTTTCAAAACTGAGAACAATAAAAACAGGAAGCCTAGTGAAACATTTGTAAGGTCTTTTCTGGTCCTAACAATAGTTCACAACACCAACTTCTATTTATCTAAGGATTAAGCATGCAGTTGATATTATTCTAATAAATGTTTCCCTCAAACCACTAAAAAATTTAAAACATAAGAGATTAACTTTTAAGAGAAAAATTAATTTAAAATCTTTTTCATAATTTCTAAAAAATACAAAACAATTTTTAGTTAGAACAGAAATTCCCATCTCTTCTACAGTTTACCTTTTCAAATTGCTGAGAAACTATTCAAATGCTGAAATAACCGAATTACAGGAGACAGTGGGGGACTGGCTATCGCTTCTGAATGTATTATATTCTTAAATTTAAAATTTCTTTAAAACTTTAAAAGTTGCATTTTAGACTTCACTAAAATATTGTATTGTTTTTCCTTAAAACTGTTTTTCTATAATGTGATAGTTTTTTTAATCTTAAAAGTTAAACCTGAATATTCCTCCACTATTTTGCTGTATGTACTCTTAAAAAGTATTCTTACATTTTTTGCTTTCCTCTGAAACATGAGTCGTTTAGGTATATAATAAAAATACTCTCTAATTATAAAAATGGAAAATAAGACTTTGCCTATCTCCTTTAATTGATGACACGCTATAATCAATTATAGAATTACAAAACCGCACACTATAATCAATTACAGAATGTACAAAACCAAAGGGAAAAGACCAATGCCTGAGAATCTAATCCAAGTAAAAAGTGTTACATAATTCATTTACTATATAATCCCCCCTAATATAAGAACAATTCATGCTATCTAAGAAACTAAACCGAGAGGCAGACTCCTGAGGTATTTTCTCCTGGGTGGTGTGTTTACAGGCTAAGCAAACACTTGTCCAGAATGTAGGAGATTCCTCAGCTAGCTAAATAGATGTTCAACTACATGAACTCTAAAGCCTCTTTCAATTCTAATATTACCAATCTGTGTGAGTAAAATGTGAAAAATAACGTAAGAAAACATTTTGCCCTTCAATTAACCGATCTGCCTTCATTCCCATCCTAACTGCACGTACGTACACAGACACCAAAAAGTTCTTTCTCCCCTGCTCCGCAGTGATTTCACGAGATCCTCGTTAACAAAAGGCACGGAAAATATGCACAGGTGGGATAATACGGGGAGTGGCTGAAGCCAGACCGCTCTCGGGACAGCGCCCCCACGCCCTGGGTCCCTCCGCAGCACCTGAGAAATCACTGCCCTCCACACCTCCACCCTTCCGTGGCGGCGTCGCGGGCGAATTCTGTGACCTACTACAGTCCACCCGCACCTTGGCCAGGCACTGGGCATTGTTCTGGAGCCTCCAGCGCCCAAGAAAAGCAAGGAAGAAAGAGAAGGAAAAGAGGGAACAGGAGTGAGAATAAAGAATGGAAGGGGAAGTAAAGCAATTGGAAAGCCGTACGCTCCTTATGGCAAAATCGGCTTCCCCATCGATCACTCAATTTAATTTAGACCCCAAAAGCCAACCCCCGCGGCCCAAGGTGGCAGCCAGGGTGGCCCAGTGGGAGTTCCCGAAGCTACGTGGGTCCGAAGCAAGGAGACAGGGAGAAGGAAATGGGCGTGTGGGCTGGGCCCGACTGGCCGGAGGCCGGGCTCCGAACAAAGCCGCCGGGCTCCCCCTACCTGGGGCCAGAACGGCGGGCGGTGCCTCGCGCCTCCCCGCGCCATCCCGGCCCGGCGACGCCCTCGCCCCGGGGACCCTCGCCCGGGCGGGGGGCCGCGGTAGCCCCCCCTCCCCGCCCGCGAACAGCGCCCCTTCGGGACAATGGGCCCCCTCCCCCGCCTCGAGGCGGGGAGATACAAAGGCAGAGAAGCCCGGCGCGGAGCCAGGCGTCCGGAAAAGTGAAGGCGGAGGAGGGAGAGGGCGAGGGAGAGGATGGCGGCGGACGCGGGAGCCCGCGGGCCGCTCCCCGGCCGTCCAAGGCGCTGCCCTGAGCCCCACCGCGGCGGCAGAGGCGGGAACGCAGACCTGCCGCCTTTCAGCCTCTCAGCCGGGGCCGAGGGGGTCCGCACACAAAGAGGCGCGGGACCCCCAACCTCCGCCAGCGCCGGGGGAGGGACCGCCCGACGCGCTCTGCCCGCCGACGGTGAGCGGCGCCTGTCCAGCCCGCGCCCCTCAGGGGCCGGGGGCCGCGCGGGGCGCCCCTCTCGCCGACTCACCCACAGCTCCGTGCCCCAGCTCATGGCGGAACTTGAAGCGACTCGGGCCGTCTGGCTACCCCGCTGTCCGTCCGTCGGCTTTGCCGTCAGTCTGTCCGACCTCCCACTGGCTGACCGGCGGGCTCGCGGCTATGCTGCTGCTCTACCTCCGAAGGTGCCGCCAGAGCCGGGCTCCCCAGTGAGTGAGCAAGAGTCGACTGGAGAAGCCGCCGCCGCGTCCCCGCCTCCTGGAACCGGCAGGGAGGGGGCCGCGGCCGAGGGAAGGCGGGACCCGGAGAGGGGAGGGGGCGGGACGCGGTGCACCCTGGGATCGGGGCGGACCCGCGCTCTCCCGGCCGCAGCGGGCAGGGTCTTCTCAAAGGAGAGTCGGCCGCCGGCCCGGCTTTCTGCCGGGTGTCTTCTCGCCCCTTCCCTCGGGTCTCGGACAGTCGCACTGCCGCCGCTCGGATCACTGTCCAAGATGGAAAGGGAGAGAAGGAAAAGACGCCCACCGCCCTTCTCTGCCCTTAGCCCCCTTAGATGAGGCAACTCGAGTCATCCGCCTTTACTGCCTCGCCTGCTCCACTTCAGAGAGAAACCCTGACAAGGAGACCTCATCCAAATCCCTGGGTTTAGATTGTAGAGAGTTGTGTTTTATTTATAAGAAAAAAAGTCTTTATGGTTACCAGGTGATCTGAGGAATCACTAAAATGTGTCGAGGATGAATGTCAAATGTGCATGCAACGTGCCCATGATTCTTTTTTTTAATAAAACATTTTCATTTTTATAATTTCTGTTAGGAAATCATAAAAAGAGGCAGATCTTTCAGCATTCATTTTGGGATGTTGCCATGACACGAGATGGAAGACATGAACAAATGTGTGCCAAGCTCTCACCTGCAAGAAATGAGATGGAGCTTGCCCGTTTTCTGGAATGGGCACCTTGTATATGGGGATTGCACGGGAGCCAGATTCCTCTTTGGTTGTGCAAAGAGCCTATTTGGAACTTCAGATATCTCACATTCAGAATGTCAGAACCTTGAAGGCATATCCACCATTTCCTTTTTCCTCTGTGGAGTTACCTCCCAGCCTTTCTGAGCAATCATTAACTACAGTCAGCAAGTTTGGCTGGCGGTATTAGATCAAGTACACTTAACTCCCTAACATATGCTTTAGCATTAATTGCTTGTTTTCTAAACACACATGCACACACGCGCGCGCGCACACACACACACTTTCAATCCAGTCACTAGTAGAGTACACTTCAGTGTGTCATGACAAGCAGGTGTCTTAGGTACTCCCTAAAAAGGAAGCCTCATACACTGCTGGTGGGAATGTAAATTGGCACAGCCACTATAGAAAACCATATGGTGACCCTTCAAAAAGTTAAGAATAGAGTTACCATATGACCCAGCAATCCCTCCTTTAGGTATCTACCCAACGAAGTTGAAAATATTTGTAAAGATATATGTACCCCTATGTTTATTGCATCGTTGTTCAAGGTAGTCAAGTGTCTTTCGATGGATAATTGGATAAAGAAGATGTGGTACATATATACAATGGAATACTACTCAGCCACAAGAAAGGATGAAATACTGCCATTTGATATAACATAGATGGATCTTAAGAGTATCATGCTAAGCGAAATAATTCAGACAGGAAAGTACAAGAACCATGTGATTTCATTCCTGGGATATAAAACAGAAAGCAACAAACAAAATAAACTCATAGAAACAGACAACAGTGTGAAGGTTACCAGAGGGGAAGGGGGCGGGGAGCAAGAAGGGAATGAAGAGGGTAAAGAGAGTCAAATAGATGGCGGCAGAGGGAGACTAGACTTCAGGTGGTGAGCACACAATGCAATACAGATGATGTATTATAGAATTGTACACTTGAAACTTGTGTAATGTTATTAATCAATGTCACCCCAATACTAATTTTAAAAAATTCAAATAAATAATAAAAAGTTCTCTCTACCCGTGTGTCTGCATTTAGAACTCCTCCCTGATAGGGCCTGCTCAGGTGCCCCAATCTCTTTCACTTCAATCCTTGTCCCTACATAGCTGTGCTCACCCTTGGGGTTGAAGCAAATAGCTTGAATCCTCCTGACAGTCCAATCACCACTCTTGCTAAATTCTTTGCTGCCCTCTCTGAGTCCAACTTGAGCATACAAATAACCTCTTCCAAATGGGTTATGGCCAAATTTTAAATGTTTAAGTATGCTATGGAGTGAAAAGGCTGTGAAGCATTGACTGAACGAACACTTTCTCTTTCCAATATTTTCTATGTTGCTTCTATTCCAAATAGAATTACTTGAAGATGATTTATATCATCAAACACTGCCTTCCACCTCCTCTCCCTTCTCACTCCTTAGACATCATGAGTGTATTTAGCAATTACAAGTAACCTTTATGTGTAATGGAAAATATATTTATTAAATGGATGTCTCATTATTTAGAACCATTCTAATACTAATATTAAACAAACACTTCAGAGACCAAAAGTTTTCCTGAAAGGAACGGATGATTGAGCCATATGCTAGCCAGAGAAAGGACCAGGTCCTATGGCACACAGTCTAAACAACCGGCAGCAGGGCTAGGTGGAGAAGACAAATATGTCCAAAGTCCTGAGGTCGATAGAGCCCTTTTATACAATGAGTTTGGGGAGAAATGATGTTTTGAAAGAATTTACAGCAGCTATAGATAAAAGAGGGTGGGAAAAGGTGAAGCCAGGGAAGTTCTGAGATAGGTAAACAGTCCATAAGGAAGTAGCATTTGTTGCTTCTGGGTTGGTTGTGGGCAACAGTCTGGAAAGTTCATGCGTAGGCACTATGCCACAGCATCTGGTAATCCGCTTTTCTTTCTCGGTAAGTGCTAAAATAACTGCCTGGAAGTTGATTCAAAGTTTCAACATTCAGGAACATGGACAGTTTTTTGTTAGTTTTGGTCTGCAGGCTCCTAACTGATTAGCTTTCCTGATTCTTGCTCCCACCCTCTGGCCTGCTGTAATTCTTTTTTTTTTTTTTTTTTTTTAGCTGAGCCATCCTGCCATCTGTTGGCAGCTCAGCAGCAGCTCAGCTTGGGCCGGGCATCGAACCGCTGTTGCTCAGAGCTCACACTCTTGAGCAAGCTCTTAACCAACTGAGCCACTCGGCCGGCCCCTGGCCTGCTGTAATTTAATTTAGGACATCTCAGATATTTTTTTTCTTGTCACTAAGATTTATTGTATCCAAGTATTGTCATAAAAGTTAAGGCATATGGAGCACAATTTAAACCAAAATTACATGCTGTCCCTTTAAAAAGTAATGTAATCTACCATTCACATTAAAGAGTATCCTCAACCATACAATTTCCAAATTGAACATAAAGTCTTATTTCCTAAATGAACATTTTTCTTCTTCCAAAATTTCTGAACAGAACTCTACACTTACAATAATTTCTCTTCAGAAAGTTAGATTTGGGGGCATCAAATTCAGATAAAATTTCTGTTATCCTACATAACTATAAAATTTAAATATAATTTATATAACCAACTTAAATCAATCATCTATTTATTTATTTATTTATTTTTAAATTGGGAAATCGGGGGAGGGGAACAGTGTTGGGGAATTGGGAAGGGGGACGAGCCAAGTTGTTGTTCTTTAATCTTAGTTGTGGAGGGTGGCAATCGCCATCTTGCTGCCCATTGGCAGCTCGTGGCCTCTAAGCTCAAGGTGCTGTGTTCAATCTTAGTTGCAGGTGGGTGTAGCCACCATCCCATGAGGGAGTTGAACCAGCACCCTTGTTGTTAAAAACATACGTTCTATCCACTGAGCCATCGGGTCAGCAGCTCAGCTCAAGGTGACAAGTTCAGTCTTAGTTGCGGGTGGGCGTAGACCACCATCAAACAGGCAGTCTTGTTGTTAGGAGCACGTGCTCTCACCACCTGAGCCATCCTGCCACTTGTTGGCAGCTCAGTGGCAGCTCAGCTCGAGCGCAGTGTCACTGGCCCATGTAGGAATCGAACCGGTGGCCCTGTTACTCAGAGCTTGCGCTCTTAAGCTAACTCTTACCCAACTGAGCCACTCGGCTGACCCCAATTATCTCTTTAAATAATTATTTGTAACTTATAAAACTCTTTCATGATATTAAAATTTACTATTTACTTCAACAAAGTCTTTAAGAAAAATGTTTAAAAAGTGAAATCACAACAAAAAAATAAATATGTTTTGTGTTATATTTTGTCACATAAAAAAGATTAACCAGGTTTCAAAGTATTCCTTTTTATAACAATTCTCTAAAATAGTATAGGGGCATTTTAGCTAACAAACATCCAGAAGTGTTTCACACACACATATATAGTCACATACATAAATATGTATGATCAGCATGGCAGTTTATAAGGCTGGTTTTTTTTACATAATCAGAATCCATTGTGTATTAAATTATTTATACATATATGATTTACTCTCTATAGACCCATTGACAAGGCATTTTGTGAGCAATTCAAACACGTCATTTTTATCTCTAAAAAGGTAAAACATAAGCTAGCATCTTGAAAGCAAAAATCTCTTTAGTATAACAGCAATCTATTATTACTTTATTCCAGATGCTACCCCCAATCATATTTTGCATCATTAAGTGACATAAAATTCTGTCAAACCAATTATCTTATACCTTTTTGCTACTTGACCTATTTTAGCAATCCATTAGATCAATTTAATATTTGGAGTATAGAAAGTTTTTCTTAGTAGATAGTATCAATGTCTCATCCATAAATGGTTACCAATCATTTGAAAGGGAACAATCTGTAGCATAAACAATAGTAACTCCTTTCTTGCCATTCAAATATCTTAGGACTATTAAAATTAAAACTACAGGGGCCGGCTGAGTGGCACGTTGGTTAGGAGTTGGCTTCGGACGCCAGCTATGAGCAGCAGGAACCCGGTTCAGATCCCCCATGAAGGCCAGTGACGCAGCGCCCTCTACAGCTAAGATGGTGAACAGCAGCTCGACCTGGAGCTGGGCTGCCGTGAGTCGCCTGAAACGGTGTAGGCTGCAATGGGGCTGGCGGGCAGCAGGCATGAGCTTTCATGAACTGCTGTGAGACGCCGTGAGCGGCCGTCTAATGGCCGGCAAGCGACTGCCTCACCTGAGAAGAGTGCAATGATAATACTAACATGAGCCAGTGAAGCACGTCCTCCATAACTAGACTGAAGAACAAAAGGACAGCAACTTGTCTGTTCCCCTCCCCCAATTCCCCAATAAAATCTTTAAAAGAAAATAAAAATAAAAATAAAACTACAACAGCAGTGTCCACAAATGGAATTGTTATCTACATAGGTAGTTCAGAACAATCAAATTAAAACTATTTTAGGAAGACTAGCAATGCACTTGGCACCTTTATTTTAATGCTTCAAATGGAGCATCACAATGGAAACAGGATCATACCAGAATACTGATCCATGCAAGCCAAATGAAGAATGGCACTGGCTAGTTAAGAGTCATCACTACTTTCTGCACTGCCAGTTTTCCTAAACAAGAATTGGAAGAAATTCAAAACTTCAAGAGCATAGTTGAAGGTGGCTCACTGAAGAAAAGGAAAAGAAAGAAAACCACCTATTATTTTGTGTTTGGGAATTCTGCTCTCTGTTATTGAATCCAGTTAAAGCATTCTGTATAATTGCTCTAATGAAGCTTGGCAAAAAGTAAAAGAAAATTCTATATGAATCTAATGGAATAGATCTGTTTAAAGAGGTAACTCATTTGTACTTTTCTATGATGATATGTACCTTACCACTGGTTGTTACAGAACTGTGCAACTTTAAAAGCATTTAGGTATTTATTTAAGTTAAATTCTCTTTAGGGCCAGCAGATCTGGTAGAACAAAAGTTACAGATTTCTTCAGGTGTTTGTTACACCTTCCCAAAAACATTCAAAATTTCCACTAATTAAATTCTTATAGTATTTCTTTTGTTTGTTTTTGTGGGGTTTTTTTTTTAACCTGTGTTGACAAATTTCAGGATATGCACATCAATTAACAGAAAGAACAATTAGTTCTCTATTTTCTTTCTATGAAACCCAGTCAGGTATCATATGCAATTACAGAAATAAAACTAGCTTTTACAGACTCACAAGAGCCAATTGTTAAATTTTCAGGAATTTTTAAAACAGGCTGTTAAAAATGTTAGCTTTATATCAGTTATGATGAGACTATTTACACATGGAAATTGGCAAATGCTACAGATCAGGGTTGTTTTATCCCTTGGAGAACTAATTGTTAAACATCAGCAGTATCTAAATCCTACACAGATTAACACAATGGATCAAAATTTTCTGTATAGTTGCCATATTTAGCAAATAAAAATAGAGGACTCCCAGTTGAACTTGAATTTCAGATATTGTAAATATTACATGGGACATACTATTAAAAATTTATTTGTTTTCTACCTGAAATTCAAATTCAACTGGGCATCCTGTATTTTATCTGGCAACACTAAGTACTCAGGCTGATCTTAGATTAAGGTCTCTTAACCAGATGAATTTAGACCATGGGTTTGAGAAGTTGGTGAGCACCTGAAGATTTTTAATAACACATGTCTGTAGCTTTTTCTGGGGAATAAAAATGTAGCTTTTATCAGAGACTGTCAATGAAGAGTTTGCATCAAAATCTCTTGGCGAGCTTGTAAAAAATTTGTGCCTGACAGAGTTGAGAACAGCTGATAGAAGATGCTGTCACTTTTGTTTAATACAGGGAAGAACATTTTACTATGCATTTACATGCACAGAATGCCTCTAGAAGGATGCCACAAGAAACTGGAAGTAGTGGTTACCTCTGGAGAGGGGAACTAGGAGGCTGGGGTGAGAAGTCTTACTTTTCACTATTATTCTTCTGTACCATTTAATTTTATTACATTGTCCATGCTTTATTTAAAAATACAAAATTAACAGCAGTGCCTAGGCCTCCCTCTAGGCCTCTGAAGTCAGAATTTCTAAATTTTAAGTGGTTGGACCATAATATTTGTGTATGTTTCTGTGTTTTATTTTTTATTTTTAATTTTTTTTAAGATTTTTATTGGGGAATTTGGGGGATGGGAACAGTGCTGGGGAATTGGGGGAAGGGGAACAGACAAGTTGCTGTCATTTTGTTCTTCAATCTAGTTGTGGAGGACGTTGCTTCACTGGCCCAAGTTGGCACCATCATTGCGCTCTTCCCTGGCAAGGCAGATCAGTTGCCGGCTTCTGGACGGCCGCTCACTGCGGTTGCTGGCCGCTCACGCTGGCTGCTGGCCGCTCACGCTGGCTGCTGGCTACACACGGTACCCCATGGCAACCCACTGCAGCAGGGGCTGCAGCCTACACCGTCACCGGCACTCATGGCAGCCCAGCTCCAGTCTGAGCTGTTGTTCAGCATCTTAGCTGTAGAGGGCAGTGTCACTGGCCCTCATATGTGGGATCCGAACCGGGGCCCTCTGGCATCCCAAGCCAGTTCTTAACCATTGCGCCACTTGGCCGGCCCTTTATTTATTTTTTAACTGCACAGTGTATTTTGATTATACATCGAAATCACTCATACACTATTCTATGGCATTTTCCAAAAAACAACAAACACAAATATGCACACTCCACACTCACACATATACCATCCCCTGTATTCCCCAGGGAAGACCCAGACCATGAATGACTCCTTTCAGCAAAGCTGGAGAAGTTGTGTGTAGAACTGACAGGGGATGAGTCAAACCAGTCCACATGCAGAAGTAGTGAGACAGGAAACTGTTCAATGTTTAAATTGAAGGCTCAGGAGAACAGGCTCCTAATTAATGGTTTTGGCCAGGAGATTGCACTATGGATAATTGAGTGCATAGTTGCTTATCCCTTTATTAACTAACCTGCTTTTTCTGCACTTCTAGTGGGTGGGGCCAGGATAAGCAAAGGCCTGACACTCCTGGAAACTGCTCTTGTGTTCTGGCATCCTAGAAATTTGCCCAGCCTGGTTCAAAGAGGTAGCCCCACCTGTTAACAATTTACTTCATCCTACCCACTATCCAGTAAACGTCATTCAGTGTTCAAGGAATGACTACAATTCTTCAGGATTAAACCAGCAAAGAGAAAACATGCACGTAGCAGAGTGTGCTAGAGCGTTACCTGGGTCATTCTCCTGAAGTCAACCTGAAAAAAGTGTCTCTTCTTTATCCGTGCTACTCTTCATTTCAGCAAAATTGGCAGGAAAAAATTTCTTCATAGGCAAACATATAACTGAAAAAAAATAAATTTATTCCCTTTTCTCAGTGTTTTATTTCTGGTCCATTGTGTCCATAGGAAAGGAATACCACAAATTCCATGACTGCACTACAATTTATACAATGCATTTAATTTCATTCACAAAAACCTCTGGACATTATTATGAACCTGTGTCTTAAAAAATAGTGTCTATTATTCTTCTATTAACCGTAGTCCTAGGGGTTCTTGGAAATCCTTCTTCAGCCTCCAAATCAGGTAATTTCTGTGGTTATTATGGGTATTTCACTTATTCTTTGGAAGACAGCAGTCCAAAATTTCCCTGGATAATGCTAAATATTTTCTTGGTTAAAAGAATACAGGAGAGTCACCCTAAAATCCTTACATTGGCATTTTTAAGAAAAAGAAGTAATACAGAACTATGAATTTTGTATTTTCTCTAGAATGTCAACATTCAAGAACCTTCAGGATATGCTCTCTAATCTCCCTGCCTATCTCCTACCACTCCCTGCCATTGTTTCTAAACTCTAACCATACCCAACCGCATTAGTTCTATGACTGCCTGGGTACTCTCTCATGCCTCTGTGCATGTGTTCCTCTCCTTCTGGTTAACTCTTACCAGTTCTCAAGGACTCACCTCACATGTGATGATTTTGAAAAGTCTTCCATGAATCTCCCTTTCCCTCTTCTTTCTTCCCCTGACTTTGAACTTGGCGCTCCTTTGTATGTTCTTAGTATTCTTGGTACCCACCTCTGAGCAGATAACAATTCAAATAGCCTTTTAACTTGTCTTTCTCCTTTGAGAACAGGACTATTCCTGGCACAGAATAGGTACTCAATTAATATTTAATAAATGAATATCAAAGGTTCTCAAATGAATCAAAATTCACATTCTACATAGTTTTAAAGTTAACTATAGATGTAGGAAAGTCATATTTCTGGGATTGAGTTTCAGATTCTTTTACATCAAACACCTACTTTCCCATTCTTACTTGCTTTTAAATTACCAATATACTAGATTTAAAATATGACTTAAAAGAAATTTTAAAATGAAAATTATTTATGAAATAATGTTCTTTTTTTAAAAAAAGATTTTATTGGGGAATTGGGGGAGGGGAACAGGCAAGTTGCTGTCCTTTTGTTCTTCAATCTAGTTGTGGAGGACGTCGCTTCACTGGCCCATGTTGGTATTATCATTGTGCTCTTCCTTCTTCCTGGGTGAGGCAGTCGCTTGCCGGCCATTGGATGGCTGCTCACAGTGGCTCACAGCAGCTCACACTGGCTGCCAGCCACTCATGCTGGTTGCCAGCCACTCATGGCAGCTCACTGCAACAGGGGCTGCAGCCTAAGCCATTGCCGGCGACTCACAGCAGCCCAGCTCCAGGTGGAGCTGTTGTTTATCATCTTAGCTGTAGAGGACGCAGCGTCATTGGCCCTCATGTGGGATCAGAACGGCAGCCCTGCTGCTCAGAGCTGGCGTCCCAAGCCAACTCTTAACCAACGTGCCACTCGGCCTGCCCTGTGAAATAATGTTCTTAATTGTATTCTTTTTTGTATAGTAAAATTGGCAAGAGCTAATTATGTTAGATGTGTAAAATGCACAGAAATTTTTGTAGATTTTTTTTAAAATGAATAAATCCCTCAAACTTAAAAGTTTTGGTGGAATTGCAATAAAAATGGCATCCGTTAGTTACCATTTTAAAAATTGTTCAGAAATCCAGGTTAAAAGAAACTCTTTAAGGGCCAGTCGAGTGGCTCAGTTGGTTAAGAGCTCGCGCGAGAGTGTGAGCTCTGAGCAACAGCGGTTCGATTCCTGGCCTGAGCTGAGTTGCCGCTGAGCTGCCAATAGGTGGCAGGATGGCTCAGCTAAAAAAACAAAAAAAAAACAAAAAAACCCCAACTCTTTAACAATTAATAAAAGGGGGAGCATTTTCTCAATCCATTGAGACTGCTTCCTGGCAAAAGATCATCAGCATTGAGTCAAGTGCTTATTAAAGAGCCAGTAAACAAAAAGGAAGTACGCTTAAGGCTGATGTTTTCTTAAAAGTATGGAGAAAGTCAATTCAACTATGACTCCCAAACTTCTAATCTAAACATATTATCTTTTTCTATTGTTGTTTTCCTAAAGGATTAACTTGCAAATATATAATTAATTAAAACAACACATTTAAATGTATTTAAGTACAAGATATAATTTGGCAAGGCTTACAGAGAAAGACAGCCAGATAAAACCATCTGTGAAAATATATAATCATAAACTTCAAGAAATAGTAAACAAGTTAATCTACATTCAAGCATAGAAGTTATAAAGTACAGAAATAATTTTAGAACACAATACCTCTTGTTTAAAACCACACAATTAGATGTTTAAAACTACAAATCTTGTTTTTTTAAATATTTGGGGACAAGGATTCATGGTTTTTGTGGCTTTTGTTTTCATTTTTTACCAAGCATACCATGAAGAGGTAGGAATGGGAACACTTGATTTTATATTACTGTGTTTGTTTTCTAAAGGTTGAATATGTTCATGTTTCCCTAGCTTAATGGTAACATCTTCAAAGGTTTGGATCAGGTCAGTCACAAGGCAGATTAATATAAGCTTTGAGGTTGATTAATTGATTTTAAAGTGTCAGCAGGATCATCTCTAAGCCTATATAATCGCTTCACTTCAAGCAAATTGTTTGTTTATCCCTTACTTTAAATTCCCCTAACAAAGGGGAGTTTTAAACTTCCCAGAAAATGCAATATATTTTGGATAACGATAAAACTATCCTCTAATATAATCAAATGTGTTCGGGTTTTGTCAAAACCATGCAACTGTCCACATATTAAAGGACTTTAATGGGATTTTTTAATAGCATTTTTCCAGAAAAGTTCTACTAAATGATAAACTTTGCTAAATATGGATATGCTCCACTTTACACAAACCTGATACAGCTATAAAAACTCTGAACATAAAACACCCATGTTGTCACTGCTTAGTAGGATAGCTATAGCCTCTTTAACAAATAGTGTGGCATCAACTGGATACCCATATAAAAAAATGAATCTTCACCTCTACCTCATATGATACACAAAATTCAATTCCAGATAGATTTTAGATCTAACTGTGAAAAGTAAGATAGCGAAGTTTCTAGAACAAACCACATGAGATTATCTTCATGACTTGCTGTAGGTAGAAATTTTTTTAAAAGGATACAAAAAGCACTAACCATAAAGGGAAAAAAATTGATAAATTAGAGGAGGACAATAAAGTTCACCAAAAAGTGCTTTTAAGAGAATGAAAAGGCAAGCCCAGAGTGGGAGAATAGATTAGCATGCATATACCCAACAAAGGACTCATATCTAGAATATGTAAAGAACGCCTATAAAACAATAAGAGCACATGATAGAAAATTGGCAAAACACAAGAATCAGCATTTCACATAACATTCAAATAGTCTAAAAATATATCAAAAAGTGTTTAACCTTATTAGATTTCAGAGAAATGCACATTAAAGCCCTCAATGAAATATTGTTACATATCTCTCCACATGGCAAAAATTAAAAAGATTGACAATACCAAGTGTTGATGAAAATATGGAACAATGGAAATTCTCACATGCTGCTGGTGGAAATGTCAATTGCTACATCTTTGAAGAACTATTTGGCAATATCACACACTATATGATCCAAGAATTCTACTCCTAGATATATACTCAAAAGCAATACATTCATATGTGCATCCTTATGTACAAGGATGTTCATAGCAGCAATTATTTGTAATAGCTAAATACTGGAAACAACCCAAATTTCCTTCAGTAGTAGAATGGATAAATGCAGGTACATTCATATAATAAAATGTGTTACCATAGAGAAAAATAACAAAATATATCTACAAGCAAAAGAACAAAAAAAATTGAGTGAAAGAAGCCAGACACAAAAATATATAACACATAACTACATTTATAAAATCTCTCAAAACAGGAAAACCTAAATTGCAATGCTAGAAGTGATGATAATGTTTATCTCTGGGGAAAAAAGAAGGGGATGATGATTAGGAGGGAGCACAAGACGGTCTTCTGGGATACTGGTAATGTTCTTTCATTGTATCTGGGAGATGCTTATACAGGTGTTTCCACTTTGTATTTTCACTTTTTTATTTTTCAATTACAGTTGACATACAATATTATATTAATTTCAGATGTACAACACAATCATTAGACATTTATACATAACTTACAAGATGATCACCTCGATAAATCCAGTACCCATCTGACACCATACATCCTTATTACAGTATTATTGACTATAGTCCTTAGGCCAGGTGTTTTCACTTTTTGATGATACGTGCTTCGAACTGGTGGTAGATTTGTACGTTTTGTATATATGTCATATGTACTTTAATTTTTAGAAAGTTTATTTTAAAAAAGAACTGATCTCTTGGGGGTCTTATTTACCTTGTAAAATAACTCTGGTTTCCAAAAGGAAGGTTGGATCATTTACCATGTCTTTCAATATTCACAGAGCTTTTTAGAAACATGTCTACTGAATAATAGAAGTTACACTTTATGCAAACCATTATTAAAGGTAAGGGAGTTTAATCATTGCATTAGTTTTGACTGCCATCTAATGGCAAGAATGCTACACTATCCAGAAGCAAACGGAACTTGTTCCTGCAGTGAGCAAAAGAACATTGGCTTTGGCTACAATTTGCAGGACTGCTTTTCTGTAGAATTTATCATCTGCAAATACTAGGTAAATATTTGGACGTGATATAAATATTACGTGTAATATTAGGACATGTAAATATTAGGACATGGTGTAAATATTATGGCATTCATTTAGGATAGTTAAATCTGAAATAAAACAGGATTTTCCATTTTTTTGTGTAAGAAGTTCATGACCCTATTATAATTTTTATTCTTTCTCTTGACCATACTTTACAGTTTTTACAGATTATAGCCCACTTTGTACAGCAAATATCAAACAACACTCTCTCTATATATATAGATATATAGATATATATAGATATAGATATAGATATATATTCCTGTTACCATGAAAATCTAAAATGAGAAATAGACTTTGTATGTGTAATTCAATGCCTTGAATACAGTATAAGCCATGCTCAGTACAAAGCATTGCATTAATGTACTGCTTAAAGCAGTCTCCTTGGACTGTAGCTTTTCAAAGGGATTTTTAGGCAGGGCCTATGTGGCATGTTGCTATACTCTATCCCGGAAGGAATATGTACTGTGATGAAATCTACAACTAAAAGAGAAAGATAGAGAATTCTAGGTGAGAATAAGCACTTTTGAGGCTCAGGAATTAACTAGATATTTTTGAAAGCAAAGAAGTTCCCTGGGCAGAACCCTCTGAAAGAATCTTTAAGATAACCAGTAACCTTTTTGGTGAATTTCAACAGTTTCTATGGAAAACCCCCCAAATGGAGAGAAAATTGGAAAAGAGGAAGTTTTGGTTATATTTCTTCTAGCACCCTACTCTTTATCAAATCCAGTTTGATTACCAAGTAGTCAAAATGAATATAATTTCATCCTCCAGCAAAATGCCCCAACCCCTTATATTATATTTAACCCAAACAGGACTAATCAATTGTTTTGTTTGTTTATGTTAAAAGTTTATTGAGGTATAATTGACATACAATACAGTGCATATTTACATCATTAAACCATCACAACAATCAAGATAATGAATATATCTGTCACCCCAAAAAGTGTTCATGTGACCCTTTGTAACCCAAACTTTCCTCCCCATGCTGCTCTGTCACTAGGTAGTCACCGATTTGCTTCTGTTCATTACAGATAAATCCGTGTTCTAGAATTTTGTATAAATGGAATCATGATGTATATACCCTTCATTGTCTGGCTCCTTTACTCAGTGTAATTGTTTGAATTCATCTATGTTGTTGCTGTATAAATAGCTAATACTTCCTTTTTATTGTTGAGTAGTGTTCCATTGTGTGGATATGGCACTATTTGTTTATGCATTCACTTGTTGATGGACATTTAGGTTATTTTTTGGTTTACAATAATACTATTTGTAAGTATTACAAAGAAAGCTACTATGAACATATGTGTAAAAGTATTTTGTGTAGATATATGCTTTCATTTGGGGAGAATGATTATTTAAAAGTGTTTGCAGACTGAATAATAACCCACCAAAGATGTCCTTGTCCTGCGAATATGTTACCTTATATGGCAAAACGTACTTTGCAGATAGAGTTAAGGCTCTTGAGATGGGGAGATTATCCTGAATATCTAAGTGGGCATAATATAATCACAAGCATTCTCATAAGAGAGTTAGTGTTAGTCAGACAGAAGATAAAGTGACAATGGAGCAGAAGGACAGAGAGAGAGAGAGAATGGAAGATGCTATGCTACTGGTAGCTTCAAGAAGCTAGGAGGCAAAGAAATTAATTCTTGCCTGGAGCCTTTAGAAGGAACCAGCCATGCTAACACCAGTGAGATTGATTTTTGGACTTCTGACCTCCAAAACTATAAGATAATAAACATACATTGTTTTAAGTCACAAAGTCTGTGGTAACTTGCTACAGAAGCAATAGAAATTATGTAATGGAGTGTAATGACTAGGTCATATAGTAGGTTTATGTTTAACTTTTTAAGATCTTCCATAGTGTTTTCAAAAAAGAGGAACTCTGAATATATTTGAAGCTCTGTGTAACGCTCTCTTTTCCAAAAAGTGCTCTCCTCACCAGTATTCTGCCATGTGAAATCTAGCCACCTTGCTTTCTTTGAGTTCTCAACTCTGTTTCTCTGCTCAGGGACATGGCCAGGGTCTATTTTAGTTCACTCTCCTTGTGTAATGTCCTGGAAACTCTCTACAGCTAGTAACTGAAGCCATTGTAGGGCTCACCTTATTTTTTCCCCTTCATACTGCTTGTTGTCTGATGTCTCAAGATCCTGTGTGGTAGGCAGAAGAATCATCTCCCTCAAAGTATCCATGTCCTCATTTCCAGAACCTGTGACTATGTTATCCTATATAGCAAAACGGACATTGTATGTGTGATTAAATTAAGGGTCTTTTTTTTTTCTTTAAATATTTCTTTGGGGGAGGGAACACCACACTTCTACTCAATTAAGAGAAATATTTTTAACAGTACAGATGTCTTTTATTATTTTACACTTATTATGCCATGGATTCATAGGGAATGGGTTCCAGCAGCTCAGGCTTCTTTCCGTTGGTTCTTACAATGTGCTTCTCTGGGTGAGGCAGGCGGGCATTTCAGTTGAACCCAGGTATCGTTCTCTTTGGCGTCCCTCTTTTTTTTTTTTATCATTTTCTTTCACACGTTTCAGGAAGCTATCTCAGCTCTTAGAGTGCTTAATATGCTCAATACACACATTAACTCTCTTGGCAAGAATCTTGCCCTGGTTTACAACAATGCCAATGGCATGTTGTGTGACACTGTAGACCAGCGGTTCTCAACCTTTCACAGGGGTCGCCTAAGACTATCAGAAAACACATATTTTCAGTGGTCTTAGGAACTGAGACACCGCTCCTCTATCCGTCTCCAGGCCCACATGCAGATACGCCCACATACGAGTACCCGGTGACCCCTGTGAAAGGGTCTTTCAACCCCCAAAAGGGTCGTGACCCACAGGTTGAGAACTGCTGCTGTAGACCCTTCCAGTTTGCCATGGTAACATTTGTGGGGCTTTTGTTTTTGAACAGTGCCTATTCCCTTGATGTCTACAATATTATCTTTCTTATAGATTTGCATGCATGTGGCTAAAGGAACAACTCCACGTTTTCTAAAAGGCCTAGAGAACATACAGTGGGTGCCTTTCCTCTTCCCCTTTGTGTTGGTCATTTTGACAAATTATTGGAAGATGGAGGTCCCGGCCGAAAAAGAAAATTAAGGGTCTTGAAATGGGGAGATTATCCTGGATTATCCAAGTGGGCCCAATGTACTCATATGCATAGGGGTTGTCAAGTTTAGTTAAGCTACTCCATGGTATTGCTAACTCAGCATCCATTTTGTCTGGCCTGTGAGGCCCTAAACTGATACCAGCCCCTCATGCAAGTGCATGCCCTAAATAACAGACCACAGAGTTATATGTAAATGCAAATTCCTGATATGACTTCCCCAATAGTTCTTGCGACCAATAGTCTCCCTCACCTCTCAGGGCCTTCCTTTTGTGTGTGCCCCTTAGATAAGACCTCTGTGGAGCTTACCAAAACCCCACTTTTTAAAATTTGAATTGACCAATCTGGCCTCAGCCCAGGATCCCCAAAGCACTCTACCCATTGACCCTAATAAAGGTATGTGCCCCAGGTCCTGTCGCTCTCACTGCTTTCACCCTGCCTTGACCTCCCCTTGTGGACAAGACATGCTGTGTACTTCCTCCAGGACCCGTGAGTAATGAACTCCTCTATTTTAATTTCTCTTGTGATCTTTTGTTGAACTGTGGCTTACCATTGGGTACCCTGCACTCTAGTTAACAAGTGTTACTTTTACAAGGTCATAATAGAGGGTCCTTATAAGTGAAATAAGATGCAGGAGAGTTAGTTGGAGAAGGAGATATGATGACAGAAGCAGAGCTGTCTTTGAGGATGGAAGGGAGCCATAAGCTAATGAATATATAAGCCAACTTTCCAGCCTCACAAACTGGAAAAAGCAAGGAAACACATTGTCTCCAAAATCCTCGTGCAAAGACCTCAATTTTAGTCCAGTGAGATCCATTTTAGACTCTGACAATCAGAAATATAAGATAATAAATTAGTGTTATCTTAAACCACTAAGTTTGTGGTAATTTGCTACAGAACCAACAGAAAAGTAATACACCTTCTAACATATATTTTGTCCAGTTTTTTGTTTAAGGTGAGTGTGAATCCACTCTCTTCACCTCAACCTGGTCTGAAGCTAAAGTCCCTGTCAGTTCTGCCTTTTTCTTTTTTGTGTTAATCCAAGCCCACAATTCCAGCCAGGAATTAATTGGAGTAAATTTAAAAACTCTTCCTCAAAGATCAGATAAACTGAAATTAAAAGTTGAGTGGCTTGTACATCCAGAGAAATACTAATACGAGTATAACAAAGAGAAGCTAAACACATAAAACTAGAATAGAAAACTGAGCATGAACATATCAGAGGAATATCCACCTTCACTACACAACTATTACAATGCACATATAATGGAGAGAGAGAACTGTCATGTATAAAGTAAACATGTAGTCAAAATATTCTTGTCCCTGAAGCTTTTAAAGTAGATTTTTTGGTAACATCTGCGAGATAACTTTAAAGAAGACAAATAAGGAGAATAAGTGAAACATTTATATTGGCTCCTCAGTTGAGGGTTGTCTTGCTGGACCCACACTTTAAACATTCCAATTGATTTCTAATTCTAGAGGAAAAGAAGTGGCTCCTCTCATCCTACATAGAATAGATCGAAGTCAGTATGTGAAAATGTTCCCTTGGCTTGCAATTCCTTTGTGGAGGATTTTGCCCCCACCCCAATTTATAAAATTTACCATTTTAACTATTTTTGAGTGTAAAGTTCAGTGGTATTAAACTCGTACACTGATAATGTTGTGCAGCCATATCACCATCCATTTCTATAACTTTTTAATCTGTAAAACTGAAATTCTATATCCGTTAAAGCAACTCCCCCTGCCACACACACCTCAGTCTGGGAACCACCATTCTGCTTTCTATCTCTACGACTTTGATTACTCCAAGTACCTCATATAAGTGGAATCACAGATATTTTTATTTTTGCAACTGGCTTATTTCACTTTGTATAATGTCCTTAAGGTTCATCCATATGGTAATATGTGTCAGAATTTTCTTCTTTTTAAAAAAGTTTTTTTTTTAGCTGAGCCATCCTGCCACCTGTTGGCAGCTCAGTAGCTGCTCAGCCTGGGCCGGGACTTGAACTGCTGTTGCTCAGAGCTCAAACTCTTGAGCGAGCTCTTAACCAACTGAGCCACTCAGCCGGCCCTTAGGATTTTTTTCTTTTTTAAGGCTAAGTAATGTTCCATTATACGTATATACCACATTGCTTTTCCATTTATCTGTTGATGGGCACTTAGGTTGCACCCATATTTAAACTATTGTGAATGGGTAATGAATAATGCTATAAATATGGGTATACAAATAACTAATTAAGTCCCTGCTGTCAATTCTTTTTGCTATATACCTAGAAGTAAAATCACAGAATCATATGGTAATTCTGTGGTTAATTTTTTGAGACATCACTATATTGTTTTCCACAGCAGTTGTACCATGTCACATATCATCAACAGTGCACCAGGGTTCCAATTTCTCTACATCTTCTCCAACACTTGTTATTTTCTGCTTTTTTGATGATAGCCATCCTAATCGGTGTGAAGTGGTATCTCACTACAGTTTTGATTTGCATGTACCTAATGACTAATGATGTTGAACATCTTTTCATGTGCTTATTGGCCTTTTGTATATCTTCTTTGGAGAAATGTCTGTTCAAATCCTTTGTCCATTTTTAAATCAGGTTGTTTTCTAAGTGTTGAGTTTTAAGAGTTCTCTATGTAATCTGGATATTAATCCCTTATCAAGTATGTGATTTGTAAATATTTTCTCCCATTCTGTGCCTTTTCACTCTGTTGATAGTATCTTTGATGCACGAAATTTCTTAATTTTTATGACATTTGACTATTTTTTCTGTTGTTGCCTCTGCCTTTGGTGTCATGTCTAAGAAATCATTGCCAGGCCGGCCAAGTGGCACGTTGGTTAAGAGCTGGCTTGGAACGCCAGAGGGCCCCGGTTCGGATCCCACATATGAGGGCCAGTGACACTGTCCTCTACAGCTAAGATGTTGAACAACAACAGCTCAACCTGGAGCTGGGCTGCCATGAGTCACCAGCGACGTTGTAGTCTGCAGCCCCTGCTGCAGTAGGTTGCCATGGGCTACCGTGTGTAGCCAGCAGCCAGTGTGAGCGGCCAGCAGCTGCAGTGAGCGGCCGTCCAGAGGTCGGCGACTGATCTGCCTCGCCCGGGAAGAGCGCAATGATGGTGCCAACTTGGGCCAGTGAAGAACAAAAAGGACAGCAACTTGTCTGTTCTCCTTCCCCCAATTCCCCAGTGCTGTTCCCATCCCCCAATTCCCCAATAAAAAAATCTTTCTTTTTAAAAAATCATTGCCAAATCCAATGTTCTGAAGTTTTGCCCTACATTTTCTTCCAAGAGTTTTATAGTTTTAGGTCTTACATTTAAATCTTTCATCCATTTTGAGTTAATTTTTGTATATGGTATTAGGTAAGGGTCCAATTTCACTCTTTTGCATGTGGATATCCAGTTTTCCCAGCACCATTTTTGAAAAGACTGTCCTTTCCCCATTCAATAGTCTTAGCACCCTTGTTAAAAATCATTTGACCATGTAAGCAAGGGCTGTTTTCTTGGCTTTTTATTTTATCCCATTGGTCTATATGTCTGTCTTTATGCTATTACCATACTGTTTTGATTGCTGTAGTTTTATAATTAAGTTTTGCAACCAGGAAATGTGAGTCCTCCAGCTTTGCTCTTTATGGCAAGATAGCTTTGGATATTTCAGGTCCGTTGAGATTCCATATGAATTTTATAGTAAGTTGTTCTATTTCTGCTTAAAATGTCATTGAGATTTTAATAGGGATTGCATTAAATCTGTAGAGCACTTTGGGTAACATTGATAGCTTAATAATCTTAAATCCTGTAATCCATCAACACAGGTGTTTCTCCATTAATTTATATCTTCTTTGATATCTCTCAGCAATGATTTATAGTTTTCATTGTATGAGACTTTCAACTCCTTAAATCAATTCCTATTTTATTCTTTTTGATGTTATTATAAATATATTGTAAAATTAAATTTCTTAATTTCCTTTTCAGATTGTTATTGTATAGAAATGCAACTGGTTTTTGTGTGTTGATTTTGTATCCTGTTACTTAGCTGAATTTATTAGTTCTAACAGTTTTTTGTGGAATCTTTAGGGATTTATACAATTAAGATCATATCTTCATACAGAGGTAATTTTACTTTTTCCTTTTCAATTTGGATGTCTTTTATTTCTTTTTCTTGACTAATTCTCTGGCTTGAACCTCCAGTACTACATTAAATAGAAGTGGTGAAATAGGGATCCTTGCCCTTTCCTGATCTTAGGGAAAAGCTTCCAGTCTTTCATGATTGAGTATGATATTAGCTGTGGGTTTTTCATATATGGCTTTTATTATGTTGAGGTAATTTTCTTCTATTCCCAGTTTTATATTTTAGTATTAGTGTTTAGTTTTAGTATTTTGTCAAATATTTTTTCTGCATCAACTGAGATAGATGATCATGTGTTTTTTTCCCTTCATTTTGTCAATGTGGCATATTACAATTTTCACATATTGTACCATCTTTGCATTCCAGGAATAGAACCCACTTGGTCATGGTGTATAATCCTGTTAGCACACTGCTGAGTGAGAAGACACTTACATTAAAGTTTTTTATTTAACAAACACAAGTTTGTTACAACAGACTGTTCTAGACATTTTATAAATATTAAATATTTTAATTTGCATAACAACTGTAAAAGGTATATATGACTTTTATCTCCATTTTACAAATGAGGAAAGTGAGTCACATACAAGTCAAATAAGTTTCCCAAAGTCACTTGGCCAAAAACAAACGACGGTGGAATTTAGATATACAAGTAGGTAGGCTTTGTTTCAAAATCCAAGTGCTGAACTACTGCTTTGTGCTGCCTCTCAGCAAGTCTTCTCATCAAATGCTATTTTGACCTGAATCAAAGATTTTAGGTTTATAATTTTTATTTCCACTTAAGTGTCCATTTGCAGGCTTCCATTTTGTTAACTAATAGGTACACACATAATAAGATTCCCTATACATACTGGAGTGAGATCCAGGCTATTATTTCTATCATACATGACACATTCCCCTTTTTTCAAGTTAGCTACAGATCTTTATCCTATTTTGGAGAATATTCAATTTCATCTTATAAATTAATAAATTACAAATGATATCGTTTTTTTTTATCAGTGTCTAAATTGTCAGATTTGGAGTTGTGTATGAAAGCATTTGGAAAGTATTATGTAAATGTCAGCTATGATTAACTATAAGATGTTATATTGTTCCAGGTTTTCCATTAAGTCCAGCTCTCTTTTAAGATAAAAAATTTCAAATTTCTAACATCTTATCGAAGTAAAAACTTCCCTGAGTTTTAAGGAAGTGTGTATTCTTGTGCTTAGATGCTTAAAGAGGCCATAGGGACCATCTTATCTAATCCCTACCTTTTATAATAGGGAAACAGGGATCTAGAAAAGATAAATTCAATGTCAGATTGCTAAATACAGACAGGTGAAGGATTAGAAAATCCTGTGCTTCTTACCCCCAGCCTAGCATTTTGTTTTCATTATCGTACCAGCTTAACAAATGTAGATCAGGCATTTGCTATATTACAGACATGTGATATCAAAGTATTTTAATATGTATAGTGGAACTATCTACCATTCAAATGGCATGCAGTTGCCACAGTCAGTGATACCTGTATATAACTATGATGCTGTTAACCTGCAAAAAACTATTATATAGCTCTATATGACTTTAATTTGAAAATTATAAGTATTTGACATTTTAAAAATATTAACATTAGGAAAAATTCCACATATACAGAAAAGTGAAAAACAAATACGTAATTGACAACATATACCTTCCATTAGTATCTACCTAGATTAGACTTAACATTTATCAACATTTTGTCATACTTCATGTGTGCATATTTTTTTCTGAACTATTTACTTTACCCCTAGTTAAGCAAGTATGTTCTAAGAATAAGGATATTCTCATCTATAACCCCATTACCATACCAAAAAAGATTATTAATAATTTCATGACATTACCTAATATCTGATTAATATTTAAATTTTCCTCAAGAAATAGCTTTCATGTTTGCTTTTCAAATGATGTCTCCCAACAAAGAATCACCAAAAGAACACATTGAGGGGCCAGCCAAGTGGCTCAGTTGGTTAAGAGATTGCTCAAGAGTGTGAGCTCTGAGCAACAGGGTCACCGGTTCGATTCCCACATGGGCCAGTGAGCTGCCAACAGGCGGCAGGATGGCTCAGCTGGTGAGAGCACGTGCTCCTAACAAGGCTGCCTGTTCAAGATGGTGGGCTATGCCCACCCGCAACTAAAGACTGAACTCAGCAACTTGAGCTGAGCTGCTCTTAACAAGGCTGCCAGTTCAATTCCTGCATGGGATAGTGGCTACACCCACCCGCAACTAATTGAACACAGCACCTTGAGCTGAGTTCTTCACAGCACCTTGAGCAGTGTGACTGGACTTGGAGCTGAGCTTGCTGTGCCCTCCACAACTAAGACTGAAGGACAGGGCCGGCCGAGTGGCGCGATGGTTAAGAACTCGCTTGGGATGCCAGAGGGCCCCGGTTCGGATCCCACATATAAGGGTCAGTGACACTGCCCTGCACAGCTAAGATGCTGAACAACACCTCAACCTGGAGCTGGGCTGCTGTGAGTCGCTGGCAACGGCGTAGGCTGCAGCCCCTGTGGCAGTGGGTTGCCATGGGCTACCGTATGTAGCCAGCAGCCAGCGTGAGCGGCCAGCAGCCNGCCAGCAGCCAGCGTGAGCGGCCAGCAGCCGCAGTGAGCGGCCATCCAGAAGCCGGCAACTGATCTGCCTCACCCAGGAAGAGCGCAATGATGGTGCCAACTTGGGCCAGTGAAGCGACGTCCTCCACAATTAAACTGAAGAACAGAACAACAGCAACTTGTCTGTTCCCCTTCCCCAATTCCCCAGCGCTGTTCCCATCCCCCCAATTCCCCAATAAAAATCTTAAAAAAAAAAAAATTGGGCAAGTTCATGACATAATAGGAGTGGTGGATAAAATGAGGATAGGGTTTTCAAACAAATCTTGAAGAGTAGACAGTTGTTTGATACTATTTTAGGTTTACAAGAAAGTGCAAAGATAGTATAGAGAGTTCTCCTATATTCATCACCCAGTTTGTTTCCTTTAATGTTACATCATTGTGATACATTTATCAAAACAAGAAACCAAGTTGGTATATTACTATCAACTAAACTACACAATTTATTCCTATTTCCCTAGTTTTCCCTTTAATGTCCTCTTTCTGTTCCAAGATTCAATCCAGGATACCACTCTGTATTTAGGTATCTTTTCCTCTCAGTCTTCTGTGACAGTTTTTCAGATGTTCCTTGTTTTTTATGACCTTGGCGATTTTGAGGTAAGATATTTTTGTAGAATATCTCTCAATTTGGATTTGTCTAAGGTTTTTCTCATGATTAAATTAGGGTTATGGGTTTTTTAAAACAAAGCCACAGATGTGAAGCACCTTTCTCATTCCATCATTATCAGGGCGTACATGATATCCACATGACACTTGTGATGTTAACCTTAGTCACTTGGTTAAGATGATACCAGCCAGAGTTCTGGTCAAGATGGTGGAGTAGGTAAACACTGTGCTTACCTTCTTTCATCGCCACCTCAAAATTATAACTAAACTAGAAAACAACCATCATGAGAATTGTCTGAAATCTTGCTGAACTGAAGCCCTACAACTAAGGACATAAAGAAGGCAACTCAAGACTGGTAGGAGGGGCAGAGATACAGAACAAACTGTTCCCACACCTGCGTGTGACCATCAAAAATTGGGAGGGATATCTCAGCTGAAGAGGCTCCTCCCACCCGGAGGAGTGAGGGTTCCCAGCACCACACCAGGTTCCCCAGCCCAGGATTCTAGTTACAATGAGAGAAGTCCCCATAATTTCTGGTTGTGAAAACCAGAGGAGATTGTGACTGAATGAGACAGAGGTCAGCGAGGGTCCCAGGTGCTCCTCTTAAAGGGACCCCGCATGGTCTTACTCACCGATGGAATCACTGGCTCTGAGCTCGTGCTGGGCAGCAGCTGGAGAGGAGACAGGGACATACGGGGGTAACTTGGTTGTCTGGCTTCAGGGCGAACTCTGGAGGGGCAGCTTTCTCTTGGATGGAGGGGATAGTGGAAGCTATCGTTTCTTTGTTGAACCTTCCCCTTTCTTAGTGTGCAGACGCAGGTGGCTGCCATGTATGAGTCTCCATCAAGCTGGCTGACACCATTCGTGGTTCATATATACAATGGAGTATTGTTCAGCCATGGAAGATGATTCTGAGACCCCGTCCTACCCAATTTTGGGGCACATCCAAGACACTTCCAGTGGCTTTTTCGTACAAACTGCCTTCCTTGGCTCATGCTGCAAATTTACCTATGGTCTATCAAAGGTTCATGGAACCCAGACAAGCAGCATCAGGCTTTGATGTGTACCATACCTCTGGTTGAGCAGCCTTAAGCCTGGCACTTGGTTCATGGCTTGGCCTCTCGAGGCACTTCCATGTACGGTGTGGGTGGGATCCACCTGTGGATTGCTTTGTGGCTCATGCTGGGTGACCCTGGGCGGGGTATGGGCTGTGGTGGAACTTCACCTGTAGCAGGTCCCCTTCCAGGTGGCACTGGGGCTGGCACACTCATTGGCCAGCTTCGGACAGGGCCAAAGCATCACACGGCCACCTCCAAGGAAAAACCACTCAAGGGGTGGATTGGGCTGGCAGCAGAGCCGTTCTGAGGCAGATCCTACTTTGTAGAGTCAGCCCCTGCACAACAACTCCTCCAAAGTAGTCACAGCCAGTCCTCACAACCAATGAGCCCAGGGGTCAATCCCTTCCATTGATATGCAAACAGCAACCAAGGCTCAACTACAGAGGGGGGCACATACAACCCACACAAGGGACACCCCTGGAGTGCATGGCTCAGGTGACCAGGAAGACTGCTCCACTGAGCCCCACAGCACACCTACTACATAAGGCCACTCTACTAAGACCGGGAAACATAGCAGCTCTACATAGAAACAAACACAGGGAGACAGCCAAAATAGGGAGACAAAGAAACATGTCTCATAAAGAACAGAACAAAGCTCCAGAAAAAGAACTAAACAAAATGGAGACAAGCAATCTATCAGATGCAGAGTTCCAAATATTGATGATAAGGATGCTCAGTGATCTCAGGGAGAACTTCAACAAAGAGATAGAAAACATAAAAATGGAGATAGAAAACATAAAAAAGAACCAGTCAGAAATAAAAAATACAATAACAGAAATAAAGAATACTTTACAGGGAATCAACAGATTAGATAAAGCAGAGGATAGAATCACTGATTTAAAAGATAAGGTAGCAGAAAACATTCAAACAGAACAGCAAAAAGAAAAAAGGATTCCCCCAAAATGAGACACTTTAATGGGTCTCTGGGACAACATCAAGCATACCAACATTCACACCATAGGGGTACCAGAAGGAGAAGAGAGAGAACAAGGGACTGAAAACCTATTTGAAGAAATAATGACAGAAAACTTCCCTAACCTGCCGAAGGAAAAGGGTATGTAAGCCCAGGAAGCAGAGTCCAAAACAAGATGAATCCAAATTGGCCCACACCAAGACACAATCATAATTAAAATGCCAAAGGTTAAAGACGAAGAAAGAATGTTAAAAGCAACAAGAAAAAAAGCAGTTAGCTACTTACAAGGGAGCTCCCATAAGACTATCAGCTGATTTCTCAACAGAAACTTTGCAGGCCAGAAGAGATTGGCAAGAAATATTCAAAGGGATGAAAAGCAAGGACCTACAACCAAGATTACTCTACCCAGCAAAACTACCGTTTAGAATCAGAGGACAGATAAAGAGCTTCCCAGACAAGACAAAGCAAAAGGAGTTTATCACCACCAAATCATTATTAGAAGGACTCTTAGAGAGACTTAAGATGAAAAAAAAAAAAAAGAATAAAATGCCGATAACTACATATCAACTACCTGTAAACAAACCATTACTTTCAATATAAATGTATTAAATATTCCAATCAAAAGATAAGGGGACTGGATGGATAAGAAAACAAGACCCTTACGTATGCTGCCTACGAGAGACTCACTTCAGATCAAAAGACACACATAGATGGAAAGTAAAGGGATGGAAAAAGATATTTCATGAAAATGGAAACAAACAAAAAAAGAAACAAAAGTTGGAGTAGCAATACTTATACCAGACAAAATTGACTTTAAAACAAAGGCTTTAACAAGAGACAAAGAAGGATCCAGTAATCTCACTTCTGGGTATTTATCTGAAGAAACCCAAAAGCTACTTCAAGGGGACGTGTGCATCCATATGTTCATTGTAGCACTGTTTACAATAGCAAAGATGTGGAGGCAGCTTGGGAGTTCATCAATAGATGAGTGGATAAAGAATAGGTGGTACATATATAAAATGAAGTATTGTTCGGCCATGGAAGGGAATGGGTTCTTGCCATCTGCAGCAGCATGGATGGACCTGGAGCATATTGTGCTGAGTGGAGTATGTCAGACAGAGAAAGACAGATGTAATGTGATTTCACTTATATGTGGAATCTAAAAGACAAAATAAACAATCAAAACAGAAACACATTCATAGATACAGAGAACATTTTGATGGTTGCCAAATGGGAGGAGGGATGAGAGGGTGGGTGAAAAAGGGCAAGGGATTAAGAAGTACAAATTGGTTGTTATCAAGTAGTCATGGGGATGTAGGGTATAGTGCAAGGAATATAGTCAATAATATGGTAATAGCTATGTGCAGTGCCGTGGCTACTAGACTAGTTGGAGCAGGGCGGGGGAGGGTCACTTCTTAAATTATACAGATGTCTAACCACTTTGCGGCACACCTGAAATTAATATAAAATAATATTGAATGTTAACTGTAATTGAAATTTTGTTAAAGGGGGGAAAAGAAGAGGAATAAGAGGTCTAAATTTCTAGGTATAGAACAAATAAGTCATGAGGATGTAATGTACAGCATAGGGGGATATAGTCAATAATATTGTGATAGAGTGGTACAGTGTCAGATGGTCGCTGGAGTTATGGTGATCACTTCTTCAGGTATATAAATGTTGAACAAATATGGTGTATACCTGAAACTGATATAATGTTGTATGTTAGCTATATTTTTTAATAAAATAATTTTTAAAAAGAAAATGTGGTATACAGATATAATGGAATATTATTTAGCCCTAAAAAACACGTCTTGCAAAATACATCGATAAATCTTGAGAGCATTGTGCCAAGTGAAGTAAGTCAGACAGAGAAAGACAAATACTGTATGTCCTCGCTTATATGTGCAATCTTTAAAAAGCTGAATTCAAAGAAATAGAGTAGAATGGTGGTTGCCAGGGGCTAGAGGATGAGGGAAATAGGGAGGTATTGGCAAAAGGGTACAGATTTTCAGTTATAAGATGAGTAAATTCTGGGGAACTAATGTGCAGTATGGTGACAATAATTAATAATATATTATATACAGTTGAATCTTGCACAACATGGATTTGAACTCTGTATGTCCATTTATACATAAACATATTTCAATAAATATAGAGTCAGACTTCCTTATTCACAGGTTTCTCATCTGCATATTCAACCAACCTCAAATGGAAGACAGTATTTTGATCCTTGGTTGGGAATCTGTGGATGTAGAGGGCCAATTGTATGCATTGTTCCATGCCATTTTATATAAGGGACTTCAGCATATAAGGATTTTGGTATCTGCAGGGCATACTGGAACCAATCCCTCATGGATACTGAGGGATGACTGAAGTTTTTGGGGAATCAAAAGTTACACGCAGATTTTTTACTACATGAGGGGTCAGTGCTCCTAACCTTTACATTGTTCAAGGGTCAACTGTACTTGAAAGTTAAGAAAGTAGATATTAAAAATTACCGGGCAGGCTGAGTGGCGCGTTGGTTAAAAGTTGGCTTGGGACGCCAGCTTGGAGCAGCAGGGCCCTGGTTCGGATCCCACATGCGGGCCAATGACGCTGTGCCCTCTACAGCTAAGATGGTGAACAACAGCTCGACCTGGAGCTGGGCTGGAGTGTAGGCTGCAGTGGGGCTGGCTGGCAGCAGGTGTGAGCTTTCGTGAAATGCCATGAGCTGCCACGAGCTGCTGTCCAATGGCCGGCGAGCGACTGCCTCACCCGGGAAGAGTGCAATGATAATACCAAAATGGGCCAGTGAAGCAACGTCCTCCACTAGACTGAAGAACAAAAGGACAGCAGTATGTCTGTTCCCCTTCCCTGATTCCCCAATGCTGTTTCCCTCCCCCAATTCCCCAATAAAATCTTTAAAAAAAAAAGATGCCTTTGGATTAGAAAGGAATACATCAGAATGTTACCAATGACCATCTTTGGGGTGAGAACTCCAACTTATTGTGAAATTAAATTTTAATATTTCACCATTCAAATTTTTGGTCATACAGCATACTTCCAATTTCTTATCAACACACTACAATCTGGTAATCATTTGCTTATCAGTCTTTCCCCATGGATTATGAGGACTTCATAGGAAAACAAAATTAACCTCTTTCATCTTGGTAGACCCAGTACCTAGTGGATAGATGTTTAATGAATATTTACTGAATTGGGGTGTATAATATGCATATTTGTGTTTCTAATTTGCAGTACAATACCTATGCCTAATGAACCTGTAATGGAGCTGTATTTCAACTTTTGGCAAATATGCTACCAAAATCATAGTTCCTGGGTGGAAAAAAAAAATTTCCGTTTTCACAAACTACGGTATTCTTTTTGGCACACAATATACTACACATTTACACACACACACATATTTATATGTACACATACATAATTTTTTTCCCCTAATAGGCTTAAAGATCTTTCTACCTCTGTACTTTTGGAAGAGTGTCAAGTCAGGTAGCTTTTCTAATTTACTAGTAAGAAAACTAAAGATGAAAGTTCAAATAAGATCCCCTAGTACTCCAAAAGCAGAACCAATTCTAGACATTGGTTTTAAAAGTTCTTATTGTATTAAATATTTAAAAGCATGAGATGGAAACTCTTCTACCCTAGAATTCCAGTCTGGGCAGAACTTTAGCTGCACTATAATTACTATATCCTTTTTATAAGCTATGTTTATAACGCCATGTTCCAGACTTTGTGATGTGTTCAGCATCATCCACACCCTTTTACTGTATTACAGGGGCAGGGAAACCTAGACATTTCCTCAGGCTCCCTTGCCAGCAAGTTTCCAGTTTAGGGTTCTGTCAACTGTGGGCAAGAAACTGGAAAGGAAGAAACTATCTTCTAGCTCAGGCAGTGGTGGCACCAGCAGATCTTTGCACCCTCTTGTAAAAGTAGACTCCTGTGGCACCTGGGTAGCGAAAATGGGCTCCTGGTAGTGGCTGCATGAGGAGCACAGGCAGAGAGGGGCACAGTTCCTTTAAGTCATGGGCAGTATAGTTCTTGCATGAGTTGAATTCTGCAAAGGCTCTGGGTGAAGAGGCAGCTTCCTACAGTTCCTCTTCTCTGGGCAACATTACCTCCTCTTGCTCCTCCAGCCTTTCCAACAATTTTGTTATCTAATTTCCTGTATTAAATCCCTCCTTATGTAAAATACCTTAAGTAACTTCCACTTTTCTGATTATATGGTCTAACATTTTATCTAACATTCCTAGAACCACAGAATGTACTATGCTGGGAAAATTATTTTTCCAGATAAGTTTAAAACTTTCAGGACTAAAATATCAATTTTCCTGAAAATTTTTACTAAATGATTCATATGTGGAAGACCTTTCTTCCTAAACAGAGTACTACTTAAAATGCAATTTTCTTCTGCTTTTCCATTATTATTACCATTGAATATTCATTGAGTATCTCCTTTGTTTTGGGCCCCACATTGAAGCTCTAGGAACAGATGGTATGAAACACCAGGCTAAATTAGTACTGACCACAAGCAGATACTTATGAGTTCAGTTGCAAAAACCTTTACTATAACAGTTACTAGAGATACAGAGATGATGATGACATGATTACTTTCCCCAAGACACTCTCACAGAAAAATATGTAAGCAAATAAATTATAATAAAGAATGACAGACACAAAAATAGAAAAACATACCACAGGCACAAACTTTACATAGGAAGGGGTTATTGACTATACATTGGGGGCATCAGGGAAGGCTCTAGACGTGGGCAGAAATATATACTGGATCTTGCAGTATGAATAAAAAATTGTAAGGAAAAGGAAAATGGCATTCCAGAGCAGAGAAAAAGCATGTGCAAAGACAAGCATGGTAGATAGTCTCCAGGGGCGGGAGAGGTACTCTGATCATTTCAACCCTTTCAGTATTGAAATACTATTTTCTTCAAACTTTTTCTTAAATGACTTATACATGGACCTTTCTTCTTAAACACAGCACATGAAATAGAATTGTTTCTTCTTTTCCATTATCATTATCAAATATTTACGAGTACCTGTTGTCTATTATATTATGGCTCTAGGAACAGAAGGTATGGGACATCAAGTGAAGGGCTGACCACAAGCAGATATTTATACTGGAAAAACCTTTATTATGTTAGTTGCCAGGGATATTGAGACAATGATGATATGGTTTCTGTCCTCTAGGAGCTCCCAGTGTAATAGAAATAGATCACAAACAAATAAGTTATAATATGGTATTACGGATTCAAAAATAGGAATATGTGCCATAGGCACAAATGGTCAGAAAAGGGTGACTACACATGGGAGGGATCAGGGTAAAACTACATAGAAGCTAAAATTTAAGCTGGATCATGCTGTAATGTTAGAAGTTTGCCAGGTGAAGAAGGGACAAAGTCACTCCAGAGTGGGGAAAAAGCACACGCAAAGGTAGTCAAGTGTAAAAGAAGATGGCATTATTCAGCCCATACTTCAGTACAATTGAGAAAGTGTAGAAAAAGTTGAGTTGTGTTGTGAAAGATACTTTATGTAATCTTTGGGAGCTTGGACTTTATACTATGATCAATGAAGAGCAGAGGAGTCTCATATTCACGTTTGTATTTTAGAAAAACAACATTGGTACGTAGCAAAGTGAAGAATGGATCAGAAAGAGGAGGAACTGGCAGCAAGACCAGTCAGGAGTCTGGAACAAGATTCAGGTGAGAATACTGATAGGCTGTGAAGTGAGGATTGTCCAGCCTCCAAGGCAGCATGACTGGAATACTGTAAAATAGTTCCTCCATTAAAGGTGGAGGCAGCACTTTCTCTAAGGGTTATCCTCATATGTTAACAGCTGCTGACTTATCAGCACCACTAAGAACACGATGCTTAATTTCAAAATTCTAAATAATGGGCCACAGATCTTGATTATTATGTATAATAGTAGCCTTGCTGTTGGCATGTGAATAGAGGCCTTGCAATTAAAAATTTTAATTTGGCCTTAGTTTTTGATAGCTTACTCCAAAAAAAAGTCAAAATTCTGCAACATTTGGATAAGATGAAATTCTAGAAACCTAATGCCCGGTCACATATTTTTTAAATAAGCTTTCAAGTATTTTGACAAAAAGTCATATATAAAACCTATATATCAACTTTATGAAATAACTTCTGTAACAATGGTTCATATTCTGCATAACACTGAGTGAATCATTTGGACAATAGTGGACAGAAATAGGAAGCTAAAAATATTACCAGACATTACCTCTGCTTCCTTAGAGTGAGCTCTACAATTATCTTGCCATAGCACACAATTTTGCTATCCTCAGGCTGGCTTATAATTTTTTTAAATGACCTTTAAATAAAGGTATAAAGGTATACTCTTAAAGTTATAAAGAGTACTTTTGAGGGCAAAGTAGAATGATGTAGTGGAAGAAACATATAGTCCTTAGAACCACTTAGATTGAGGTTCGAATTCTGATGCCTCCAATTGCTAGAGGTTACTGTATTAATTTCTTTTAACCTGTTTCCTTATTTATAAAATGGTTATAATAAACACAGACCAAATTTTGCAGGGGCTACTATTATATGTATATTTCAACTGCATACCTAAACCTAACACTACTAGCCTTATAAAACATACCCTATTCCGTGTAATACACCAAATAAATGTTTCTGAAATAATGATCATTGTTGTTTCTTCTTACCTTAACTATGCTACTATACCCTACTACACGGATCCTGTAGTTCACTAATTTTACTAAAATTAGTAGTTCACTACTGACATAAATATGAAGTTAATGGAATCTTATTGGAAGATACTTGCATAACCAAACACTTTTAAGCCTAGTATTCAGAGGCTCTTTAGCTGCCTTAACAGCAAGCTTAGTTTCTTCTTCCATCACTAGATATATCCTTTCTGATACTATCTCTCTCCCTCCACCTCCAATCCCCAATAAAAACCTCTCAATCCCACCAAGATTTTTTTTCAGGTACATCTCCTCCTTCTATCTCCACTACTAACTCTATGTCAGTGACAAACAAGTGCTATTCATATGAAGCATACAAAAACAAGAAACATACTAGATAATATGAAATTGAAAGGAAATATACACAAACTATATTATTTTACAATTCACTGCATTATGCATAAGACATGAAGTTTCTAAATAAAATACAATATTCCATCTTGTATGTCTACTTTAATGGTATACCTATCATACCAGTCTGCTACCCTGGACTGTCAATACTTACCTCACAGGGGTGATGAGAAAGTAACATACGTAAACATCTAGTACAAAAGTATTGGTCCCCTTTGTTCACGTCACACTTATCATGTATTATAAATTGTTTTTATATGTGCATTCCTACTATACTGCTTTCCTTATTTCAGTTCTCAATATGTAGATCTGTACACTCAAAAATACATGCTTGTTAGGGAACAAAAAGGTATTTGCACACCTAGGTTCATAGCAGCATTATTCACAATAGCTGAAAGGTGGAAGCAACTCATTCACTGACACAAATAAAAAAATTTGGCATATACATATGAGTATAATTGACTATTATTCAGCCGTAAAAGGAATGAAGTTCTGATAGATGCTACAACATGGATGAACCTTGAAAGCATTATGCTAAGTGAAATAAGCCAGGTGCAAAAGGACACATACTATGTGATTCCACTTATATGAGGTACCTAGACTAGAATTCACAGAAATAGAAAATAGAATAGTGATACCAGGAGAAGCGGGGAGAGGAGAATGGGGAGTTGTTTAATGGGTTATAGTGTTTCAGTTTGGGATAATGAAAAAGTTGTGGAAAAAGTGATGATGGCTGCACCAACAATATCAGTGTACCTAATTCTATATTTATATTTAACCACAAAACAATTTTTAAAAAATAGCATGCTTTTTAAAAGATTTACATAGTAATGACACATTACTTAAACTGGGTGTGGCTAGGATTTCTGGATGAAAAGCAGTGAGCAAGTAGATTTTTAAGCACTGGACTGGGGTCTTAGGTGGTGAAGGGATCAGCAGATGTAAAGTCAAGAGCCACCTTTAAGATCTTTCTGGAAAATATATTGTAATCCTGGGCCTAGGGTCTCCAAATCTTTTTGTCTTTTTCCACTGAGACCATGTGTTGATTCCAACAGAGGTTCAGTTTCAGTCTTTCCCCCAGTACCCTATCCTAAAAGTAAAAACCTAGATGTTCTAAGGCAATGGTTCTCAACAGGGGGTGATTTTGCCTCTCAGGGAGGACCTTTGGCAATATCTGGAGACATTTTTTGGTTGTCTCAAGGTGGGGGGAGATGTGTGTGTGCTACTGGCATCTAGTAGGTATTAGCCAGGGATGCTACTAAACTTCACACAATGCACAACAAAGAATTATCTGGCCCAAAACACCAATAATGCTGAGGTTGAATATCCTGTTCTAAGGTTTTACTAAGTTGCTTGATTTCTGGTAGAAATTGATCATGAGTTAAGTCACTTCCTTTGCTTCCCTACTTTCTCTTTCATTTACATCTTTTACAGGAAAAGGCAAATCTAAGCACATGTGCTAAGAGTAGGTCTTTTATTTTGAGGAAACAGGATAAGGATCAGGGGTGATGCTTTGATGACAAGTGGGGATGGGTGAGAGGAGGCTATTTACACTGCCATTCTCTTCACCCTGGCCAATCCTACCCGGAATATTCTGTACCATGGGGCAAGGTTAACAAACAGAGGGGGCCAAGCTGTTGGGAACAGAAGAGAGACAAAGAAACAAACAAACATTCCAAGTGAAGCCTGCAGAAAGCAGTGCCTATGCTATCTGGATTAGATAATTCTTCATGGAGGCCATTTGGATATGAGGAAATATCCATGTACCTAAATAAGGTTATAACAACTAAAAATTTAATTCAATCAAAAATTTAAATCAGGGGCTGGCCGAGTGGCTCAGTTGGTTAAGAGCTCGCTCAAGAGTTTGAACTCTGAGCAACAGCGGTTTGATTCCCGGCCCGAGCTGAGCAGCCGCGGAGCTGCCAAAAGGTGACAGGATGGCTCAGCTTAAAAAAAAAAAAAAATTAAATCATGGATTTTCCACCACAACTAAGCATACTATTTATAAACTCAACATACTATTTATGATAACCTGAAACTTGCATTTCCTCAGAGGAGCAATAATGTAGTAAGTACATAATACTACTAGTAATAAGACCAAATACTTTTGCTTTTATTGTCCTCTTGTATGGTATTAAATAACAACAGACCTGCTATAGCAAGTATAACTCATTTGGTATAATTTAGGTATTTTGGGAAACTCATTAACATTCTCAAACCACTAGACCAGGGGTTGGCAAACTTTTGAGACGGAACAGCCGCCAGGAGTCAGCAAACTCGGGCTCTGAAGTAAAATTGAAAATGAAAATAAAACTATCATAGTTTCATTTATAAAATTTTTAAATGATATTATTCACATAATGGTGATTATGTGAAAATACATTTATGGCTCTCAAATAATTTTTAAATTGTTGTGAGGGACAGGATTGGCTCTTCCAGGGGTCGGCAAACATTTGAGACCGAATATACCCAAAGAGCTGCAGTTTGCCGGCTCCTGCACTAGACCATTAGGGTAACTCATTAGTATAGTACACATTAAAATGGTGATTTCTTATAAACATTTTGGAAAACTGACAAGTATATACTAAAACTGAATACATGCACAGCCCATGACCCAGTAATTCCACTCCCAGGTATATAGTCAACAGAAATGCATATATACATTCACCAAAAGGCACATGTAAGAATGTTCTCTACAGCATTATTCAGCATAGCTCAGAAGTAGAACTTCCTCAAATACCCATCAATAGAATGGATAAATTTTTGATATAACAAAATGGACAAATTAATGAAATACTATTCAGCACTGAGAATGAACAAACTACAAATACATGACACAATATAAATGAATCTCACTCTGGAAGGTTGAATAATGGGCTCCAAAGAGATCCAAGATCTAAACTCTGAAACCTGTGAATGTTACATTATATGGCAAAAGAGACTTTGCAGAAGTGATTAAATTAAGGATCTTGAAATGGGCAGATTACCTTGGATTATCCAGGTGGTTCCAAATGTAGTGGTAGAGGAAGATTTGACTATACAAGAAGAGAAGGTGATGTAATTATGAAAGCAGAGGCTTTGAACATGGAGAAAGGGGCCACAAGTCAAGGAATAAAAGCAGCCACTGAAAGCTGAAAAAAGGCAAGAAAACAGATATCCCACTCAAACAACCTCCAGATTCAGGAACCAACTGTGCTTTTATGCTTTTATACCTTGACTTTGGCCTAGTAAAACTGACTTTGGACTTTTGATCTCCAGGACTGCAAGAAAATAAATCTGTGTTGTTTTAAGTCACTAATTTTGTGGTGATTTGTTACAGTGGCTTCAGGAAATCAGTACACTAACAAATATTGGGCTGTCAGAAAAGTCGTGACATATTTTTTGGTTTTTTTGTTGCAAAAATGTGTCATGATTTTTCCGACACCCCAATATAATGAGCAAAAAAGAGTATATTATATATAATTGCACTTACATAAAATAAGAGATAGACAAAATTAATCTATGGTTTTTAGAAGTCTGAATAGTGGTTATTTCTGTGGAGGAAGAAGGAGATGGTGTTAAGATAGGGGCAAGAGGACAGCTTCTGGGGTGTTCATAGTGCCTGGTTTCTTGGTCTGAGGGCTGGTATCTTCGTCTGAGGGCTAGAGATATGAGTATGTTCAATTTGTGAAAAACTTTATTTGTGTACTCTTCTATATGTATAGTATATGTAGTTTTAAAATTGGTGCCTTTTCAACACTTATCAATCTGATATTCTGCTGAAAAAGACAGATATATATTCAAGGAAGTGGGGAAAATACTAAACGATAACTTTATTTCTCAAGAACCCTAAAGATTTCTCTTTCCAAAAGATTTAAAAAATATCAACAATAGACATAATAGTGACTTTTAAGTGCTAATAAAAAAGCTAAAAGTAAAACATTGCTTAATTAGCTTTGTTACACCTGGACTCTAGGAGTGTAAATTACAAAAAATACAAGTAAAACCACATTTTCTAAAATAACAGTAAACAAAGGAGAAAGTCGGGTACTACATAACAAATGATTAAAATGTCTTGGGCCTAAGATTCTTGAAATAGTAAAAATGTTAATAACAGAAATCTCCTGCCGTTAATCTGTATAGATCATTAAATATAAAAACAATTTATAAAACACATCAGAATTTTATTGCTTGAAGAATACAGCATATGAAATCACAAGAATGTCAAAATGCAAAGTCACTAGGCTTCACACGTATAATACATTATCAGATGCAGTAAAATATTAATTAACCTGAACTCTGCATCAGAAAAAAAAAAGGTGTGGAAAAATATCTAAGTTGTTTACTTAAGAAACAGATATACTTAAAATAGCAAGTATAAGGATGTTACAGTACAAATTAGAAAAGCCAACACTTATTAACTTATTGTTTCTTAGACTAGACTACCTTTGGTACTTAAACTTTAAAAAAAACAAACAATCCCTTCTATCTTGTCCAAAGCATTTCATAGATACAATATCAACTTCAACTTAAAACATTCAGCAAGATTAATCTTTTTGTGGCATGGGGGAAGTGTATTTAATAAATTTATGACAATATTTCACTTTTTCTGAAACTGCAGAATATGACCATTAAGAAATCTAACACTTGTAAACTTTACTTCCTTAGCTCTCCAATTAAAATTAGAACCCTGGCAGCCGCAATCTATCCTTGGGCTTGGTAAATATAGAATATTAAATGATTTGGCAAATGACATGGGAATTTAGATTACTTCATACTATCTTAAGTGGCTTTTCCATTTTGTTTCCAAAATACAAACAAGATGCCATTTCTTCAACACACTGGCTTCCTATAAAAATCGCTGTCATACTTTATTTATTAGAAACAAATTAAAGCTCCTCCCTTTTAACGAGCAGGTTGAAACTACTTTTTTATGTTTCATATAGGGCTGATCAGTTATGACATGCTTTTTAAAACAAAACAAATCATTTTTTAAAGCTATCACTCAATTATGATAAAGGAGACAATAATGCCATCTCAAAAGGAAGCATTGGACACTCTAGGCCATCTAGTCAAGAAAATGTAAAAGTAATGCTAAAAACAAACAGTAAGTAAACTATAAGTTAAATTACAAAAAAATCCCTCTTTTATAGTAAGCATGCTCATTAACTTTCATTTCTTTTCCTCAGCAAAGGTTTGACTATTCATGAACCTCAGTTAAACCAATCGAACCTAAGCAATTGTTTCACAAGTTCCAATAAACATGGATGGGCTAAGCAAGCAATACTATTAAAAATTACTGGAGTGAAATAGCAAGAATCATGACAGTCTTCAAAACCGGGCAGTCTTTGAAATGTAATAGTGTAGCTCAAGATGAATTATGCCATAATAAAACAGTAGTTTTTACCTCTACATAAAACAAAAACAAAATCAAAAACATAACCCATCAAATTTATACAACTACTATTGAACATACTCTTTCCTATTGTAGTTTTTTAATGTCTTGTTATGAAATCTTTTTAAACAAGTACATTTATCTGAGCATATATATATATATATATACATATGTATACACACACAAACATATATATATATACCTATATCCTAGTCCTGTATATATACTCATTTTAAAAGACAAAAAAATCAGATACTACAGAACTGAACTTTTTCACCAACCTGATCTAATGTCTATTGCATAACACAGCACCCCCAGATAATTTAAAATTCCCAATTTTTAGTTTAGTTAAAAGGGAAGAGGAAACGCAAATGCAGATTAAGAATTTCTGTATAAATTTCACTGCACTTTTATAAACTTGAGTTTTCTGTAACACTGTTTATTGATCAAATAAATGACTCACCACTATCTAAAATATCATAAACACCATTAAAAATTCAAAATTGATATTATACTGAACCTTAAATTTTCAATAGTTCAAAGAGACAGTTTTTACATGAATAGCACACAATAGATGTAACTTAATAGCAAACATTCCTAGAATACCAACGGCAAGTCCACCAAGATGCATACAAAATTACAGATAAGCATTTCTTTCACTGTTTTCTTGTGCAGAGTTAAACACATTTAAAGAGGAAATAGAACCTCAGCTGGTGAATTTCAGATATCATCATCATCTTCTTCATCCTGAGAAGATCCTGCCTGGTTAGACGCACTGGCTGAGGCAGCAGCAAGCTGCGCTTGTTGGGCAGCTTGCTGCATTTGAAGCCATTCCTGCTGAGCCAATTCTGCTTGCTGCTGTCTAGCCTAAACACCAAAAACATAAAAACAATTTTTTAAAGACCCACAACATACACTTTGATTAAAGGTAGACTGGAGCCAACTGCAGATTCAGTCATTATCAAATCCGGATATTTTCTAACCACTATATTGTACATCTGGAGAACAGGAGCTCTATAGGGTTGGTTCTCTTATAGATAGATAGTCTCCTTTTATGTCATGTAATTTAGGACCTTGGGATCAATTAAAGAAGCTTGAAAAAGCTGACAAAAATCACAATATTCTCTCTTTGGTTTCTTTACCTGTGTTTCTCTCTTCCTTTTGTTTCATTTGATTCTTCTGTCCTCTCATCAACTTATAATTTTGAAGTAAACATTTTTTGGTTTACAAATTAATAGTTTAAAAGCTCTCTAGTACAGTATTCCTAACTCTTAGGGAAAAGCATTATACATGAATGCAGTAGCTACCTTGATATTTCTTTTTTGGGTTTCTATCACAGCAAGTGATATATACATCTCTCTATATATACATCTCTCTCTTTTTCTGTTCCTTTCCCCTCTCTATAAATGCACGCATGTGCGCATGCACGCACACACACATCCTTCCCATACACATATTAGTGAAAAGAAACTTACCAAAGACTGAATTTAAGTGGGATAGCTAAAATCCATTCATTTGATATATTCTCTATAAACACCATAGGACTTTAGAAACCAAGATGTAGTCATATGCAATATATGCACTGTTGCAACAGCTAAGACCACTTCTCAATTTACATGTATTGTTGCAACAGCTTAGGCTCCTTCCCAATTTAATTTCATCCATTAGCAGACAAACCACACAAAGAAGGGAAAAATAAGTCTGTTCTTGAAAAGATCATATAATTTCCCATTAATCTGTATCAAAACAATGCCGTTTCTCCCTCTGCCTGTTCTCAGAATTGTTCTTTAAGCGTGGCTCATACCCTCCTTTATGCATGGCCAAATCCTAGTCATCGTTTAAAACACAAATTAGTCTTTCTTGACCCTTCTAGGTCATATTTTGTGCTCTATATTATATGCCATAATTCTCTATGCATTTCTATACCTATTTACTTTGTTCTCTAATTATCTGAGTATATATCTTTTGTCTCCACTAGACTTGAGAATAGAAACTCTTTTCATTTCATTGTTGGATTCCCAACACATAGGTCCCCAGTATTTTCTGAATGAATGTTTTGTGGGAAAACAGTGATGCTCAGCATAACCTCTAACATTAAGATTTTACCACGTACACTCCTAACTTTTCTTAATAATCTGTCATGAATTTATCATCCAAACATTTCTAGAGGAGAATTCTAATCAGGTCATTATTATACTTTAAAAAAATCATTTAATTGTTACCATTTAAGTTCAAATTTCTCAGCCTAGAGTTCAAGGTATCCCAAATTACTGCCTGCATCAACCTCTCTCTCTAATCTTTTTTTGTAACATGTACTTTGTGCTCAAGAAAAAAAAAAAAAGTAGAACATAAAATGTTTTCTAAAAATATACTATCCCTCCCATTTTTGCTACTTTTACTCATGCTGATATTCTTTCTATTTGAAATTTCCTGATTTTCACTTACTGAAATTCCACTCTTCCTTCAAGTCAAACTGAAATATTATTTTTCCACTAAGTTTTTTCCTGATTCCTCCCAGTATCATTCAGGGTCTAATCAGGAGATAGAAGTCCACTAATTAGGGGAACAGAAAAAATGTAATATAAAGTAATGTTAACCAAGTATAAAGTTGGTAACTAGGTAATTGAAAAGGCAAGAAAAAAACCTAAGGAATGCAGGTGGCAACTACAGAAAGCAGCCACCCATCCTAAAACTGGGGGAACAAGGGAAAAGGCTAGAATTTTTTAAACTTAGAAGCTTAGAGGAGCGATCCATGGAATTGATCTCTGAAGAAGGGGCATACATTGGTACTAAAGTCTCTGAGCTTGGAGGAGGGTCCCAAAGTTTGAGACTCACATCCCTGAGGAAGGGGATGAATGTTCATGGTCATTCCACAAGTATTAGAAAAACTGCAAACTGGGTTCAAGTCCTGCTACAGGAAAAAACTGATGCAGCCAGGATGAAGAAGCATTGCTAGACTGCTCAAAGAAACTCAAAATTAACAGGAAGTAAAAGAAAGGAACCCAAGATTGGTGCAGCCATTATGGAAATCAGTATGGAGGTATCTCAAAAAACTGGAAATGGAACTACCATATGACCCAGCAATTCCACTCTTGGGTATCTATTCAGAGAAACCCAAGACGCTAATTCGAAAAAATATATGCACCCCTATGTTTATTGCAGCGCTATTTACAATAGCCAAGACTTGGAAACAACTGAAATGCCCATCAGTAGAAGACTAGATTAAGAAACTATGTTACATTTATACAATGTAGTATTACTCAGCTATAAAGAAGAATGAAATCGTGCCATTTGCAACGATATGGACGGACCTAGAGACTATTATGTTAAATGAAATAAGTCAGTCGGAGAAAGACAAATACCATATGATCTCACTTATATGTGGAATCTACAAAACTGAATGAACGAGCAAAGTAAACAGAAATAGTCTCAGAGATATAGAGCAAAAACTGATGGTTGCTAGTTGGGAGGGGGGTGGGGATGAGGGAGAAGGGGAAGGGGTTAGACAGTATAAATAAGTAACCACAATACTGAAAGACAGTTTGGGGAATATAAATAATGTTGTAAATATTTTGTAGGGTGTCAGATGGTCACATCTTGTTAGGGAGACAGCATCATGGATGAGGTAGAGGCTTGATCACTGCACTGTACACCTGAAGCTGATGTTGTGTAATATTGTATGTCAACTATAAGTGAATATATATACATATATATATATATATATATATATGTATGTATGTATAGTCATGGAACTTGGAGTATAGTGTGGGAGTGGAGTCAAGGGAATTCTAATAGATATGTATGATATGGGGGAGTGAGGTGGAGGATTGGGGGAGGGAGGTTGTCACTCGGATAAAAAGTATAACTATTGCACTGTGTTGTACAGCTGAAACGAATTTAAAAAAATGTTTATTTCACAAAATAAAAGAAAGAAGAAAGAAAGAAAGAAAGAAAGAAAGAAAGAAAGAAAGAAAGAGGGAGAGGGAGAGAGGAAGGAAGGAAGGAAGGAAGGAAGGAAGGAAGGAAGGAAGGAAAGAAGGAAGGAAGGAAGGAAGGAAAGAAAGAAAAGAAAGAAAGAAAGAA
>NW_017731851.1:599304-608893 GCF_001890085.2 Hipposideros armiger | reverse complement strand
TTCCAATCCCCTAATTCCCCAATAAAAATCTTAAAAAAAAAAAAAAGTAATACACAGATAACATCTCTTAAAATATGTATACATTTTTTGGGGGGGCAGCCCCTGTATATAGAAACAAACACAGAGAGGCAGCCAAAATGAGGAGACAAAGAAACATGTCCCAAATGAAAGAACAGGACAAGACACCAGAAAAAAACAAAATGGAGACAAGCAATCTACCAGATACAGTGTTCAAAACACTGGTTATAAGGATGTTCAATGAACTTAAGGGAAGAATAGATCATCTCAGTGAGAACTTTAAGAGATTGGAAACATAAAAATGAACCAGTTAGAAATGAATACAATAACTGAAATGAATACATTAGATGGAATCAACAGCAGACTAGATAAAGCAGAGGATCGATCAGCAATTTGGAAGACAAGGTAGCAAAAATCACCCAATTGTAACAGCAAAAAGGAAAAAGAATTTTAAAAAATGAACATAACAAATACAATTTCACTTAGTTGAGGTCACTGCCCAGAAGATGGAGGGGATCGTCCACCTCTTCTACCATAGGGATGATGTCATGAGGGGGGGACTGTGAGCTGTAGGCCTAGTGTTGGGAGATCACTAAGCTGGGGCTGTGCCAGTCCCAGGATGAAGGTTTCCCTGTCTCCTTCCAATCTGGGGCTCAGCTTTGTCATTTCTTTACTATGTGCGTTGTCATAGGCACTGTCCAACATGCAGCAATCAACCAGAGCCATCTGAACTAGTTGTACTGGGTCCCTAATGCCGATCTACCATGTGGATGCCCATTCCTACCAAGGAAAATGTGACAATAGCCACAGTGATAGGCTTACTACCTGATGTTCGGCAGATCTGTTTCAGATGTTTTTCATGAGGCAATTGGGCCGGCAGCAGCCACACATGGTGCCCGTGGGGCATCATACAGAATATTTCTCAGGCCGAGCCCAGGGATGTTTTAAGACAATTTCAAACAGACCTGGAGAACATGGAAAGGTAAATCATGACCCGGAATGAGCAGCTAAAACTTACCTATGAATACCTAAAACCGAGTTGCATACAGAACAGTGCTGTTATCTGAACTCTAATATGCTGACCTTTCAAAGACCATAGGCCAGCAGTTCTCAACCTGTGGGTCGCGACCCCTTTGAGAGTCAAACGACCCTTTCACAGGGGTTGCCTAAGACCATCAGAAAACAAAAAGATATTTACATTACGATTCGTAACAGTAGCAAAATTACAGTTATAGAGTAGCAAAGAAAATAATTTTATGATTGGGGGTCACCACAACATGAGGAACTGTATTAAGGGGTCGCGGCATTAGGAAGGTTGAGAACCGCTGCCATAGGCCAATACTAGGGTTAACATTTTCCTCCTGAGTTTTATGTTTTCCTGGATCTGAGTTGTTTATGGTTCTATTTTCTTTTCTACCTGAGTTGCCTACCTGAATATATCACTAGCCTGAGGCACTGTCTTAACTTCCAGGTCATCTAACAGAATGATCTTTAACTTGAAAATACTTTCCTTAGAGAAATTAACTATGTACTCATGTAGCCTTCTTCTGCCTCTGGAAAATTTGTCCTTTCTGTTTATTATATAATCACTTGGGGATGGATTTGTTAATATGGTGTGATATAGATGTTCAATTCCATTTTTTATCCATTGGGATAATCCCTTATAGCAGCACAGTATATTAAAGAAGCCATCCTCCCCACTGATTTATAATGCTGACATAAATCAAGTTGTCATATCTGAATGGGAGGTGTTTTTTTTTAGTGTTCTAGTCTATTCTAGTCATACGTATGTTTGTCTTACCCTATACCACAATGATATAATTACAAGTTTATAATTAAAATAGCCTTTCATAATAATTATAACTTTATAATTAACTTAGCATTTCATAAGACATATCCAATTTGTCCTTTAGCAGTAACTGGGCTTTTCTTGGACTTCTGGCCTTTTACATAAATATTGCAATCAACTTATTATTCTCCAAATAAAGTCTGTTGTGATTTTTATTGGAAAAAAGTTAACCACCACATAATTCTTGGCCTCAAGGAGCTTGGGGTATAGTGGAAAATTAGGTGAAAATTAGGTAGCCTGCATTTTTTAACTTGAATTGAAGTTATTTTTTAAGTGTCAATGCTAGAAGCCAACATTTCTCTTTTTTTGTTTTTTAAAGGGAAAAGCATAGTAGTGTATTTTCAATAAGATTGGATGGAGGGCCGGCCGAGTGGCGCACTGGTTAAGAGCTGGCTTGGGACGCCTGAGGGCCCCGGTTCGGATCCCACATATGAGGGCCAGTGACATTGTCCTCTACAGCTAAGATGATGAACAACAGCTCAACCTGGAGCTGGGCTGCCCTGAGTTGCTGGCAATGGCATAGGCTGCAGCCCCTCCTGCAGTGGGTTGCCATGGGCTACCGTGTGTAGCCAGCAGCCAGCATGAGCAGAACAACAGCCGCAATGAGCGGCTGTCCAGAAGCCGCGACTGATCTGCCTCGCCCAGGAAGAGCGCAATGATGGTGCCAACTTGGGCCAGTGAAGCAACGTCCTCCACAACTAGACTGAAGAACAAAANAAGGAAGAAAAGAAACCCAAGCAAGTGCCTCCTCCAGCCTGGCAATCTCCCTCTGGAGCCCCCTACTGGCAACAGTCTAACAGTAGTCAACTAGAAAAAGTGGGAGTGTGGTTTGTAGAGTACTAGGCCCTGCCACAAATCAGAGCATAGAAAGGAGGGTTTCAGTCTAAAACAACTACTTAGTAATTGGCACATTCCTGTATCACCCAAACTGCATGTGATGTCTCTGCACTTCACATCTCTTCATATCTTCCTCATAAAAGTCATCAGCCTCATATTATAGTTGTTAAGTGTATCTATATTATATCTCCCCTACAAAAACTTTTTTTGTTTAGGAAATGACAAAGCAGGTATTCCCTCTAATAACTACTTTCCCCCATTTTTATAAAGAAATATGGAAAATAGTTATTCTAACACACAGGTATATTTACTATTATGGCAGGAATACCCAGAGTTTAAAATAGACTAAGAGTGCTTCACAAAAAACATTTTAAGAATTCGTAAGAAGCTTGTAGGGCAAAACATGTATGTCAACTTAAGAATACCTACTCTGGGGCTGGCCAAGTTGCTCAGCTGGTTAAGAGCAACAGGGTCGCTGGTTCAATTCTCGAGCTGAGCTGCTGCTGAGCTGCCAAACAGGTGGCAGGATGGCTCAGCTAAAAAAAAAACCAAAATAAAAAAAGAATACCTACTCTGTGGCCTAATTAACTATAGACAGGTACAATTTTGTAGCACAGAAAAAAATTCAAATAATTTCAAGTCTGTATACACATTTTATTACAACTGTGCTTGATATCACAGTTTATTCAATGATCTGCAAAGACATGTACTGGTTATATTTAAAATTTAACTGACTTTTAGATACCATGGTCTCAACCAGCTCCCATACTTTTCTCTCTGAATGTAAAAGCATTCCTATGGCTTTAAAATCATTGTTAATTGATGAACTGTATTTGTATTAACTTGTACAAATTAAAAATTCCAGTGGTATCTATTCTAATTTCCTTTTGCCCTCTTGCCTCTTACCCAAACCATTCTAAGGAGCTTCCTTCTAAAATGCAAGTGTGAAAGAGAGATAAGTGGACATATACTACCTAATTCATTTCTTCTTTTGGATATTTTCATTATGTCTTAATATTCTCACTCCCACATACTGACTCATGTATAATTTATAGTTAACTTTAATCTCTATTTTTAATGTTTCCCCCTTTCCAAATATTTGCTACTAGCAGTGAAAGACAGCTTCAAATGAGGCTGCTATTGTGTTAGCATTTAAAATAAAGTCTCAAATATGAAGTAAAATGAAAGTGATGAAAAAGATGTTATATTTACTTATCAGTTCCTTTTACATTTAGGACTTAATTAAGTACTTTGTACTCTAGGGAAGAAGTACTAGGCAGCTACTACGATTTTACCTCTCTGCTCATTTTCCTACTAGAGCAAAGACTCTTCACCCATAGGTCAGGGCAAGAAAAAAGGGTGATAAGGGAGAAGTAATAAAAAACAGATGACAAGGGGAGAGAGGTAAAAGACAGATTTGGCAGGCAGTCAATTATTTGTTTCATTCATCTTTTTGCCCCGGAAAGGATAAAGAATGTTCCACTTAAAAGTTCCAAAATAAATTTAAGTACACAAAATGGTGGCTAGAGCCTTAGCATGGTACTGTAGAAAGAGCACGTTTTGGAATCAGAAGATAGTTTGAATTGAGACTCCAATTTCCTAACTGTATGAACTTACCTGTTTTATTTAACTCAATCCTTCCTGGTACACTAAGCTCTATAATGATAGGAAACTATGTCTCTTTCATATACTGTTGTAAGCCAAGCACATAGTTGTGTCTGGTGACTAGTGAGGACTTTAGTAACTATCTGTAGAACAAATGAGTGAATGATCTCATGCAAGTTTCTCTATCTCTGAGTCTGTTTCTTAATGTGAAATAGATATAATAAAACTTAATATTATTCATAAAAACTCTGCAAAGTATGTAAAGTATCTAGCAGAGAGAGCATCTTTTTCCTTTCATTATCAAATATTTAATTTGCAATAGCAAAGAATCAATGATAGTCATTAATTTCTTTTTTATCATTGCTCCTTGTGACCTCATATTTTATTGATTATAACACTGTATGTGTTCACGCCTACTTCAAAGGCTTATCCTCTTTGGTACTTATCTCATAGGCTGTTGTAAGGATTAAATGAAATTACACAGGTAAATTATTTGGCAACATGATTAACACATGGTTAGAGCTCAATAAATGTTGTTTTTACTTTCTTACTAGTTTGAATGCTATCTGGTGTCTAGTGCCTGATAACACTTAAAATTCAAAATTTTTTGATGTAAACCAAACTGGCTGCTAAGACTACAAAGAGATCAATTATGGTGCTAATCAGATTATGTAAAATGATACTTCCCAGTTCTATTGATAACTACAGTAACTGATAGGAAATCTCACTTCTTCTATTTAACCCCAAACTGCCTTAGAATTTCAAATGAGAAGCTAGAACTTAGTTGAGAGGCATATCTTAGTTGAGAAGCCAAATCTTAGTAGGGAAAAAACAGCTTCAAATTCTCTCCTCCTGTTTTTTTTAAATAGAGGGATATTAGTACTCAGGTGCTAATTGTTCACAGGCTAGGGTATTAGAACTGTTAAGAAGCAAAAAAAGAAGGGCTGCTTCACTAGCCCTTCAAAAAATTTTAAATGTATATTAAAATTACATTTTAAATGTATATTAAATGTTTTAAATGTATATTAAAGATCTAATTTAGGGCCAGCCGAGTGGCGCGATGGTTAAGAACTGGCTTGGGACACCAGAGGACCCTAGTTCGGATTCCACATATGAGGGCCAGTGACACTGCCCTCCACAGCTAAGATGATGAACAACAGCTCAACCTGGAGCTGGGCTGCCGTGAGTCGCTGGCGACGGCATAGGCTGCAGCCCCTGTGGCAGCAGGTTGCCATGGGCTATCGTGTGTAGCCAGCAGCCAGTGTGAGTGGCCAGCAGCCGCAGTGAGCGGTTGTCCAGAAGCTGGCAACTGATCTGCCTCGCCCAGGAAGAGCGCAATGATGGTGCCAACTTGGGCCAGTGAAGCAACGTCCTCCACAACTAGACTGAAGAACAAAACGACAGCAACTTGTCTGTCCCCTTCCCCCAATTCCCCAGCACTGTTCCCATCCCCCCAATTCCCCAATAAAAATTCTTAAAAAAAAAAAACAGATCTAATTTAACTACAAAGTAGATGTTAATCAGATTTTCTTATATACCACTCATCATAAAATTTGATAAGAGTATTTTCTCACCAGCTCATCATTTTAAATCATAAGAATGTTTAGGTAAACTTTTCATGCTTTTAAAATAGTCATTCTGTCGGAGAGAACATCAAAGTAAAATCACAGTAGTTATTTAGCATTGTTCTCCTTAGAAAACAGGTTCCTACAAATATTTACTTTTATGTGAAATAACTGGCCAAACAAAGTCAAACTGGCCATCTCTAAACATCAAACTCTATGATAAAATAATCAGCCATAGAAAGAAAATCCTCTGAGATACACTGATTTAGGAAATGATTTCAGAAACTAATCTGATTTCTATTAATAAACAGGGTAGAATTCAGATTAAAAGAATTTAAAATGCATTACTTACTTTTGCAAACAATTCCTGTTGCTGTCTCAATAACTCTTCTTCAGGAATGCCAAGGTTTTCCAAACGAGAATTGGCCTTTCTTCTTTTTAATGCTACAGTCTTGCATTCTTGTAAGACTTCTTTTACTTCACTGATATAAGAACCAAAGCCCAAACTTTCTAGTGCTAGGTAAATGAAAATATGAAAACATGAAAGAATGATAAAACACAGCTATTCCCCACATGTAGAACTTTAAGTTTTTGTTTTGTATTTGTTTTTTTATAAAGGGGGAGGTTGTTGTTTTCTAATAATTTTACCTATTTTATAAGTTGCACAGTAATTATCTGGATGGCTAAGACAAATTATTTTATCAACTTTTTAAATGTCAGATTGCAAATTAGTTAAAACTTAAAAAAATATTTCAAGGCACAGGCCTTGACTTTTCCTTTCTTTCTGACTAATTTTTTAAAAACCAAAGCATTCCCTGTGAAGAAAAAAATAGTCCAATGTAAGAACATGTGGTTTTAGTAAGAAAACATTTTTCCTATACCACTCATAGTAAATCAAACATTATTAAGTCAGTCAGTTTCTCAAATACCAAAAAAGCAAATATTTGGAATATATTTGTTAATAACATATTCTGTGCCACTTGGCTTAGAAAAAATAGGTTGGTAACACATGATCTGAGTTTCAGTAGGATAGGATGAAAGACTAGATAAGCTCTTTTGTCCAATATTCAACAGATACTATTTTTAGCAAAGACACTCAAACTGCCAAGTTTAAGAAATACTGGTGGAAATCACTTATGAAATTCAGCATTTATATTCAGCCAACAAGTTTCCCTTGAAAATAAAACTTAACAGGAAGCACTATTAAAACATTTTAAGTGATGTGGAAGAAATACTGGGATAAAGGAAGATTATAAGGCTAGAGGAAGCATTAACAAAAAATTCTCTCCCTTATTTTTTCTTTTTTTTTTTACATTTGAAAGAAAATTTTACAAAAAAATAATCCACTCTCTAAATGCTTTCTGTATGTAATCCAGAAAGACAAGGTATAAAATTTCCTTTTGACTCACAGTATATAAAATTATATTTTATAGTTTCTTATATGTTGACATTTTGAATGATTTCAACTTTACCTCAAATGTTAAAACTACAATAATTTCATCAATCTTTAGAAGTAATCTGATGCCAAAAAGCAGAGTACTATTACATGAATTTTAATTAACTTATTGACTCCTCTTGCCACCCAAAAAAAACTTCAGTAAGGCATTATTCTGAGTTCTCTCTATCAAATTAGCCACCACAGACTTCCAGTCAAGATGGTAGAGAAGGTAAACACTGATGGCTTCCTCCCATGACCACATCAAAATTATAACTAAATGATAGAACAACCACTCTTGAGAACTACCTGAAGATTAAATGAACAGAACTCCTATAACTAAGGATATAGAGAAGCCACAACAAGGGGTAGTTAAGAATCTGGAAGGATATCTCTGGTCCACAGGTCCCCACTGAGGAGCAAGGGGTTTCAGCCCTACACCTGGCTCCCCAGCCCAGACCATCAGTGCCAGGAATAGGAGTCCCCACAACATCTGGTTGTGAAAATCAGTGGGGATACAGTCTGGGTGAGACGGATAGCTGCTGTAGACCGAGGAGTCCTCTTAAAGGGCCAGAGCACAGACACTCACCCTGAGGTCCAGGGAAGGGACACCAGCTAGAAAAGCACCAGGGACATATGGGGAAGAACTGCATTGTCTGGCTTCAGGGTGAGGCTGGAGGGGGAGCTCCTTCCGGGACTCAAGTGCTGGCAAGTGCCACCGTTCCTTTGTTGAACCCTAACTCCACCCAGCCAGCAGGCGCAGGCGGATGCCAAATGTGAGCCTCCATCAACTTAACTAACACTGCTCTCGACCCATCCTGGTGATTCTCTGAGACCCCATACCACCCAATTCACCTGCTGGCTGGAACTTCTTTCAGAGGCTAATCCACACAAGTGGCCAGCTTAGGACTATGCTGCAAACTTGCCTAAAATCTCTCAAACCCCAAACAAGAAGAAGCTGGCCTCAAGCGTGCCCTGTATCTCTTGCTAAGCTGCCACAAGCCCAACACTAGTGGCAGCCAGCCTCAGTTCACAGCATAACCACTCCCAGGCGTCTCCAAACCCAACACAGGCAACTACCAACTGCAGATCACTTAGTAGTTCCTACCAGCTGGCCCCAGGCCTGGGCACAAGCAGCAGCTGACCTTGGCCTGCTGACCTTGGCCTGCACCAGAGCCCCACCAAAGAGGTCCCAGAACCAACACACCTGGTGCCAGCTTCAGACCACACCAGAACACTAACTAATTAGCACCACAAATGACACACCCAAAGGGTAGACTCAGCAGACACCAGAGCCTGGCTAGAGCAAATCCTGCTATGTGGGGTCAGCCCTAGTACAATAGCTTGTTTGCTATAGTCACTGCCAATCCTCATAGCCAGTAAGCCTGAGGGTCAATCCCACCCACTGACATGCTAATAGCAATCAAAGCTCAACTAAACAGGAGAGAACACACAACCCACACAAGGGACATCTGGAGCACCTGGCTCTGATGAACTGGGAGACTGTGCCACACAGCCCCACAAGACACCTACTACATAAGGCCACTCTGCCCAAACTGGGAGACATAGCAGATCAAACTAATACAGAGGGTGCCTAAAAATGTATACACATTTTAAGAAAGGAAAAAGCTGCACTAAAATTGTAATACTTTATACCAATAACAAAAGATGAATACAAGTCACATTTGACTTCTGCAATTACACGAGGTGCTCAAAGTGGTTACCGTCAGCATCCACACACTTCTGATTACAGTGAACTACTGCTTGAGCAATGTTGACCAAAGTGTCCATTTGTATCGCTGCATATGCAGTTTCAATTTTTTTCCAAAATACCACCAGTGTAGCCTATTTTCTACAGTATACCAAATCCTTGAAGGTCCCTCACAGGTAGAAGTCAAGGGGTGTTAAGTCAGGAGAACGTTCTCGAATTTCAAATACCACTTCAAAATGGTCTTGCACTCCTCAAATGACAACTGTGCTTCTGCCATTTTCTTTGTCCTGCCTGTCACATGGTGACTCTAGCATTCATTTGATTAACATCATCTTTTGAGAGAATGTCATACTACACATTCTACCATAATTCAATTCAACTTTGAAAAGTAATACACAGGGCCGGCCGAGTGGCGCATTGGTTAAGAGCTGGCTTGGGACGCCAGAGGGCCCCGGTTCGGTTCCCACATATGAAGGCCAGTGACACTGCCCTCTACAGCTAAGATGCTGAACAACAGCTCAACCTGGAGCTGGGCTGCCATGAGTCGCTGGCGACGGCATAGGCTGCAG
>NW_017731851.1:575269-596579 GCF_001890085.2 Hipposideros armiger | reverse complement strand
TGCCTCGCCCAGGAAGAGCGCAATGATGGTGCCAACTTGGGCCAGTGAAGCAACGTCCTCCACAACTAGACTGAAGAACAAAACGACAGCAACTTGTTTGTTCCCCTTCCCCCAATTCCCCAGTGCTGTTCCCATCCCCTAATTAAAATCTTTAAAAAAACCACAGAAAAACAAAATAAATAAAAATAAGATTGGATGGAGACAATACCAAAAGAAACTAAGTGAATGGTTTATGATTTCCTGCCACATTCTAAAGAAAGTCTTATTTCCTTAGCCCTACACCAAAGTTCTCCAAGATCTAGTCCCACCTACCTTTCCGGGTTTATTTCTGTCATTATTACATCCCTGCATACTTCTACTGAATCTGACTGCTCAATGTTTCCGATCAAGCACCAGTTTCCCACCGTCATGCTGATGGTATTCAAGGTCCAGATCAAACTCCATCTTCAAATTAAGCTTGCCTGATTCTCCTAGACAGAAGTCTAGGAGAATTTTGAAATCAGATAGATGTAGAATTTGAAACTTGGTTGTAAATGTATTTGTGTAACCTTGGATACATTGCTTAACATCTCTAAGCTTCAGTTTAGTATCTCTAAAATGAGAATAACATTTCATAATATTTTCCTACAACCAGAAGCAATATAGCAGTTAAGCATGCAGGCCCAAAGGCTGCCAGGGACTGACTCCCAGCTCTGCCTCACATTAACTGTGTGACCCTACATAAGTTCCTTCACCTCTGCCTCTAAAACAAAAATAACAGTACCTACATCTCATCAGATCAGGCTGCTGTGAAGAACAAATGAATTAATGTAAATAAAAGAGTTTAGAACAGAGGCTGGCCTATAGAAGGAACAAAATAAAATATCCATTATTATATTTGTATTAACTTTAGGGTTGTAGGAATCAACAAGTAATTAATCTAAGGCATTTAACACAGTGTCTAGAGTACATAAGAGTCGCTTAACTAACTTGGACTATGTATTATTCTTTATTTTTTCTCTTACATTTATTTTCTCCTAATAAGTATACAGGACATAAATAAATGTACAGTTTTGCATTATCACACCTAAATTCAAGTTGAACAAGTATATTTATAATATAATATTAAATTTACAAAATTAGCAAATCAACACAATGGTGAGACAACTCTTAAAAATGTCATGAATTACTAGACTAGACATTAAAAAAATCTATTCCAAACTACCTTTAACCATGGAGTGTTTGGGTTAAAAATTAACAAAATCAACTCACCTTTAAAAACATCTAAGGTTGAGCACACTGCTTTCAAAAAATTTTGCAAGTAAATCCAAGGTTAATATTTAATATTATTCAATGAGCTGCTAGATACAAATACTGTACTCTCAATAAAATGGTTTAACAGAAGCAGCCATATATTTAATTTCAAAAACTGCATTGAGTTTAACTCAAATTTTAAACACACTTTAGCTAACTAATAACTGGACATAATATCTTCTAAACAGGGAGATATTTTACGTCATTTGTTGCCACGTAGTAGTAATCATTCCAATTTTACACAAAGGAGAATCTTACAGGATAAGGAAAAGGCTCCTAAGCAGGGCCACTATTTATGGTTCTGCAAGTAGTTCACTGCACAACAGGACCACATCTAAGGAAGGCCATTCATAATTTGTATATTTAAATCTGTGTTTTTTTCTGGCAGATGGTAGTAAAGTTTTTTAAGGAAGGAGTGCCTTTGTCTAATTTGTACAAAGGGACTTTATGGACTGTTAATGGTCCTGGCTCTAAGGATCTCAGCATAAAAGCAAAAAAAGAAAAATAATTTTTAAACAATTTGTGGATAAAACACTCACATCACTTGTTCCTCCAAGGTCTGCTACCCTCTGCCATTTATCTTAAAACTATATCCAGAAAACTGCATGGTCTATTAGGGGAAAAAAATATTTAGCACACTTTTCAATTTGAAAGACAGATGTTAACAAAAACCCCACTTTAAAAAAAAGGTAAAAACTTCCACCAGCAATAATAATTTTAATACAGGCTTATCTTATTTTACAAAAGTGATGTAACCCTGAAATTTCATTATAACAAGAATTTGTTTGAATTCCTTACATTTCAAATACATAAAGCATGTTTTTCATTAAACATATATATTTTATATGTATACACACGCGCACACACACACATACACACACACAGAGGTGCCAGGAAAAAACTGTATTAAAATTACACTGATGTGGTCTCTGAGCACCTCTTGTAATTGCAGAAATCAAACATGACTTGTATTCATCTTTTGTAATCAGTATACGAGTATATTACTACAATTTTAATAGTTTTTCCTTTCTTAAAATGTGTATACATTTTTTTGGGCAACCTCTTGTATATAGTATATATATAATAGCATTCTCTAATTTCTTTATATTCTTTTGTTTGTATGTTGAGGGAAGTGAGGGTGATGTAGTTCACTTAAAAGACATTAAGAGGATGTAGGCCAAAGTGATTTCTTGGCTCATTAGCCTGGCAAGCTCATTAAGAATCATGTTTTCTATGATATCACTACTCCTGGGAATTTGGGACAATGAAAGACTGATGGCAGGATTCAAATATCATTCATCTTTATATGCTTGGCAGTATCCAGCACAATGCCAAGTACATAGCAGTATTCAAAAGTAGTTGGGTAGTAGAAGAAAAACAAAAAAAAATCTCAATTTTAAGGAAAGTAATACAATCCTAACCTGAAAAGCATTATGTGATAAATTGTGCAATGCACATTATATGTGTCTCTTTGGGAAAAATATCAGTATGGATGGTTATTTGGGCAATAAAATATATCATTCTCATTATTATTACAACTTCTCTGAGATCACTCAGATCCTCTGACTTCAAAACTACTTCACATCCACTTTCCAGAATAGACTGTGGCTTAGGCTTTAGAGCAAAACTACACAAAGTATGGTCCATACACTTGTGCCAGAATTGCTTGTAATGGACTGTGATAAGTATGGAAATTCAAAGTAAGCATTTAAGAACCTTCATAGCAAAACTGTAACTATGTGAGGTGATGTATGCGTTAACTAACCTTATTGTGGTAATCATTTCACGATATATACATACATTAGATCATTACATTGTACAACTTAAACTTATATAATGTTATATGTCAATTATATCTCAATAAAGCTGGGGGGAAAATTTTTATAGCAATTTGAGAGCGTAATTTTATATCTATTGACTCTAATAACAAAACATTGAATTTTATTGATATCTTCTTTTGTTTTCCTAGTGATCCATTTTTACTGTATTTTATAAAAGTGCCAGTGTGAGAGGCACCAGAATTTTCTTTTTTTTAGTTGAGCCATCCTGCCACCTGTTGGCAGCTCAGCAGCAGCTCAGCTAGGGCCAGGCATCGAACCACTGTTGCTCAAAGCTCGCACTCTTGAGCGAGCTCTTAACCAACTGAGCCACTCGGCCAGCTCTTGGAATTTTTTAAAAGGCACTCAACATAAATAGCTTGGAGCAATTCAGTTGCTGAAGAAGCAAATCCTCAAAAGACTTCTTCAAACTTTCACTACTTTCAGTTACTATTCTCATAAGTGTGAAAAAAAAAATGTAGCAAGAGATTAAAAATGCAGAAAGAAAATAATATCACTTAAAATATTATTTACACTTTGGCTTTACAAAAGGCATCATGATATAAGGTTAAACATAATAGACTTTCAGCTTTATGTTTTAATCAGTACTACTGTATAAATTTTTAAAATTATTATTTACTGCAGCATATTTCATGTAAGGTTCTCAACCCTTACTGATTCTCAATAATTGCAAGTTATACCTGAAAGCATTAAGTATTATTTATACACAAATGGGGAAACATTGAACACATTTGCCTACGGTGAAAGACTTTCCAGAGTAGAACTTGCAGCTCTTGACTCTCAACGTCAGTCAATTATTTCCATAATATAACAGAACATGTTAGAACTCATTTAAGAATATGTGTTCACAGAAACCAGCAATGGAATAAAAGGAACACCTTAGAAATCCCTGTATTTGTGTATCTGTAGTCTTCAATACTAAGTCTACTTTCTTAAACTCAAAATAAGCAAGGCATTAAGAAAAAAAAATTTTTAATTTAACTAAGTTATAGTATTTCAGATTTACTGGCAATGAAATTACTTCAACTGTTAACTCGAATTTCACAGAACTGCATCAAATGCTTACTCTGCTCTGACAAGGTAAAGTGGCAAGTAAACAAGTTTCCTAAAGCAAAGTCTAGTTCATTAAACGTATTACTTAAAAATGCAATCTTCAACAAGTGAGATTCATACCACTTTAAAATTTACGTTATTATTCCCTGGATATACCCTACATTCCTAAATAAACAATACTGACAGAAAGTGTAAAAAATGTCATATCTACCATGATTTACCAGTTTTTCAGAGTTAAAACACTTTAAACATGTAAAATATAAACACTAAAAATTTCTTTTAAAAAATTTTAACCACTCAAGACAAAAAAAATCTTTAAAATGATTAAGCAACATGAGAGTAATAGGAGATTATATATGTATAATATCTATTCCTCTGACTAGGGAGAATTTGGGGCAAAAATGGTAGGTCTTTACCCACTTAATATCAATACAAGAAAAAAAGGTAAATTTATAAGTCTACGACAGGTCAATACATGGTTTTTTAAATTAATAAATCATACTCAGTACACAAAGGAAAATGCTTTCACTGGAACTTTTTTAGTTGTTAAACTGAATTTAGTCTATTCCAAAGTTGAGGCATTTAGCATACTGCTTGATACAGCTGCACTTTTATTCCATCGTGTCAATCAGAAATCTAAATATATCTTAGAAAAGAATAAACTCTACCCAAGAAGACAGATTGTAATGTGTTATTAGATTTTTGGAACGATCCCCACTTCTGTGGTGTAAACAAATATTTAGGCAGATCCTTTAGAAATCTTTTGCAATTTTCATTAGAAAGGCAATGTTAATAAAAGATCCTTTTTCTTTTCTATGAGTTGTGAAAGGAAATTATAGCTATCTGTTTTGGATAATCTTGTGAAAGACTTATGACAACAATTGCATATACAATGTAAAAATAGGAAAAATATTTCCACAGGAAAAATAGACAACTTGGCTTTCATTTTACTTGCCAGGGTATTCAGCACACCAAACAAGTAGAAAAAAATAGCTTTAAAATTAAATATGCTTTTTCCTAAGGATTTATTTTTCCTTATGTACTGAAATGGAAATGGCAGAGTATAATTTATATCTGCCTTCCACACATCAATAAAGACCAAAAACGAATCATTTAATCCTTCCGTCAATATTGACAGTAAAATATTGGATATGGTGAATATGAGCAGATGTGTTCTCTACTTCAGAATAACAGGAAAGTCACCTTTTAAAAAGTTAAAAAATCAAATGGTAGACAACCACCTGCCTACCCAAACGATTAAAATTAACCATGATTTTTTTCTGACTTCAAAAGCAATCAAGAAATTGATAGAATTTTAAGTGGATTATTATAAGAGGCAAGTTATAACCTCAAATTGAGTGCAACTTTTTCATGATAAATATTATGACTAGTTAATATGTCTCTCCATCCTTGAAACAAGCCGTCAGAGAATATGTCTCCCAAATCCCTATTACTGGACTAAATCCTTTCCAAAAGAAGATAGAAGAAACTGTTGAAACTTTCAGAAGTGCTGTTCAATAAAAGCTTAAGTGTGTACATCCAAATGGGAATGGGGGCAGGAAAGAACAGGAAAATGTTCCATGAAAAATATCTCTTACAATCTCTTAATACAGGCTTTAAAAATTTATCTCCAAAGAACAAAGGAAGCTACACAGAAGAAAAAGAGAAAGGAAGGAAGGACAGAAAGAAAGATGGGAGGGAAGAAAGGAGAGGGAGGGCAAAAGCAAAGGACATTCACCCTTTTCTTACAGAATACAACTGGAGTGCTTTGGTAACTGGTTGACGAACAGCTGGACCATTAAACCATTTTTAAAGCAGAAAATATACTCTTTATTCAACACCAATAAACTTTACAATGTTGAATACACTCATGTTAAGAATTTTTTTTTTTTACTCAGGTGTTCAGAAAACTCATCTTTTTCTCTACATTGGTGAAAAGACCGGGGGCGGAAGGGGTGCTGTCTCCGCTCCCACTTGAACTTCCTGTCTGAATTTTAAGTTTCCAAGGGAGTAAGTACTTCTGGGTTCCCTTCTCAGCTGGTATGATCTACGTTTCACTTTCAGCAGGCAATTTCTCAGTTGTCATGTACAGGTTCCACTTTAGGCAGGCAAAAGTCTGGTTGCTTCGGCTGACCTGGCTGCAAATTGAAACCGCCGCAAATACTTTACCTTTCGGGGGGATGTTAGCTGACCTAAATGCTCGCACTCCTCACGTGTATTCGCTGGTGAAAAGTACCGGGAGCATACCACACAGGCGTGTTTTTAAGGCGCCCGCCGCCTCCATGCCCGCGTGGCTCTTCCCTTTACCAGCACGCACTGATCAGGGAAGGGCAATGAAAGCTTCGGCAAGAATGCGTCGAGCGACGAGCGAGCTGTCCGCGGACCCTCGTTTAAACAAAACCCCACACGCGAACGCTTACCTTGTATGACATGCTCTGGCGAGATGGTTTTCTTCTCCGATTTGTTGCAAATCTCATTGGCTTCAGAAGAGATAAGGTGAATGAATTCAGTACAGCAGTTCACCACCAGCTCCCGGGCATCGTTGGCCACCCGGACATTGGGGAGAGTCTCTTTGATCATCTTATTGATAGCAGCTCTGGGTATAGTGAGATCATCATCGTTGCCAGATGAGGAAGCCATCGTTATCTTCCTATATGTCTCTCGCCCCGACTTGAAGAACTCCCCAGTTCTGGTCCACTACTCCACGAAGGTTTTTCAAAAGGCCGCCCTCAGAGAGTGATCCCGGGGGCTCTGCGAGAAGAAGGTGCAGAAAACGAAGGGGGGTGGGGAGACTGGCACGAGAGGGCAGGGGACACAGCGTGTGTGAGATTTAGGGCGAAGCTGGGAGGAAAGTCGGGGGGCTGAGAATTCGGCCCCAGGGCGGAGACGGAAAGGAAGGTGGTCAGGAAATTGGAGCACCGGGGAACACCTTCGTGTCTCCTCAGAGGGGCGGGCGCTGTCGCCCAACCGGTCCCCAACGGTGCCGGAGGGGCGGCAAGGTTCAGGGACACTGGCCTCGCTGAGGTCTATACACTGGGCGGACACCCAGCGGGCTTGGCTCTACAGAGCCGGAGTCCCAGCTGCCGCCGCCACCAGCAGCCTTTGCCGCCGTCTCAGCCAAACCATCCTTCAGACACCCACGCTGCTGCCTCACAACATGTCGGCCGCGGCCGCTGCTGGAACCTGGGCGGCCGCCTGGGAACGAATATGGACAGAGCCAGACACAAGGGAAGTAGCACTGGCGTCCGCCGTGGCCTTTTAGCCCGAACCCAGACAGTGGAAGCCGAAGCCGAGGCAACGGTGGTCCCTCCAGAGGCCAGGGAAGAAGGTTTATGGGAAGCGTCTCCCGACACCCTTTGCGCTACCGGAAGCCTCAGTCGCCCCTCCCCCCTCCCCTACCGAGTTCCGGGTGTGGCTATCGCCCTTCCCCCACCCGTGCCAGTAGGAACCGCCCGTCCTGGCGGCCCCCAGCTTCCGCCAGCCGCGGTCTTGGCACGCGCCCGGGCATCCCGCCCCTTGATGGGGACCGTAGCCAGGCGGGCGCGCGCCCCACAGTACCGGAGAACCCCGAGTACGCGATTGCTCCGGGCTGCGGCGCCAGACTCGGGATGCAGTGGGTGGGTGGACCGGCCAGGGTGGATCGCCTCCACCGTCTCTCAACCAGCGGGGGCTTCCAAACCCTTTCCCAGCTATGTTTGGGGACAAAGGAGTGCTGGCTTTTATTAAAAGAGCTCTCTTTGCTGTTCCTTAAAGGAGCACGAACCGGGTTTGAACGGCAGAGGAACAAAGTCTGGGGTCGGGAATAGGATATGAGAAAATCAGAACCCGGTGTTTCTGTGTCTGCAAGGTCCCGAGGAAAACCTTTTGCTATCAAATAGACGTTATTCGGATCAAAGCTCTTTATGGCCCTCCACCCAGTTTCTCGTTTTTGGGAAACAAAACATGCTGAGAAGTGATAATGACCTCCAGTCACTACTAATGGCAAAACCGGAAACGAGAAATAAGATCCAACTTAGTGGAAATGCGTAGCATTAAGAGGCTCCAACTTAGCTATTTTTCATGGTGTATTGCACGTTGCCTTCTGAATGGCGGGGTGGGGGTGTAGTATGTTACAGTGTCAAGCAGATCTGATTTTTTCTTTCCAGGGTGCCTAGTAACATCACCATGTGTCAAGTTCTTAACCAAAATTGCACTATTTTTTTTAAAAACTAAATTTGTCATACTGTCATTTGGAAGAAGAGTTTCTGTTACAAATACTGGGATGTTGCAATTTCTGAAAAGTAAACGAGATACCATTTAAATCAGTTTTGGCACTTCAGTTAATCAGATACATTGTTCTTGATACATTGGACAGCAACTGGCTTGTTTGAAATGTGTTCTTAAAACGTTTAAGAAATACCCTAGATATGGCACCTGGAGATGCCCTTGGTTAATGACACTTTTTTTTCCATTTAGCATTCTCTTTAGCACACTTACCAGTTCTTCAATTTCTGAAGTGCAGATGCTTGTTTTTCAATGCAATTAAGTGTAGCCAAACCAAAATTTCTTTCATAAAACAATATTTTAAAATTTTCTTCACAAATAGGAATGTGAAACTGTTGGCTCTGTTGTTGGCCCTTTATGAAGTTGTTTATGTAAGTCAGTTTACTGTTGGTTTAAAGAGTTACTATGCTCTCTAAATTCATCTTGGCCTTACCAAGTTTATCAGTCTGAAAAAACTAGCTAGCAAAAATGTCCCCAGAGTTATCACATTGTCACTGACCCAAATTTTGTCATTCCTGAAAACAATATAATTTTGCTTTTTTGTATAACGTTTATGCTTTGTAGAACAACAGGCTTATACATAACGTAGATCTGAAGAGCACACATGTTAAGTTGTTCCAGTAATAGTTTATTACTACATAGTGTGGTAGCATAAACATGAAATGTGTAGTAAAGAGACCTAGGTTCCAGTCCCAGTTTTTTGTTACTTGAGATAGGTCAGTCTCCAAGCCTCATTTTCTTCAACTAGAAATGGAAATGTAACTCAGGATTCAAAGTCAAATGAGACCATATGTAAAAGCACTTTTAGCATTATGAGGTATATAGATGTTGGTTTTTATTATTACCTTGATCAGGTCTAAGCAGTCTTCAACTATTAATAAACCATACATAATATGGCTGAGGGAAATTTTAAGTCCAGTAAGTCCCCGACTTAGGAACATTCAAGTTGCAAACTTTCACAGATATGAACAGACCTCGCATTACAAACATTCGTAGATGCAAACAAATCGTGGAAGTAGCTCATGTGTCTGCCAGACATTGTCACAGTTGTGCTACTGTGTGCTTACTGTACAGTGCGATAGTGTACAGTAGTACAATGCTCAATCAGTGCCCAGGATGTCCGGAAGCAAGAAGAAAAGCAGTGGTGATGTGGAAGAGACTGCTAGGAAGTGTCAAGTGTGTATAAGACTCACTTTTGAGTGTTAGCCGTCGGAGCGGGGTTCTGTCCCCGCTGGGCTGCCACCCGCCCTGGGCTCCCGCCATGGAACTCAGCGTCGAGTACCTGCGGGAGAAACTGCAGCAGGACCTGGAGGCAGAGCACGTGGAAGTGGAGGACAGGACTCCCAACTGTTGCGCGTCCAGCTTCCGAGTCCTGGTGGTGTCGGCCAAGTTCGAGGGGAAGCCGCTGCTTCAGAGACACCAGCTGGTGAACACGTGCCTAGCAGAAGAGCTCCCGCACATCCATGCCTTTGAGCAGAAAACCCTGACCCGGACTTGCACAGCCATTAAATTATGAATCAGGGAAGAAAAAAAAAAAAAGACTCACTTTGTCGGATTTACGAATGAATCTGACTTAATGTTCTCCCAGAACGGAACTCGTTCGTAAGTCGGGGACTTACTGTATAAAGAGTAATGTGACAAGAAATTTGCTAATCTGGATCCTATAGTTATTTACAGTAAAATATATCCCTATTATAAATATGCCTTTGAAAACAAAGATAACATCTTAATGAGCTTTAAGACTTTTAGAGTGCATATGTATGAAACATTTTTTTTCTCATGGTATCCCAAAATTCATGATATGAAAAGAAACAGTTTTTCTTTTAAAATATTTTATTGGGGAATTAGGGGAGGGGAACAGTGCTGGGGAGTCAGGGGCACAGACAAGTTGCTGTCCTTTTGTTCTTCAGTCTAGTTGTGGAGGACGTTGCTTCACTGGCCCATGCTGGTATCATCATTGCGCTCTTCCCAGGTGAGGCAGATCGGTCGCCGGCCTCTGGACAGCCGTTCACGGTGGCTCTTGGCAGCTCATGTCAGCTGCCGGCCACTCACGCTGGCTGCCGGCCACACACGGTAGCTTATGGCAGCTCATTGCAGCTTCACTGCAGCCTACGCCGTGGCCGGCGACTCACTGCAGCCCAGCTCCAGGTCGAGCTGTTGTTCACCATTTTAGCTGCAGAGGGTGCAGTGTCACTGGCCCTCATGTGGGATCCAAACCCAGGCTCTGCTGCTCAGAGCTGGCGTCTCAAACCAGCTGTTAACCAACGTGCCACTTGGCCGGCCCAACAGTTTTTCTTATGGTGAATTAGGCTAACTCTACAGTAGTTATCTTAAAATGTGTTAATTCACAGATGCCCAGATTTTCAGATACTATTATAATAATCTATAACATTTGTAATTTGAAGCTTAACATTTTAAAGCAAATGATGCTATCCTTTGTGCTAATTTGTCATTGCTAACACACCATTTGCTAGTTGGTGTTCACACAAATTTAAAAAATAACTAACGGGCTGGCCAAGTGGCGCATTGGTTAACAGTTGGCTTTGGACACCAGCTCTGAGCAGCAGGGCTCCGGTTTGGATCCCACATTAGGGGCAGTAACACTGCGCCCTCTACAGCTAAGATGGTGAACAACAGCTCGTCATGGAGCTGGGCTGCCATGAGTCTCTGGTGCTGGGGTAGGCTGCAGTGAAGCTGCAGTGGGCTGCCATAAGCTACCATGAATGGCTGGCAGCCAGTGTGAGCGGCCGTTAGCCAGCCTGAGCTGCCAAGAGCCTCCATGAGCGGCCGGTGACCTATCTGCCTCACCTGGGAAGAGCGCAATGATAATACCAACATGGGCCAGTGAAGCAACATTCTCCACAACTGAACTAAAGAACAAAAGGACAGCCACTTGTCTGTTCCCCTTCCCTGATTCCCCAACGCTGTTCCCCTCCCTCAAAACCCCAATAAAATCTTAAAAAAACAAAAACAACTAACATTATATGCTTCTTTTGTGATAGCTCTGTGCTAAGAACTTTTACCTAAGTACTTTTACCTTTGTTATTTCATTTAATCCTCAGAACAACCTTATCATTTAATCCTCAGAACAACCTTATCTGATAGATACTGTTTCACTCTCTGTTTTACAGGTAAAGAAAGTGAAGCTGGAAGAAGCTAAATAACTTCCCTGAAGTCAGTATAGTAAGGATAAGCTAAATTATGTTGCAAGAATCTCAAAAAGTTTATTTTCTTGCTCATTTTCTGGGTTCATCCTGAGTCAGCAAGAGAACTTACCACACAGTAATCACTCAAGAATCCATTGGAGCTGTTAGGAAGAAGTAATGAAGGAGCTTTGAAAAATAAGCTTTTGATAGGTGGAGAGAGAGGAAAAAAGTATTTGTGTTCGAAGTAATGGTATAAACTTGTGTAGACAGAAATAGTGGGAACAGTGAAAAGATCACCTTAATTGAAGTAAAGCATTTTTGTTTACCATAGTTAGAGAGAAGTAAGAGAGCCAAACACATGAGGCAGCAGAAGTTGTGAAGTAATAGAAGCCCACAAATAGGAGGAGGAGAGAGAACTCAGTTGTAAAAAAGTCAGTAGAAGCAAGGAGAGAAGTTTTAGGGCTCAGATAATGTCAGCGAGACCAACAAAATAACTGGATCTCTAGAGTGTTGGTTATTCTTCTTTTGAAAGAGAATATGCCTCCATGAAACAGTTTCCTGTGCTTTACTTTCTGTGTATCTTCGTAATACTCTTCTAAAAATTCCATTTTTATTCTACATAACTTGAAAGCCCAACTCATTGAAGGGCTTTGGCTTCAGATCTGGGTTTGATCCCCGCTCTGCCATTTAACTAACTTGGGAAGGGTATTTAAGCTGTATCTTGATTTTTCTCCTCTAAAAAATACATGCTTCACAGGTGTTTTAAAGCTCAAATGACATAATATATGCAAAGTATTTAGGCCAGAATTTAAATGCTAAATAAGTCATGGTAGTTGTTAAAAAATAATTATTACACTGATGATGATTACTCCTAGGGATGGAATAATGGAATTGAAAAGAAAGGTGATTCCAAGAACTATTTCACAGACAGAGTTGGAAGAACCTGAGAGTTTGGCTCTTAGTCAAAGAACAGACTAATCAAATATAATTATAAGATTTTTAACCTCAGAAACTGGGGTTAAGGTAGTGTCAAAAACAGCAAAATTGAAAGGCAGTAGTTTTAGAGGAGAAGTGCTTGCTTTTGGACGTGTTTGGGTTTAAGGTAACAGTAGGCATTTAAGGAAGAGATGTCTTGTAGGCAGTAGAAAGGGAAAATAGCATCTGATTCCTACATTCATTCAACACCAGAGTGTGTATTGTCCTAAGTATGGTATGGGAGAGAGAAAGATAAATAAACAGCCTTGTTTTCACGGACCCTACAACCTACCTGAATAAAGAGAGTTCAGTAATAATAAGGTAGAGGGAACAAATCAGAGACATTTGGAAACAGAGGATTTAGCTCCTAATTGCATCTTCAGTGAGGTAAGAGGAAGTAGTGTGTCTGGTTTGTTCATCCCTGCATCCCCAGGGCCAGCACAGTTCCAGGCACATTTTAGGCACTTAATAAATATTTGTTAACTCTGCAAGTGGATGAGGACCTTTAAGGATAGTAGAGTAAAAAAGAAATCCAAAGACAAAAAAAGCAAAAAGAAGAAAACATGTCAGGGAATACTTGATAGGAACCAAGAAAGCATAGTGTAGAGGACATGGGAGAGTTGCAAGGATGTGAGATGCCACAGAGAGGCATTATTGGAAGGGGATCAAATGTAGTGTCCCTGAAGTAAAAGGTCAGTAGGAGAGAGCAGAAGTCAACATGCAAACAGTTAAGAGAGGAATGAGGGGAAGAACTGGAGCCAAGAAATATGGAGTTCACTTTCAAAAAGTTCAGTGGTGAAAGGAAAGGGAACAATGGGATGACAGCTTGAAGAAGAAGCAGGGTCAAGGGAGAATTACAAAGGCTAGACGGTACATGTACTTCAAGGGAAAAGAGCTACAGGTGGGGTAGATTGAAAAAACAAGCAAAATAAGGTCTTAAGGAAATGGAGGTGGATGAGATTGAAAAAGCACAGATGGAGTGAGCAGGACTAGATGCACAGATATGGGCATGCTTCATAGAGAGGAGAGGTGGAAGACAAGATAACAGGTGAGTGATTATAGACAGTATTGCAAAAGGGGATACGCAGAAGACTAAATCTTTAGAGAATGACAACAGGCAAGGGCAAAGAAGTGATCAGAGAAAACAGAAAAGAGTTGTATAAATTCACTGTCACATAAACCAATACATGACTGACTCACCAGCTTTGAGAAAAGTAAGAGGTAGCCAAAAGTGTCAAGTATAAGCAGAGTAGGGCATGAGGACTGGGAATAGATGTTCATCCAGTGATATCTGTATAAGCAGTTCATAAACAAAAACACTGGAATTCCTTCTTTTGTCTATTCAGTTAAAGCTAATAAATTTCCACGGGTCAACTTTGCAACTAACTCAAAAATTTTAAGGTAAATAACAAATCCTTATGTCTATAGGTATAAATTTAAAATGTGATGCAAATAAATTTTTCTTTCAAGTGATGTGACTTTTGAATCTAATTCAACCATGTTAGTTCACTTTAAAAAGCATCTGAAGTAGATGGAACTAGGAAGCCTAATTCTGTAAATCGCATTCATTCATTTATACATTGCTTTCATTCAACAAATGTTTATTTGGTGTCTAACATATACTTTGCTAGGTACTGGATATATAGCAATAAAGAAAGACACCACCAGGGTCTTCATAGCTAAATAAATATTAATACCACAGTAAAAAAAGGCTGTATTTATTATTATTATTATTAGTTTCAAGTGTACAAAACAATGCAATAGTTATCCTTTTCACCCTTCACAAAGTGACAACCCCCCTCCTATCCACTGTCCTCCCACCGCCGATATCATACATATCTATTACAATTCCATTGACTCCATTCCCGCACTATACTCCACATTTCATGACTATATATGTATTAAATTATAGTTGACATAATATTATTCAACGGCAGCTTCAGATGTGCAGTGCAGTGGTCAGGCCTCTACACCATCCATGAAGTGGTCTCCCTGACAAGACATGAGACCATCTGGCCCCCTAAAAAATATTTACAACATTATTGATTATATTCTCCAGACTGTCTTTTCTATCCCTGAGGCCATATTGTAGTTACCAATTTATGTTGTCTCGTCCCTTCCCCTTCTCCCTCATCCCCACACCCTCCCAACTAGCAACCATCAGTTTTTCCTCTGTGTCTCTGAGACCATTTCTATTTACATTACTCGTTTATTCAGTTCTTTAGAATCCACATATAAGTGAGATCATATGGTATTTGTCTTTCTCTGACTGACTTTTTTCACTTAGCATAATGTTCTCTAGGTTTATCCATATCATTGCAAATGGTACAATTTACTTCTTCTTTATAGCTGAGTAATACTCCATTGTGTAAATGTACCACAGTTTCTTAATCCAGTCATCTACCGATGACTTTTGTTTCCAAGTCTTGGCTATTGTAGATAGCGCTGCAATGAACATGGGGTTGCATATATTTTTTTGAATTAGTGTCTTGCGTTTTTCTGGATAGATACCTAAGAGTGGAATTGCTGGGTCATAAGGTAGTTCCATTTCCAGTTTTTTGAGATACCTCCAAACTGATTTCCATAAGGGCTGCACCAGTCTGCAATCCCATCAACAGTGCACCAGGGTTCCCTTTTCCCCACAACCTCGCCAGCACTTGTTGTATGTTGATTTATTGATGATAGCTATTCTGACCGCGTAAGGTGGTATCTCGTTGTGGAAAAAAAAAGCAGTATTTTGTCATGTTGTGGATAATAGGAAAAAAATTCAAGTAATCTAGCTTAAATAATAAAGAAATGATTAGTTATAGTATAACTGAAGTATTACTCAGTATAACAAAAGAACTATTATGTAGCCATTAAAATAATTATGTATTAACATGGTACTTTCACTCTACTATTAAAGCAAAATACAACATTGTTATTAGAACTATATGAAAATACATATACACATGGGTAAGGTTGAATAGAAACAGGCAAAAATTAGCATCGATGTGTTGGAAAAGAGAGGTATTTTACTTCTGATTTTTTCTTAAAGATACTTTTTAAAAATTTAAATTAACCTAGTTTTTTAATTGTCTTATATTAACTTAAAACTTTAGCAAGTAGTGACAAATTTTATTTCTACTGATTTATAAATATATCCATTCTTCACATTCACAGTGGGACTTATTAAGGCAATTGTTGGATTTTAAATCTTGCTCAGCTAGCAAAGCTCTCAAGTTCACAATCCACAGGTGAAACCTAACGCACAGATATTGTACCAGTTACTTATTGCCACAAAAATGCTGCCTAACAAGCCCCTCAAAGGTCAATGGAGTAAATCAATAACCATTTATTATTTCCTAGGAGTCTCTGCGGTTTTAGTTGGGCAGCTCTTCTGGAATTAGCTGGATTCACTTGTTTTCTGAGTCAGCTGTGGGCTGGGTACGTGGCTCTACTAACCTTGGCTGGACTCTCATATGTTGGGACCAGCTGTCTGTCATCAGGTCTAGAAAGGGCTTTGTTCTTTTCCATTGTTTCACCTTCTTCCAGCAGATCAGCCTGAGCATGTTCTCATGATGAAGCAGAAACTGTTTACTCATTTATTTAATGAGTCTCCTCTGTGCCAGGCACTGTAACAAGGAACTAGAGAAATAAGGTTAAATGGAAAGTGTCCCTTTCTATTGAGGAGCTTACCGTCTAATGGGAGAGATTACAATGCAGTATGCTAAGTGCCATGCTTGTGGTGTGACAGGTCCTACAGGTACAGTGGAGGACCTTTCAGATCAAAGCGGGTAAGTATGGAGTGACAATCTTAGGTATCACAGCAGAGGTACTTCTTGAGCAAGTTTTCAGGAAGAAGAGGAAGGGAATTTCATGCAGGAGAACAGCCAAAGCTCAGTGAGACAGAACGTCATGGCATTCATATTTTGGTGAATATTTTGCAATATTTTGGTGAAGGGTGGAGGGAAAAGAACATATGAAAGAGCGGCATGAGAGAAAGTTATTCAGGGAAGTGTAGTAGTTAAGGTTCTTCTGATTGCAGGTAACAACTCCCACTAGTTAAGTTGACTTTACCAGAAGGATACTGGGGTATCTTACAGAATTTGGGGAATTGTATAACCAGGGAAATTCAGTAGCAGGAATCCATAAACTGTCCTCTTGATGGGCTGTAACCAACTCCCTTTGCATCTCAGTTCAAAATTTCAGTTTCCCAGTAGAGCAAATCTGCTTGGTTGTTTGGGTCAGATTTCTACTCCCATGTCACTCAGCCATGACTAGAATGCAAGTTATGTTCGGCCCCTGAGCTGGGGAGGGAGGTGTCACTATGAGCTGTGTGGCTGGTCTAAGAGGTATCTGCTGTGTTTTATTATTTAGTTACCTTTCCCCACATGAACAATGACAAAAGTGCTGCCAATTTGATCCAGCCATTCTAGTACAACAGCCCCTGCACTTGACCTCTTTCTAAACCCAAAGATACATCCAACTAGTGGAAGGAACATCTTGGGGTATTGTTCTTGTAGTTCTGATCTCTCGATGTAAAATACCTATTTTTCTTCCAGTTATGGCACAATTTCATCTAGGTGTGGTTCCTCATGGTCTTGTAATCGAAGAACTAAACGGTAAGTATAATTACCATCAGTGCACTCTATAAATAATTGTTGGGGCTAGGGGTTGCAATCATTGCTACAGAAATAAAGGATAAGAAAACAGTTATAGTTCTTATTTTTATAAAGAAAAAAAACACAGGGTAATTTTTCAGTCATCCCGCTATATATATGCAAACTTTTCATTCCTGCTACTGTTAATGAGGCTGTCACTGGTAAACATGACTAACCATTCCAAGTTTCCTTGCTTGCAGCTAATATCGCAGCTGACTGAGGACTTTGCCTACTGGGGTGATTTAAGTCTTCATTTCTAGAAGTCTAAGCCCTTGGTAATCATCAGCATCAATTGTGTCAAACTAAACAAAGGCAACACAGCAGATTGGAGAACGACTCTAAAGTGGAATTACTGGGAACCAATCAATATTTGTTCAATAAGTGGTCTGTGTTTTACAGATGATGAAGCTGAAGCACTGAGAGTTTAGAGTAACTCTTAAGTGGCAGAGTCAGGATTTAAATCAGTGCTGCCTGTCTCTAGAAGGACCCTTCCTCACAGTTCTGTCATGCTGCCTCTGAACTCTCAATGTGGACACCGAGGGTGGGCACTGGGCCTCCACACCCAAGATTAACTCATGTTTTGGCTCTTCAACTTTAGCCTTGTCACCAAAAGCAAGTACTTATTTTTTCTAAGTTTCAGTCTTTTCATTTATACAATGGAGATACCCTTTTGGCATGGCACAATGCCTATAATTTGATAAGTAGATTTGTTAAGTGTTAACTATTATTATGAATTCAATAAAAAATGCACTGAGCATACCATGGTAGGCACCGTGTATACACTGGTGCACAAGATAGACATAATTCCTCTGCTCACGGATCTCTCAATGAACTGAATCATAAAATAAAAACAGCAATGTGTGGTCCACATATCTGCCTCCCTCCCCTTGGATTATGAACACCAAGACTGACATATGGGAACATAACAATGATTGTGAACTGAGAAGGACAGAAATGAAGGCTGGAACAATCAAAATAAAGGGAGCAAGACAAGGAACAGGGGTGAAATCATGAAAACTCCCAAGAGAAAGAGTATCGCCTGGTTTTCTTAAGCCTAGCACGTGAGTCTGGATTTTACAAGAAAAGTGAAGGGAATTGATCAAGAGATTCTTGTCAGAACAGGAAGTTAGTAGGTGAAACGAGAAATGATCTGTGAGAGACCTGCGGAGATGGAATAGTAGATAGTAGATACACTGTAGAAAGTGTGATTAAAGGGAAGGTAGTGAGAAACATTTAAAGAAAATTATCCTCAAGTGCTGATTTGGAGAACAGCCACACTTTGTAATATGAGCCAAAAGATAAAATCAAATTTGCCTCTCAGGGGGGAAAGTAAGCCTTTTTTCAGGCTAAATTCCCCTGCCACCTGGCTTGTTTTCTTCACTGTAAATGAGCACTGGGAAAACAACAGGCTTTAGAGATTCTGCCCAAGGAATTCACAGACCGTTTTCTTGGTAATCATTATGTAGCTCTTTTTTTCAGTCAGGTTCACACACAGGATTTAATCTTAGTTTTTGATAGCAAGTATTTTTAACATTTATCAGTGTACCAAAATATCTCTAAAAGTGTCATAGAATGTAAGTAGGAGAAGAAAAGTGATATATATATATTTATATTTATATATATATATTTTATATTTATATATATAAATATAATTTATATTATACATATTTATATATATATAAAATCAATCCTTAGAGTGAAAATTCTCCAGATTTACCCTTATGAATGTGGTTATGTAATTTGACCTAAATCATTGTCATGGTTAAGGCCAACATTTACCATAATGAGCTATTACATGGATTAAGTGACCAATTATATAGTATTTTCAGGAGCACCTAATGGTAAGTGGCTTAATTGTGGCTAAATTACTGGCAAAGTCGTTGAGAAAAGTCATTGTTGCCAACTGAATCCCAGCTTACAGTGTTCATCATCAAACCTGTTATCTTTGTTAAAACTAAATGTAAGGTTACTGTTTAGATCAGAAATACATATTTTTGTGATTTTTTGTTTATTTAGGTGAAAGGGACATCTAAAGCGCAAAGATAAATGCATCTTTTACACATGCTTTTCTGTGTGTTTGTAGGTTCAATTTAAAGGATAGCAAAGTTGATTTCAATTTCTGTGGTGTAATTATGTTGATTGTATTGGAAAGACATGAATTAATACATTAAGATCTCTACGACTGGTTACAAAAAGTTACTTGTGTATATGAAATTTGTTGAGCATTTCAAACTGATAAATAATATTTAGCTTCTGAATAATAATGACAAATTATACATTTATGCATATATCACACATAATACATTAACAATCTTATTGGCTTTTTGAGCAAAATATGATCATAAAGTATATGTCATTACAGCCCAGTTACATAGCAATAAACAATTTAGAACAGAATATTTAACAACACAAACCTGTTAGTAATGACATTGTTATAAAATATTTATAACATTCTCTGATTTTTAAAAAGCCAGAGATTCATTTGGTATCTTTGTGGCATTTGAACTGACATCTCTTCATCTTCTACACATTTGTTGATTGAATGGGAAAATGGCTAGCTCTGACAGGCAACTTTATATTTTTACATTAAAATTCAATATTATTCAGAACCCAAGTAGATAGATAATAAAAAGTGTCATTTCTGATCAGTGAGGAAAGTATAAATTATACAATAAGAGAAGGAGCCACTAGCCAATTGTTTTTTTGGGAAAAATATACCATGTGCCAAAACAAACTCCTGGTGGATTAAAGAGTTTAATATAAAAATAAAGTCATAAAATTACTAAAAGAAAGTACAGAGAAATACTTCATATAACCTTAGGGGTGGGAATTATATTTCATGAAACATAAATCAAAAGATTAATTTCTAAAATATGTAAAAAACTATAAAATGTTTCAGAAATCACCAAAAAATTAAATGGCAAATGCCAAATGGGAAGAGGAAAAGAAAATCACCAAAAGAATTAAAGGACAAATGCCAAACTGGAAAGGAAAAAACGGACAAAGGGGTAAGAAGTCTTACAAATCAATACGAAAAAGTTAAATAGTTAAATAGAAAAATGGGCAGGCCGGCAGAGGGGCTCAGTTGGTTAAGAGCTCCCTTGGGAGCGCCAGTTCTGAGCAGCAGGGCCGAGGTTCGGATCCCACATTGAGGGCCAGTGACACTGCGCCCTCTACAGCTAAGATAATGAACAACAGCTCGACCTGGAGCTGGGCTGCTGTGAGTTGCCCGCAATGGCGTAGGCTGCAGAGGGGCTGTAGTGGGCTACCGTGAGCTATGTGAGTGGCTGGCAGCCAGCGAGAGCTGCCATGAGCCACCGTGAGCGGCCAACCAATGACCGGCAACTGATTGCCTCACCCAGGAAGAGCACAATGATCATGCAAACATGGGCCAGGAAAGCAACATCCTCTACAACTAGACTGAAGAACAAAACAGCAATTTGTCTACCTGTCTGTTCCCCTTCCCCAATTCCCCAATGCTGTTTCCCTCCCCCAATTCCCCAATAAAATCTTTAAAAGAAAAATGGGCAAAGGAATTCTGCAGGTAAGTAAAAAATGTAGGAATAAAAAAGGTCAATAAAGATAATTTTTTTCCTTTTCATCAGTAATAAAAACTGCAAATTAAAACAATATTAAAATATTACCTTTGCTTACCTACTTGGTAAGGATTATTTTAAAAGATAATATCCAGTGTTAGAGAGGGTACTACATTTGTTCTCCATGGCTCTTTGACAAAATTTCTAAAAAGTACAAACTTTTTAACCAGCCATTGCTCTTCAAAATAATGTCAAGGAAATAATTAATGATGTGACTGCAAGATGTTTACCGTAATTTCCTTCCTTGTTCCCTTCTTTATCTTTTTTGGTTTATGTTTTATATTGGTGAAAATTTTAAAAAATTAAACTGTCCAACAAAAAGGGTACTGGTTAAATAAAGTATGGTAAATTCATTCAACAAAACATCCACACTATTTAACCAATAAAAATGACACTGTAGTAAATGTATTTGAAAAGATGTTCACAATATTTTGTTAATGAAAGAAAACAGGATACAGACCAAATTGTATTAAAGGAGGTCTCTCTCTCTCTCTCTCCCTCTC
>NW_017731851.1:545186-575214 GCF_001890085.2 Hipposideros armiger | reverse complement strand
CCGTCTCCACCACTACCACATCCACATATATACTCACTGGAAAGGTACTAAAAAAGTAGAATAAAACATGGGGGAGGGAGATTACTGGATTGTTAAATGTTCTTCTTTTTGCCTGTCATTATTTTCTAACTCTACTGCAATGAATAAGAATTACTTTTTTGATAAGCAAAAGTATTTTAAAATTAAACATACAATGTTACTTAGTGGTTGCCTTTTCAAAATATATAAGAATCAGCAGCCATTTGGTTACGTATGTTTTAATTCCAATGTCTTGATAATTGTGACACAAATCAGAGAAAAAAATTTTTTCAATCTTAAAATGCTATAGAATTGACAGATAATTTTTCATTTCATAAGGTATTATTTATAATCACTATTGTTATTGCTACAGCAATGTATTATACACATAATGGCAAAGGTTAGGAATTTGTGCCCTGAAAAACATATCAGAATAGCAAATCTGAAGTAAATAATGATTTCCACCTATAACTATAACAAAGATGTGGGAAGGAATAGGAAGCAAGAAGGCTCTGTGTTACCAGCGAGACGGTTAAGCTCTCCAGGTGCAAACCAACCCCGCTCCAGCTTCAGCGTCAATGACTTACTAGATCACAAGGAAGTCAACAAATACTGAAGTGCATACTTACTATCTGCACAAAGTAATTTTCATTACCCAGAGAACTACTGCAAAATATTATTCAGAGAAATTAAAAAAAAACCAATCTAAATTAGTATTTTAAAAATTCTAATTGGGGAGTATTTAAGATACATGAGAAGACAAATTCTTACCCCAGGTCACTCCAGAACTGCCTATCCTCAAAAGCTCACATTTAGAAGGAGAGATAGATTTGTAAATTAATCTCTGCCATTAGCCCAGTCTTAGCGATTGCCATACCCACTGCTTCTAGCAGAACTCTGGCCATAGCCCTTGGTGAACGAGCACGTTGGGTGCCCATATTCTGCACAGAGTGACCAACCCACTTCCTCTTTTCATCTATTTTCCCTGCCATAGCTAGGAAAAAAGCCTTGGCCCAAAAAGTTCCTCCAAGAGAGAAACAGCGTGGCAACCAGATTGTCTCTTCCTAAGTTCCAACGTGAGAGACAGAGGGTGAGTTAGTAGTTGGTAGTAGGAGCTGAAGTTGAAGCTGAAAGACCATTATAAGCCTTCAGTGGACCAAAGTCATGAGAAAGCAGAAGCTTTGCAGTACACATACAGAGAAGATGTGGAGGGAGTTAGTGGTAGCAGCAGATGAGGGAGCAGAAATGGAGACAACTGTGCTTACTGATCCATGGTAAAGGATCAGTGATATGACCCAGTTCTTAGAGCTGTCTTAATTCCTGAATATTTATTTAATATAAGACAATCTTCATCATATGGCATTAAGGTAGGGAAAATAGGATTCAAAATTTCATAGAGGGGCCGGCCAACTGGCTCAGTTGGTTAAGAGCTCACTTAAAAGTGTGAGCTCTGAGCAATGGGGTCACTGGTTCGATTCACGGCCCGAGCTGAGCAGCCGCTGAGCTGCCAACAGGTGGCAGGGTGGCTAAAATTTCATAGAGACTTCTGGTTCAGCCATGACAGTATAATGGATTTACCTCCCTAAGATAAATAACCACAAAACTGGATAAAATAAATGAAGCAACTGTTTTTAGATATTGTACAGTAGACAACATGGAGCTGTGATATTGAGAGAAGGGGGACAAAGAAGGTGTTAATCACAGAGCAATTTAATATTTACTTAGCAAGCAAAGAAAATATGAAACATTTATTTAGGAATAGTTTGCATGAATCCTCTTGATATTCACTTTATTTCTAGTATCATCCATATCTGACCTAGAAGCTCTCATATGTCATCTAACACTAATGTATTATGACAGCGCATCAATGTAATATATTACAAGCTTCCATAAACTACAATAGGAAAGAAGTGGTTAAGATTGGGCCCACTGCAATAGTAAGGGAGTTACTTTTATAAAACTTAGACAATGGTCTTCATAATGGATTTTACAGCTAACTTAACTCTCTAAAAATCTGACCTATAATCCTGCAAAACATTTACATGACCAACTGTAAGCTCTTACTTGGAAATAAGTAACTATAGTACATGTTTAAATCTGCTTATGTCAGTTATATAGCTGAAATCCAGCAGCTCACTGTAGGAAAGACACACTGCATTAACACTGAAGGAACCATTGTGAAGACGAAGCGTAGAGTGTTTGGGACTAAAGCTTGTTGCACTTTTATAATGAAGGCATTTTTTTTTCTTAATACAGATGTAAATAATACTTATTAAAAAAAGGAAATACTGGGGCCGGCCGAGTGGCACATTGGTTAAGGTCTGGCTTGGGACACCAGCTCTGAGCAGCAGGGCCCCAGTTCGGATCCCACATGGGGGCCAGTGACACGGCCCTCTACAGCTAAAATAGTGAACAACAGCTCAACCTGGAGCTGGGCTGCCGTTGAGTCGCTGGCGATGGCATAGGCTTCAGCCCCTGCTGCAGTGGGTTGCCATGAGCTACCGTGAGTGGCCGGCAGCCAGTGTGAGCTGCTGTGAGCCGCTGTGAGCAGCCATCCAATGGCCGGCAAGCGACTGCCTCACCCAGGAAGAGCACAATGATAATACCGACATGGGCCAGTGAAGCGACGTCCTCCACAACTAGACTGAAGAACAAAAGGTCAGCAACTTGTCTGTTCCCCTTCTCCCGATTCCCCAGAGCTGTTCCCCTCCCCCAATTCCCCAATAAAATCTTAAAAAAAAAATTAAATACTGGAACATGTAAGTAGGAGATAGATCATTTTGGCTCTTATGGATAATACATTAGTCATACATAACCTGATAATTGTATAAAATTGATTAGTGCTCTAAAGTGTCTTACTATTACTAATAAAAATGTATTAACCCCACTGTGCTACTAAGATACAGGCTGACAAAACATGGAAACAATCTAAGTGTCCATCAATGGATGAATGGAGAAAGAAACTGTGGTATACACAATGGAATATTACTCAGTCATAAAAAAAAAACAAAAACAAGAAAATCCTACCTACCATTTGCAACAATATAGATGGACCTTGAAGGCATTATGCTAAGTGAAATAAGTCAGACAAAGACAAATATTGTATGATCTCACTTATATGTGGAATCTGAAAACAAAACAAAATCCCCACTAAACTCATAGAAAAAGAGATCAGATCTGTGGTTACCAGAGGCAGGGAGTAGGGGACGAGGTAATTGGAGGAAGGTGATCAAAATGTACAAACTTTCAGTTATAAGATAAATAAGTACTAGGGATGTAATGTACAACATGATGACTAGAGTTAACGCTGTTGTACAATAAATATATAGGAAAGTTGTTAAGAGAGTAGATCCTAAGAGTTCTCATCACAAGGAGAAAAATTTTTTTCTTTTTATTTTATGTATATGAGGTGATGGGTGTTAATTAAATCTATTTTGTAGGATTATAGGTATCATTTCACAATATAAGTAAATCAAACCATATCATGCTGCATGCACAACTTAAACTTATGCAGTGATGTATGTCAATAATTTCTCAATAAAACTGGGGGGAAAAAGATCCAGGCTGAGATTCTGTAGCAAAGAGACACTTATGTAACAGGTTGGAGTGGGTGCTCCAGGCTCCTGAGGGGCTGGGTTTCTGCTGCATGAAGTTGTTCAAGGTCCGAAGACCCTTGTCTTTTTGCTCTGCCATCCCCTAGTACAGGGGTCGGCAAACTGTGGCTCGTGGCCACATGCGGCTCTTTGGGTACGTACATGTGGCTCTGAAGTAAAATTGAAAATGAAAATAAAACTATCATAGTTTCATTTATAAAAATTTTAAAAGGTGTTATTCACATAACGGTGATTTCATTTGTTTTATGGCTCTCAAATTATTATTATTATTTTTTTTAAGATTTTTATTGGGGAATTGGGGGATGGAAACAGCGCTGGGGAGTTGGGGGAAGGGGAACAGACAAGTTGCTGTCATTTTGTTCTTCAGTCTAGCTGTGGAGGACGTTGCTTCACTGGCCCAAGTTGGCACCATCATTGCACTCTTCCCTGGCGAGGCAGATCAGTTGCTGGCTTCTGAATGGCTGTTCACAGTGGCTGCTGGCCACTCACGCTGGCTGCTGGCTACACACTGTAGCCCATGGCAACCCACTGCAGCAGGGGTTGCAACCTACCACTGGCGACTCATGGCAGCCCAGCTCCAAGTTGAACTGTTGTTCAGCATCTTACCTGTAGAGGGCAGTGTCACTGGCCCTCGTATGTGGGATCCGAACTGGGGCCCTCTGGCGTCCCAAGCCAGCTCTTCACCAGTGCACCACTCGGCCAGCCCTCGAATAATTTTTAAATTGTTGTGAGGGACAGGATTGGCTCTTCTATCTCAAAAGTTTGCCGACACCTGCCCTAGGGTGTTTTCCTAATATACATATCCAAATTGGGTTTGAGTTCCATCCTGTTGGAAAGAGGAAGAATAGGCACTGGAGGGCAAGCAGTTTCCTTCTAAGTAAATGATGTGGAAGTTGCTAATCTCATGATACAATGGTAAGAACTTAGTTTCATGGCCACACTTGGTGGCAAGGAATGCTGGGAAATGTAGACAGCTTGGGCAGCCAAGTACACAGTTAAAACTCAATTATTATAGAAGAAAGAGAGAGTAGAATTGGGGGATAACTAGTTGCTGCTATACTGATATATAGGTGTACACTAGGGGTGGAAGTGTAACTAGGTTTATTTTTTTGAAAGGGGTTTTGGCAATATGCATCAAAAGCCAGGACATCATACCTGCACTTTGGCTTACAAGGAATTTATCCTAAGAAAAGAAAATATGTGCATGAAGATTTAGTGGTAAGGATGCTCATGGTAGAATAATGATAACAGCAGAAAGGCTCTAAATGCCTCATTGCTTAGTGCAGAGGAGTGCCTTATACACGTCCCTGGGAACAAAGCAACAATTATCACCACAGCTACTGGGTCAAGAACCATGTTTCAGGGTCACCATTCCATGCTTCATCTGTAGCCATCAGATGTGGAGTGCCTACTCTGTGCCTAGAATTCTTATATGCATGATTTCATTTAATCAGCCTTGCAAGGCAGGTGTTTATAAATACATGCAGGTTCAGAAAGCTTAAGGAACTTGTATGTAACATACAGCATAGATAATATAGTCAGTAATATTGTGACATTGCTAAGGAAAGCTCAGTGCGCACACCACAGGATGACTCTGGAGGAACACTGTCTCACAGGACAGGGACACAATACCTAGCCCTCAGGATTCATCAGGATGTTTATGTTTACAAATAGGAGACACCACCTTGAACTATTTTAAGTGGAAAATAGGGGAAATTATAAGAAAGTAGGTGTGTCTCACTGAGCCATGGGCAGGAATGTAAACAGCCAGGCATCAGAAGGACCGGAACTAGAACAGGAAGGTCCACAAAGCTCAGAGAAATCACTCTTTCTCACTTCATTGTTTTCCTCAGCATCTGGCTTTCTTAGTTACTCAATCCATATGGCAGCTCGCACAGGCAGTCACAGTTCCCAAATTTACTTTTACAGATCCAGCCACATGGAAAGACTCACTCCCTCTCACCTCCTATCCCCAGTCCTATCCCTGTGGCCAGGGGCTAGGTAATGTACACAGTTCTGCCATAGCTGAGAGACTGGTGAAAGAGAAGCTTGGGAGCCATCAAGACGTTCCAGAATGCGCCCACTACGTAAGGACAGTGCTACATAGATCCTGTGGCTCTTGGCAGGAATGATCCTCCCCGCTCGGGAAAGGCGAATGAGCTGAGGGGCAGCCAGGGATGTAACTGACTGCAGTTACACAGAGATACCTTCTCAATACGTCTCTTCGCCTAGGTTGGAGATCAGACTAAAAGAGAGTTAAGAGTGGTATCGATTTTTTTTGTGTGTGTGTGACTAAATTCTCTAAGAAAATAAGCAGCTATTTTTCTCTACAAGTGACAATGGTTGAGTTTGTTCAAAAGAATTGATTTCGCCACCTTAACATCGAATGTTAAATTTGGTGGTAACAAGTTTAAATGCTTATAAATGGGCTGGTAGAAATAATCTATTCACTAAAAGATATTCTGGTATTTTTAGTACCACTTATTGAGAAGTAGTGTTTGTTTGTTTGTTGTTTTCCTCAGACACATCTGGTATTCTTACAATGAACATTAGTCAGAAATAGCACTGGAAGAAAGGCAGAGAAGCACAGAAGAGGTTCAGGCAGGAAAAGGCCAACGTAGCATTTCTAGCATATTATAAAAAAGTCTTGTTTTTCATTAAAAAAAAAAAATCCAAGAAGTACTCTATTTGGAGAATATACATAAATCATTTATTTTGGAAATTATACCACCAGTAAGAAGGTTGTGTGGCCTAAATGGGTATGGACATAAGAGGTAAAACCTTAAAACCTTGAGTGGCTAGAACCCAGAGTGATACTTAGTAGTATATTACACAGGAAGTTCCATGGCAGCCATTGTCTGTCAAATGAAGACAAAGAATTTTCAACTCAGACTCCAATTTGATGGTTATTTTTTTACATAAAAAAAAGATTTTAAAAGATCTTTCCCTCTTCACACTATAGGAAGAACACTGTGGAGACAGAGAGACAATGGCCACACCCCCAGAATTGGCAGATGGCATTTTGCAGAGAGAATTGAATCCTACTTAGCAATACCATTGATAAGGAGTTGGTACATACAGTAAAATTTAGGTTTCAATGTCCCTTCTTTCAGGAAGTCATTTCTCATCCCCTTAGACTACGTTAAAACTTCTGTTCTGATCTTCCACAGGGTTGCAGATAGCATGGGACATACTTATTCTAATACATTTTAATTTACCTGAAGTTCAAATTTAACTGAGCATCCTGTATTTTACCTGACAAATCTACCTATATTTCATCCTTTTTAAGCACCTACCATAATCCAATGTGACTGCTTGTTTAAGAGAGAAAGCTCTGTAAGGACAGGGACTATTTTTATCTGGTTTACTTTGCATCTCTATGGCCAGGCATGATGCTGATCATGTAACAGACATTTGATAAAGATATGCTGAATGAAAGAAAAAAGTACTGCAAATGAATACAAAGTAGAGAGTGAGCATTTTTTTAGATGTTTATAAAGACTCAGATTCAACAAGGTATACATTTTAAGGTGGAACATCTTGAGATAAAAACAGAGTGGATTAAACCATTTGTTTTAAAAGAAAGAAAACAAGAAAAAAACCCAAAGTAGATTACACAGAAGAGGGTTCATTGCATCTGAATTTGATTAATGCAAGAAAATAAGACATCATATTAGAGTAGCGATTAGTCCCCAGCTTTCCTGGCTTCGCATGGAGGGGAAGTATAGATTCCCCCTACTGAATATTAATTATGGTTTGTCAGTATACTCTGGAATTTTGCTGAAATTAACTGTCCAGTGAACTGTTTATAGTTCTCACTCCATAATGGGCACTCAGCCTTTTTCAGCTATTTCCAGTCATTGTTGTTCTAAAAGTTCCACCTGGTGTCGTGATACGTGAACAGAGGTGGCTGAGTTAGACACACCTAAATGACTCTTGTGGAAAGGATTCCACAGCTGAGTCAGAAGACCTGGGGAGCAGCCAACGTTAAGCCTCTTTATTTCAGTGTGGTGTGCTACACATTTCCTTTGCAAGAGGAGAGCGCCAGACTGTTTCCGAGCTTTCTGGGTGGACACTGGAGCCAAATGAATTGCTTCTGATTACTAAAAGATGTTTTAAGTATATTTACGCATCATGTAATTCCAGGCACTCAGACTTTGTTTATAATGTTTACTCTCCCTAAGCAGAACTTTCCTTTCATCTGTGGGTAAATTCAACTCTCTGACTGCTGCAAGCTTGCATCCCCCAGCTAAACATGTACCATGCTCGCTGGACCCGCTCTGAATACATATCCTCGTGCTACCCACAGTCAGCTGCAGTTCCTTAACTCATTCAGTCTCCCACTACTTCATGCTTTCTCCTCTCCTCAAACCTCCAACACCTCTTCCCCTCCCTCATTCTCAGCGGATGATCTTACTTCCTATTTCACTGTAAAAGGAGAAGCCATGAGAAGAAAATTGGCACAGAAAGGAGAACCACAGTGTTCTTTGGGTCCTAATTCCTGAACCTCCTCACTCATTTCCCTTCCACCCCAACTCTTACCACACTCCTGGCTATTTAGCCTTAATCTGTTGGGCCAACGTTATTCTATTATAGGCACAGAGAAGAAAATGGAGAACCAATAATGAAAATAATGATGTATTTGTAGTTTATTTCAAATAGCTGATGTGATTCCCATGCTTCTAAGAGATTTTTCTAGCAGTGTTTCTAGGCAACAAGATGGATAGTGCTATCATTCAGAAGTACAACAGAATTTTTACTGTTATCCACCTCAATTCTGAAGAGCCTCAGAACTCTGCTGAAGAAATCCCAGGAGGTCAACCCAAATGCCACTCTAGGACTAACAGATAGGATCCTTTCTACTCTAAGACACTGAATGCTCATTTAGGCAGTGACTTTCATATTTTTGTTGTTGTTTATTTTCCACAATAAGAAATACATTTTACATCAAGACATAGTACACATACATAAACACAGTCACATGTATGACTGAAACAAAAGTTTCACTGGATAGTATTTATCTTCACAATGTGCAATGCATTCACATTTTCTAATCTATTTTTCAAATGCTGATTGTGACATAACAAATATATTTCATTACTCACTTATGAGTCAAAGCCCATGGTTTGGGAAATACTTCATCAGGGCTAATTAGAGATGTTAATAGATAAAATCTTTAGGATTCCATGAATAAATTGATGAACATTAATATAGAATTCACTCAACTATAACCCTCCCCACCCCACCCCCCCAAGGCATAGCCCTATAATTAACTGCTAAGACTAAATGACTCATATGACTATTTGTCTTTGTGGTAAAAAGCAAAGCTGAGGTCAGAACAAGTAAAGTACAATCAGTTAGGGGAAGGAAACAGGTCTTCCCTAATTTTCTTGTTTTGTTCTCTACCAGCACAAACACCACTGTTCAGGTAGCTTCTGCATTAGAGGTGGCTGAAAATAAAGCCCTGGTTTGGGGTAAGGGACTAGATACATTAGAAGACTCCTAAATTAAGTTACTTTCTAATCCTAAAACTTTATTCCTTCAACAAGTATTTACTAATTACCTAATATATATGCCAGGCACTATACCCAACAGTGACTAAGACAAACAATGCTGATACTGTTGAGAAGCTAACATTCAAGCTCAAGAGACTGATAATAAACAAATAAATAGAATACAACTAAGTTATGAAAGAAATAACAAAGTTCAGTGATAGCGTACACTAGGGGTGACCTACTATTCTTATCTATTATTATAAATTACAGTACTACCACTATTCCTGTAGAAGTCGTAGTCATATAATAATTATCATTATTATGATACGGTAGTCAGGAAAGGCCCATCTGTGAAGGTGACATTTCATCTGAAACCTGAGGGATGAGAAGGAGCTGGCTATGGACTGAGCCAGGAGAACAGCCTTTCAGGCAGTGGAACAGCAAGTACAAAGGTCCTAATTCAGGAAATGGCTTGTTAGGTCCTAGCAACTGACAAGACGACTGGGATGGCTCTAGCAGAGTCAGATGGGGGAGGGTGCATGAGCTGAGTCTGGAGAAGTAGGCAGATCGGGGCGTGGAGGCCAGAGTATGGAGTTTGGATTCTGTTTTATGTCAAAAGGGCAGCCATCAAAAAATTTAAACAAGAAAGTGACATGATGTGATTTTAAAAGAACACTGGATATTGTGTGGAGAATGTGTTAGACGTGGGGAAGAGTAAAACAGGGAAATTGTTTTAGGTGTCCAAGCAAGAGATGATGGGGGCTTGGATCATGGTGGTGGCAAACTCTAAAATCCTGTTTTGTTTGCAATTAATGGACAATAAGAAGGTAGTTCTGAATATTGACTTGAAGGTGTGCCTATTTTTTCCTCCAAAGCATGCATTCTTTCATCTTTGCTAAATAACTTAAATCCAAGGGCCCCAAATGTGTGTGTGCGCGTGCATGAGTGTATGTTTTAGGTGGTGGTGAGGGTGGCTGTTTCTCATATCCCAGAGCTTTGTAATCATGGATGCGCAAGAGCTGGTTGGAGGGTGGAAGGACTGGAGTAAACTGAGACTTAACGGGAAGAAGAGGCCGATGCCACGTTGCTGTGCAGAATAAAGCAGAGGCACATACTGCAGCCCACTGAGTTCCATGAAGCTTGGGAAAGTGTTAGAGATGCTATGGAGGCTCCCTTTGGTCAAGTAGGGGGAAAGAAAGATGTATAATCTACAATTCACTTTGGAAAGTCTAAGATATGAGTAAGAGGATATTATTTGCATGAGGGTCTCAAAGCCTCTTGGAATAAACTAAGAATTTGGGACTGATGGTCAATTCCCTAGAATACCATGATTATATTTCCTAAACCAAATAAGAAAGATACTTCCTTCTAACAATTTTGTGGGACAGAGATGGGGTTGCCTTGGATGGCAGAAAACCAGGAGAGGTGGCTGTCTGCCTGTGAGGAATTGCTTATTATGACGCTAATCAATGCTTCTCTGGTCTCATCTCTTAAGAAACTTGTTTGAAGTCCTTAACAAAAACAAGAGTGAAGCTGGGGAAAAAAACAAAAACAACACTGCCTCTGGGAGGTTTACATTGTGTTAGCCCGAGGGCTAGTTTACAGGTAAACAGCTGTATTCATCACCAGAAGGAAGAGGTAGGAATCCCCACCCTCTCCCTGCATCAATTTTGAGCAGAGTTCCAACAGGAATAGGATAGATTGCTTCAGAGTCCTGGCTGGAGGCTGATCCTAGAGCAGCAAGAAAAAAGCTCCCAGGGCCCAGGAAATCATTTGGGGCTCATGAGAATGAGAGAAACTTAGCAAGTTGGGTGTCCTTATAAAGAGATCAGGATGGGAACTTAGAGCCAAAGACCACTGATCTTGTCATCCACACACTCAAAAGCCCCAAGGTGTGGCCTGGGAAAATAAAGATTACATTTATTTGGAGTGAGAATTGTTGCATCCTAAAGCAAGCTGTGGAGTCTTCTTTGGAGGTTTACAAGAATTAAACCAATATTTAGTCTAGAAATAGTTTACATCCAGATCTGCCTAGAAGTGAGGAAATAGATCAGGGAAACTCCCAGCCCCCAACTGCTGCTCAACAAAAAAGAATAATCACAGTCACACATTCAGAGTGATATTTTGTTCTTTCCTGCGACACATGTGGTTGACCAAATGTGGGCAACTCTAAAAATAAGCTCCCTAATCAAGATTCCAGATCAGGTGCAGGCTAAAAGAGATAGGAACGTTTAATTTCTGAGAGCTCTTGGTCTTAAAAGCCCCGTTTGGGGTAGATGCAAGGGCCTACCAGGAGTTTACCTGGCTGTTGACCAGTTACTGTTGCATGTTGATTTTGTTGATTTTGTTGATTGATTTGATGATGCATGTTTATTGCATTTTGGTTCTTTAGCCACACTTGTAAACAGCACATAAGTTTTTCCACAAAGGCAAATCAAAAGCCCTCATGAAGTTATTACCATTCTATATGGCACCTGAAAACACATTTGGCTTTCTGAAATGTCTCAGAAATGAATCACACATGTTGCTTTCCATTTTTGGAATAGACAAGAAATGGTTTAGCATGTCCAGCAGGTTGATCTGGCTTCCAAGCTCTGTGCTGCTATGTATATATATGCATTTCTCTAAGGAAAAATAGTTAACAGTGTTTTCATCTATCAGGAGTAGTTCTTTGTTTAATTACTCTTTTCATCACCTTCATAAATTCACATCTAGCTCATGTCAACATTCTGGAAGAGGGTATAAGTAAGCCAATAAAAATGAACTAATGAAAAAGTGTTATAAAAGTCATTTTAAGGGCCGGCCAAGTGGCGCGTTGGTTAGGAGTTGGCTTAAGACACCAGCTCTGAGCAGCACGGCCCTGGTTCAGATCCCACGTGAGGGCCACTGACGCTGTGCCCTCTACAGCTAAGGTGGTGAACAACAGCTCTACCTGGAGCTGGGCTGCCGTGAGTCGCTGGCGATGGCGTAGGCTGCAGTGGAGCTGGCCAGTAGCTGGCGTGCGCTTTCATGAGCTGCCGTGAGCGGCCGTCCAATAGCCAACTGGTGACTGCCTCACTTGGGAAGAGCGCAATGATAATACCAACATGGGCCAGTGAAACAATGTTCTCCACAACTAGGCTGAAGAACAAAAGGATAGCAACTTGTCTCTTCCCCTTCCCTGATTCCCCAACGCTGTTTCCCTCCCCCAATTCCCCAATAAAATCTTTAAAAAAAAAAAGTCATTTTAAGAAAACATGATTGATTATATTCCCCAAACCGTCTTTCATATCCCCGTGGCAATATTATGGCTACTAATGTCAATGGAATTGTAACAGCTATATATGACATCAGGGGGGTAATATTGATTGGGAGAGGGGGGTTATCACTTTGTGAGTGGTGTAAATGTCCATTACATTGTTTTGTACACCTGAAACTAATAAAAAATTACAAAAAAAAAAACCAAAACAATTCTGTAGAACATGAACTAAATGCTAGGCTATTTCCTTTGTTAAAAAGACAGAAGTATATCTTGACAGTAATAAATGAGTACATCACATAATTACTTAAATGAGTCTTCAGCAAAAATGAAATGACTTGGGGCTTTTCAACAAACACCAGGTTTAAGCTCAGTAAATAATGGCTGGTGTCAAATTTGTTTATTAGCATGGATAATTTGTTCTTAACTAGACATATTTTATACTTGAAGTAATGTTTTACTAGAACTACATAAAGCAATTGTGCAATTAATAAATATGTCACTACTGGTAATTAAAAAAAAGAAAACATCATTAAAAAATTAAGAAAACAAAATTTGCAGCCAAGATATACCTTTACTAGAACTCTGTTCAAATGAAAAAAATGACAAACACATATAAGAAAATTATGCCTATTTGATTCTTGCAAAAGATGTAGACTTTGCTGATGGGAAAGAGATAGAAGCATGGGTATCAAATCATAAATTTGATTCTTGCAAAACACCTAGACCATTGATGGGAAACAGGGGAGTATGGATATGGATGGATGCATGAAAGGACTCACTTAAGGCTATAATGAGGTAAGAAAGCACTGATTTGTGCTTTCCTAAGGTTGGTCCTATGTTGTCAGGGCCAGATAATAGCAGATCATTTAAAGAGAGAGAGGAAAACAAAAAGAGAAACAAAAGCAAAACAAGCAAAAAAAATGGATTAAGGGAAATCAATTCTAGGCCAGAATTGTAAATTAAGTGAAATTGGTGTTTTTGAAAACCAATGCTATCTAAAAGAGTAAAAAAATCAAATTCTTTATTCTATAAAATTACTTTTCAATTGCTTAGAATCAAAACAACAAAGCTTTCTGGGATGCCAAATGGCTCAGTGATTAGAGCATGCACTCTTAGCAACAAGGTTTTCGGTTCGACTTCCACATAGGATGGTGGGCTATTCCCACCCGCAACTAAAATTAAACATGGCACCTTGAGCTGAGGGGCCGCGTAAGATGTCACAGCCCCAAGCTGTGCCGAAGGGTGGCCGGATGGCAACTGGACTTGGAGCTGAGCTAGCTGTGCCCTCCACAACTAAGATTAAAAGACAACAACTTGACTGTTCCCCTTCCCCAATTTCCCCAACACTGTTCCCCTTCCCCAATTCCCCAATAAAATCTTTTTTAAAACCCCAAAAAAACCCCAAAACTTTCATCTACTGATTAAAAACAACAACACAATCTTTGAAGAGAGAAGAATCTAGAATGATTTGCCGCCCTTGATGCAAGATACCCTTCCAAAATTCCTGCCCACCTGTTTCTATCAGCCAACCACTTTAAGTCTCATCTTAGAGATAAGAGGGTTTTCCTTCCTCTCCTCAACCCACTTGCAGAATAAAGAAATAGCCAATTTAAACAAACATTTACTGTGCATCTATTTTGTGGCCTACAAATAATTTTAAGTACTGAAAAATCAGCTGTGAATAAGACCAGTAATAGAGCCACCAAAGACTTTATGCTCTAGAAAGGGAGGACAGGCAATAAACATAAAAAAGAAATGAGTAAGAACTTCAGGTACTGATAAATATTACGAAGAAGCTATAATAGGGTGTTGAGATGAAGGTGACTGGGGGAGGTGTGGTTTTACTTTAGCTGCAGTGGTCAGGGAAGGATTCTCTGTGAAATTGACATTCGAGTCATTTTTTTACCACCTAAATGATAAAAAGGAGGAACCACTGAAGATCCAGAGGTGCTCTCTAAGCAGAATGAGCAATAGGTGGGACAGCCTGAGACTGAAACAAGCTTAGTGTATTCATCGGACTGAAAGATCATAGTTGGAGCTCAGTGAACAGGGGAACAAGAGTGGAGGGAGACGAGAGCAGAAAGGCAGATAGAGCAAGATTTGGCTGATTTCATAGACCTGACAAGAAGTTTGTAGGTTGTTTTGATTGCATTGGGAAGTCTTTAGACCAGCAGTTCTCAACCTTCCTAATGCCATGACCCCTTAATATAGTTCCTCATGTTGTGGTGACCCCCAACCATCAAATTATTTTCGTTGCTACTCTATAACTGTAATTTTGCTACTGTTACGAATCATAATGTAAATATCTTTTTGTTTTCTGATGGTCTTAGGCAACCCCTGTGAAAGGGTCGTTCGACCCCCAAAGGGGTCACGACCCACAGGTTGAGAACCGCTGCTTTAGACGGTTTTCGGCAGGGTATTTATATTATTTGACTTATCCTTTATAGAGACTACTCTGGGTGCTATGTTGATGGAGGAAGAGCAATGAGGGGTCAAGAGTGCAGCAGGGAGACCAGAGAGGTGAAGGGTGATGATGGCATTGACTTAGATTAGAAAAATAGAGATGAAGAAAAGTTGTTGTGTTCAGGATATATTTTAGAAGTTGGAACCAGTATGGATTTGAATTTGACGTAGATATTCACAGATGGACTAAATATACTGTGTGAGGAAAAAGAGAAGAGCCCAGTAGGGCTCTTTGGTATGTATCCTGAGCAACTTAATGTATATTTGTATTATTTCCTAGAATCAGGAAGGCTGGGGAAAGCAGACTTAGAGTAGGAGAGAAATCAATAGCTTTATTTTGGCCATGTTAAGTTTGAGATGCTTAGTAGACATCCAAGTCTGGAGCTCAAGTGAGAGTTATGGGTCTAGAGATATAAACTTGAAAGTCATCAGTATATGAAGGTCTTTGAAGCAACAGGACTAGTTGAGATTACTTAGGGAGACAGTGTAGACAGCGCTGAGGACAGGGTTCTGGATACTCTAACATTTAGAAGTTCAGTGGTATCTCTTCATATCCAAGGCAAGTCTTTTATATGTTCTCTCATTTTATCCACACCTTTTGCAGTAGATTAAAAAAATGTCTGTAAATTCTTTGACTCTCCTCTCACTACGAGGTGGAGCCCTTATCCTTTTCCCTTCTATCTGGGCTGAGTCACTAAGGCCAGTGACTTGTTTAACCAACAGGATTCATCAGAAGTGACATTCTGGGACCTAAGAGACTAGGTCATAAGAAGTCTTGCAGCTTCTGTCCAGAACATTTGAAACACTCTTTTTGGAAGCCTGAGCCATTCCGTAAGAAGGCCAATCACCCTGAGACTTTCCTGCAGGTGCCCTGGTTGACATTCTCAGCTGAGCCCTACCTTTCAGTTGCTCCTTCCAAGGCATCAGACATATGAGTTGAGCAATCATGGACCTTCCAGACTAACCCATCTATTGGCAGATCCAGCAAGTAACCTCATACGACATCACGTGGGAGAGGACTGCTCAGCTGAGCCCTGCCTGAATGAATCCCTGATCCCAAAATCAGAGCTATAATAAAATACATGTGAAGTTTTGGATAATTTGTTATGCAGCAATAGAAAACCATAACACCTTTACTCTTTTTCTGGGACCTTATTTTATAACCAATTCCCAACCCTCTAGATCATCCTACCTTCTCAACACATACATTATTTTGTTAACAACTTTTCCTTCCTTACTGGTTCCTTCTCCTTCACCGGTGCATATGCTCAGTCTTTCCCATTTTGATAAAAACCTTCAGCTCCCATTCATTCTTCAACCTAATGCAAAATTTAGCTTTTGCCTTTACCACACCCCTGAAATTGATCTCACTGAGTTCACTAGATTCAACTCCTAATTGACAAAGCCATCATATATTTTTCTGTCCTTAAATTAAACAACATCCAGTTTTAAAAGCTCTCATCGTGATTTCTTTTAAGAATAAGGAGAGTTGATGTGGCTAGCCTGAGAAATAAGGTGAGAATGAGAACTAGTCTGCACAGCCAAGGACTTCAGATCTCCAAAGCATGAGTTTCTTCAGCTGTAATACAGGAAGCACCTCAAAAACCAGGAGAAAAACTAAAGATAAGGTGGATCCAGAGTGAATGAAGCAGTTACAACAGAGTTAGGTGGGTGAGAAAAAAATATCACCAAGAGAAATTATTTGATCTAGAATTCTGATCCAGGATTTGAGCAACCAGCAGGATCAAACTCCTAAAAGTAAAGCAGTAGATTGTTAGGAAAAAAAAAAAAAAAGGAGGGTTGACTTAGAACAGTGTGGAAAACAGGTAGGAGAGAGCCCTTAAGCAGATTCTTAAACTTTATTGTGCCTGTGAAACAACTAGGAAAGTCTCCTTAAAGATCCTGATTCCCCAGCCTTGCTTAAGAGATTCTGGGGTTGGATCAAAAATTTCCCTTTCAAATAAACACTCCAGGTTATTCTGATACAGGTGGTCTGATACAACCAGACTTCGAGGAACACTACCTAAAGTAGGAAGTTCTTGGGAGGGTGTTTCAGAGATATCTGGCTATTTCTTTTTCACCTAGTTAACTCATTAATTTATCAGGTTGCATAATATATATGTGCTGGGCTCAGCTGGGACAGTGGGGCAGCTGAGCTGGATTTCTTTCTCCATGTATTGGTTTGTTGGAAAAGTCATGATGTATTTTGTCTATGTTTTTCAAAGGTCATTTATTTATATAAAGAACAAAGATCAATCAATGATATATTGCCTGTTTTATTTGAAAGCTTTTTGCCATCTTTCAGTGAGCTTCATAATTCCTTGTTCAAGAAGGACCTGTCTTTATTTGCGAAAAACTGAACAAGGTGCTGATTTACAGCCTCATTTGAATTAACATTATACCACGCAAGGAGTTTTGAAGAGAGTGAAACAAGTGGAAGTCTGATGGCACAAGATCAGGCGAGTATGGTGGGTGTAGCAGCACATCCCATCCACGCTCCAATAATTTTTGACGGGTAATCAAACTTGTGTGTGGTCTTGCGTTGTTGCGATGGAACACAACTCCTTTACAATTAACAAGCTCTGGACATTTCTGGATGATGGATTCATTCGAACTGTCCAATTGCCAACAGTACACATTCGAATTGATTGTTTGGTTCCTTGGTAGGAGCTCGAAAAACATAACACTTTTAAAATCCCACCACACTGACAGCATAACCTTCCTCTGATGAATGTCTGCTTTTGATGCTATTTGAGGCGAATCGTCACGTCGAGACCAAGACCGTTTGCACACATTGTTATAAACAATCCACTTATCCACCAGTTATCAGTTGCTTCAAAACAGGATCGTTTCCCTCATGTTTAATGAGCATATTACAGATGTTTATACGCGGCGTCAAATGAACTTCTTTGAGTTCATGCGGAACCCAAATATTGAGCTTGCTTACATATCCCAGCTTCTTCAGGTGGTCGTGAATGCTTGAATGATAGATGCTCAATGTTTCTGTAATCTCTCGTGTCGTGTAATGTGGGTTTTACTCGATCAATGCCTTTATTTTGTCGTTATCAACCTCGGTGGGCCTCCCTGACCGAGGAGCATCGTTGAGATCAAAATCACCAGCACAGAATTTCATGAACCATCATTGACACAGATGTTCTTATAGAGCACTGTCACCATAAACTTTATGCAACTTTTCACAAGCTTGATGCACGTTCTTCCCTTTATGGAAGTAAAACAGTAAAATATGGCAAAAATGTAGTTTGGTCTTCCATCTTCAACTTGTCAAATCTCCAAAACTCAACCAAATCGCTCTTTTTTTTTTTTAGAATGAAGCTAGAACTGTCAGCTGTCAAATGACATAGCAATAACATAGATGCGAATGACTCTAGTACTTCCAAAAATGAACTAGTGCCATTTTACACAAACCTGCATCATGACTTTTCTGACAACCCAACAGAACAGACCAAAATCACACTATAGCAGAGAAAGACAGATAATAAATAATAAAGAAAATAAATAAGAACAGCATACTGTATGTAAGAGGTCCTAAGCGCTATGGAAAAATAGAGCAGGATTAGAAAGGGGGGGAGTGCAAAGGTGGGGAGCAAGTACAATTTTAAACATAGTGGTCAAGGTTAGCATCATTGAAAAGGAGACAGCTAAACAAAAACTTGAAGGAAATGAGGGAATTTTTCATATGTACGTCTGGAAAGAGCATTTGAGGCTGAGAAAATAGCAAGTGCAAAGGCATTGGGTGTACCGGTGTGTTCACATTCTATAAGCAGTAAGGAGGCCAATGTGAGGGAAGGAGAGTGAGCCAGCAGGGGAGCAACAAGATAATCAGGAAAGTGATAAGGGGCTAGATCACATAGAGCCCGGTGGGCCACTGTAAGGAATTTGGCTTTTAAGTGAATGAAATGGGCAGTTGCCAGAGTTTTTTGATCAGAGGAATGACAAGATGAGAATTTGTTTTTAAAAGGTCACTATGGTATCTGGGTTAAAAAGGGACAATAGGGAGAATACAGATGGAGGCAAGGAGACAAGTAAGAGGGACCTACAGTAACCCAAGTGACTAATGATGGTCTTTGAATCAACATTGTGCAATTCAATGTGAAAATTATAATTATAAGTGCTCTAAGAGAAAACATACAGGGAAAACGACACTGCCTTGGCATAGGCAAAGCTTTTTTAGACAGGACACAAACAAATTTACCAAAAATTAAAATCTGATAAGTTTTACTTCATCAAAATTTCAAATCTCAGTTTATCAAAATATGTCATTAAGAGAGGACAAAGACAAAATACAAACCGGGAGAAAATATTCACAGTACATATATCTGACAAAGGACTCCTATTCAGAGTCCTATAAGTCAACAAGTTAAACAGAACTGTAAATATAGGCAAAAAAGGTAAATGATTATTTCATAAACAAGGTATTCAAATGGCCAATAAACTTCTGAAAATGTGCTTCCTCAATATCATTAGTCATCATGGCCAGCTGAGTGGCACGTTGGTTAGGAGTTGGCTTGGGACACCAGCTCTGAGCAGCAGGGCTCCGGTTCGGATCCCACATGAGGGCCAGTAACACTGCCCTCTACAGCTAAGATGGTGAACAACAGCTCAACCTGGAGCTGGGCTGCCGTGAGTCGCTGGTGACAGCGGAGGCTGCAGTGGGCTGCTGTAAGCTACCATGAGTGGCTGGCAGCCAGTGTGAGCTGCCGTGAGCCGCTGGGAGTGGCCGTCCAATGGCCAACGACTGATCTGCCTCACCCAGGAAGTGTGCAATGATCACAATACCAACATGGGCCAGTGAAGCGACATCCTCCACAACTAGACTGAAGAACGAAAGGACAGCAATTTGTCTGTTCCCCTTCCCCCAATTCCCCAGCACTGTTCCCATTCCCCAATTCCCCAATTAAAAAAAAAATCTTAAAAAAAAAAAGAAAAAAGTTAAAAATAAATAAATAAATAAATAAAGTCGTATAACCCTTTAGTTCAGTAGCGTACAAGGGGATTTAGGGGGATTAAGGAGACAGGGTGGTGAAGCAGAAGGGAGGCCTGGTCTACTCCGTTAGTATGTATTGGCAATGGGGAGTAACTGATACTATCATACAATGTTTATGGGAGTGTAACTTGCTTGGGAAAACTGTCAGTTTTTTATAAAGTTAAACATATAAGTACCTTATAACCCAGCAATTCCACTCCTAGATATATACCCAAGAGAAATGCATACATCAGCAAAAAGGCAAATGATAACAGTTTTATTACAGCAGATTTATTTATAGCAGCCCAAATCAGGAAACAACCTACTTGTCTATCAACAGAATGAATAAACAACTGTGGTATATTCATACAGTGGAATACTACTCAGGAGTAAAAAAGAACAAACTACTTATACATGCAACAACACGGATGAATCTAAAAACCATGTGGATGAAAGAAGCACATGGTAAAAACAGTATATATTGTACTATTCCCTATATATATGAAATTCAAGAATAGGCAAAAGTAATCTTTGATGGTAGAAAGTAGAAAATTGGTTGTCTTTGGGTTGAGGTGACTAGAAAGAGGCACAAGGAAACTTTCTGAGGTGACATATCTTGACCTGAGCGTTGGTGTATATACTTGTCAAAAATCAGATTTTTGAATTTTTGTTTATAAATTATACCTTAATAAAGCACTTTCTACACAAAAAGGAATGATTCCATAATTCCCTTTAAACTTCTCCAGCACTTCAGTCAAGTGGTTGCATGTGCCTGTTTGACCTGGCATAGTGGCCTTAGGGGAATTGGGGGGACAGAAGGGAGGCCACTCCTGTCCCATTTAGGGATGAAAACCAAGAGGGAGTAATGTCTCTGAAGTCAAGTGAAGGAAACACTTCAAGGAGGAGGGAGTGAGCAATTGTGTGAAATACTGCCAGTAGGTCAAGCAGAGGAGGACTAAAGATTGACTACTGGATTTGACAATGGAGAGGTCAGTTACTAGTGACCTTGACAAAAACAGTGTCAGAGGGGTAGTGGAGGTTAAGCTTTATTATAGTAGGTTTGAAAGAGAATGGGAGGAGACAAATTAGACATGGTGAATATAGACAACCCTTTCTGATTTTCTGACTGTTCAGTGCCGTGGTCCCAGTGTCTGGCATATATTTAAAAGATGTTTAAAAATATTTATGTTGAATGGTTCGATTATAGGAATAACCCTGAATCCACTCTAATTTATTTTAAAATATCTCTCTCAAACATATGTAGTTTAGTTATTGATAATAATAAGTTACTCATAACACATCTCAGGTAAGCATCTTTACCATTCACTAAAACATTTGTGTACTCAATATTTTCCATAGCTGGTGACCTATTATCCTAGCTACTATTTTTTTTTTAAGATTTTATTGGGGAATTGGGAAAGCGGAACAGTGTTGGGGAATTGGGGAAGGGGAACAGCCAAGCTGTTGTCCTTCAATCTTAGTTGTGGAGGGCGCAGCTAGCTCAGCTCCAAGTCCAGTCGCCATCTGGCTGCTGGTCGGCAGGTCAGGGCAGCTCAGCTCAAGGTGCCATGTTCAATCTTAGTTGTGGGTGGGCATAGCACACCATCCCATGCGGGTCAGACTGGCAACCTTGTTGTTAGGAGCATGTGCTCTCACCAGCTGAGCCATCCTGCCACCTGTTGGCAGCTCAGCAGCAGCTCAGTTCAGGCACAACTTACCGGCCATGTGGGAATCCAACCAGCGACCCTGTGGTTCAGAGCTCGGGCTCTTAACCAACAGAGCCACTCGGCCAGCCCCTATCCTAGCTACTATTGTTGGATCCAAAACATTTCTTGTTAGAACCTTGCTAAGAAGGTTAAGGATTGTGTGAGATAATTAACAGGTTAAAGAAGAGAATTCTGTAGATAAGACAACATAGGCCAATCTAGTGATTTCCTACAGAAAGAAAAATTGCTTGATATTTGTTTCTTAAGATTGTTTTTGGCTTTTTAACAGGCAGGAAAAAATGTTCCTGTCCACAGGACACAGAGTAACTCTTCTTTTCACCCTTGACCCAGTGTTCACAGAATGGTTGAGGACTAAGTGGGCAAGGATTTCAACAAGAGGCAAAGTCCCATGAGTGAGGATTGAGGCAGAGAACAAAATCAGTAGGACTTAAATGACAGTCCTGGTCAAAAATGAAGAGAGTGAGCTCTATCAGGAGAGGGACTATGACTATGTCATCCACCAATATATCCTTAGTAACTAGCTCAATGCCTGGCACATGGTAGGCACTCAAAAGGACAGATGAGATAAAAGGGCTAAGAGCTTGGTCAGATGGGAATGATATGGCCGGGACATCTTTTTTGAGAAGTTAAGACATAATCAATGGGAAGTTGGGATGAGCCTTGGTTAATGGGATTTATGGGCAGGGCCCAGGTGAGCTAAATCTTCATTAGGGCGCATAGCTCCAGGGTTAGCTCCTAGTGGGTCTTGCTGTTCAGTCTCTAGTCCTTTTATTTAGAGATGCTCAGACCTGCCTCTGTGAGACCAGATGGGACCAGAGCAGCTTGCATAAACCCCAATCACTCATGCTCTTGATAGTCGGTTGAATCATGATTCTTTTTAGCCTAAGAAGTTTCTTTATTGGAATGGTCCTAATAACTGGACCAATGAACAAATTTGGACACATCATCAGGGTATTCCCAGCAAATGCTGAAAAGTAATTTACTCAGATGCCAAACTTAGGAGGCAGATTTTTATTTTCTATTTTTATTTTACTTTTATTTATTTATTTTTTCTTTTTTGCGGGGTAGGGGGGCAAAGGGAGGGATATAGAGGGAGGCACCACTGTAGGAGGGAAGGTAGTCATCAGGAGGAGGGAAGGAGGAAAGGGAAGAGGAAAGGCAGACAAGTGGAGAGAAAGGGAGAGCAGAGACGAAAAGAGACCCAGAGACATAAAGCTTGAGAGGAGAAATAATGAGAGAGACAGAGAGACAGGATTTGGAGGAAAGAGGGATAAGAGAAACGAAGAGGAGGCAGATTTTTATTTTTATTTTATTATTATTATTATTATTATTATTTTTTTTTTTAAATTTTTATCGGGGAATTGGGGGAAGGGGAACAGACAAGTTGCTGTCTGTTTTTGTTCTTCAGTCTAGTTGTGGAGGACGTTGCTTCACTGGCCCAAGTTGGCACCATCATTGCGCTCTTCCCGGGCAAGGCAGATCAGTCGCCGGCTTCTGGACGGCCACTCACTGCGGCTGCTGGCCGTTCACGGCAGCTGCTGGCTACCTGCCGTCGCAGGTGACTCCCGGCAGCCTAGCTCCAGGTTGAGCTGTTCAGCATCTTAGCTGTAGAGGGCAGTGTCACTGACCCTCATATGTGGGATCTGAATCGGGTCTCTCTGGCATCCCAAGCCAGCTCTTAACCACCGCGCCACTCGGCCGGCCCAGAGGCAGATTTTTAAATGCCCACTCCACCCATAGCTCCTGCTTACTACATCATGTGACTCCTTCACTGTCTCTTTTCCTCTGCCAATACTGATTGGACCCAGATTAACAGCTGCTTTTAACAGCTGCTCTAAGCTGGGGCCATCAGATTCCCTCTCCCAGGAATATGGAATTGGTGGTGGGGAAACCTCTGAGGACAGGGCATGAATTGAATGCACTATCTTTTGGGATAAGAAATGTTCTAAGTGCTTTATAATTTTCTATCTGAGATGAAATTCAATATCATAAATTGAAATAGATCTAAGATACTTATAAGCTATTCTTCAATTCTTTAGATAATTGGCTCAACTGTAGAATCCAGTAAATGCCATTATTTGTGGTTTAGTTGAGCTACAGAAGGAAAATGAAAAAATGACCTTCCCTTTGAATAAAATTTAGTACATTCCAAAGAGGAGGATCCTTTAGGATAGCCATCATCAAACTTTTTGACCATCACTCGTAGTAAGAAATACATCTTCCATTGCAACACACACACAAATTGAAACAAAAGTTTCACAAACTATATTAATCCTTTTTTTTAGAAGATTTTTATGAGTTTATTTGAGCCCAAACTGATAATTGCTGGGAAGCAAGATCTCAGATGTTCCCTTTAATAATCCTTAATATGTATGTTACACCCTGATATTTTCTATACTATTTTCTGTTTTAAGAATGCTGGTCACAACACAATAAATTGATTTCACAACTCACTAATGAGTTGTGTCCTAGAGTTTGAATAACACTGCTCTAGGTATATGTCTTAGTCCATTTGGGCTGCTATAACAAAATACCATACACTGGGCAGCTTATAAACAATATAAATTTATTTCTCACAGTTCTGGTGGCTGGGAATTCCAAGATCAAGGCACTGGAAGATTTGGTGTCTGGTGAGGGCCCGATTTCTACAGACAGTTGTCTTTTCATTGTGACTTTACATAGTGGAAATGGGCAAGGGGTGTTTCTTATAAAAGCACTAATCCCATTCACAAAGGCTCTGCCCTTATGACCTAATCACCTCCCAGAGTTCCCACCCCCTAATGCCATCACTTTGGGGATTGGGATTTCAACATATGAACTTGTGGGGACATACATAAACATTCAGTCCATTGCAGTGTAATAGGCATGATAATGGTTAAGCAGATCTGTCCCCAACAAACATCAACTACTAAAAGAAAAGGATCCAGGCTGGCCGAGTAGCTCAGTTGGTTAAGAGTGCGAGCTCTGAGCAATAGGGTTGCCGGTTCTATTCCCACATAGGCCAGTGAGCTGCATCCAAGCTGAGCTGCTGCTGAGCTGCCAACAGGTGGCAGGATGGCTCAGCTGGTGAGAGCACGTGCTCCTAACAACAAGGTTGCCGGTTGGATTCCCGCATGGGATAGTGGGCTATGCCCACCTGCAACTAAGATTGAACATCGCACCTTGAGCTGAGCAGCCGTGAGCTGCCGATGGGCAGTCAGAGGGCACCTGGGCTTGGAGCTGAGCTAGCTGAGCCCTCCACAACTAAGATTGAAGGACAACAACTTGGCTGTTCCCCAATTCCCCAACATTGTTCCCCTTCCCCAATTCCCCAATAAAAAATATATATCTTTAGGAAAAAAAAAGAGAAGGATCCAAAAGATTAAACAGAATGAAAGGAATGAACTCAGTTTCACTGACAAAATGTCGCAACTTCAAAAAGGAGTAACAAAGCAATAGGAGCCTGGAGAAAACATCTACAATAGGGGAATCTAGGAAACCCCCAAACCACAGACAGCTAAGATTAGATGCATCATGTCTATTTTGAAAGAGATAAATGTCATATGGAAGGCCCTCAAAGACTCTAACAGGCTAGGCCCTCTGGTAAATGCTGAATGAACTAAAAATAGTAGTGACAACTACCCAGCATTTAACAAGACACAGAATCCTTGATGCCAATAAAGCCAAAGAGTAGTGGAGGTAAAACAAGACACTGAATCCCCCTCACGCCCACCTACGGAGCAGGAGACTAGAGGCCCTACTGGATGAGCCCTGAGTTAGGAATGGGGTTTTGGCTTCTGAGAGCCACGTCCTGTGGCTACGAGCAGGGGCTTGGAAAGGAGTGGGCCTTACCACACCCTAGCCATGTGATTTCACAAACATCTCTAAACATCTGTTTCCTCATGTGAATCATCAGAGTCACTGCATTGTGACTACATGATGGTTCTCACAATTAAGTGAGATAATGCATTAAAAAGTTTAGCAAAGTTCCTGACACATAGTAAACATTCAAAAAACTAGCTCTGTGATTTCTGAATCAGTCACAAAACAGTGAGGTCTGGTGCCCCAGTGAAAATGTGGTGGGAAGCAAAGGGCGAGCTAAGATAGGAAAATAAGAGGGTCCAGGATTCAAGAAGTCAGTGACTAAGGGGGGGCACTTTCATGAGAGTCAAAGTTTTAGGAAGCATTTCCCAGAAGAGGGAGGGGCTTCTGTTCTGGAAAGACAAAACAAGCCTTGCAGGACATTTGGTCCAGTCTAAAATATCAACAGAGACATTTGGTCCACACTAAAAGGTCTTTGAAATTTGGTCCTGTCCTAAGTATTCATGGAGACAGTTGGTCTACACCAAATGGTTCCTGATGTTTGGTCCTGTCCAAAATGTCCATGCTTAAGAAAACATTCCTGGGTTCAAATAGTCCAAAACGTTTACTTCTACTTTGGGCTTATAGGATGAATACAGAAAAAGTACTATCCTGTTTTCTTGGTCCAATAATTGTATTATTGTATTGTCAATAACAACCCTTCTTACCTTGGTAACCTAGCTGGTCATGGCATATGGGGTTAGGTAGGTGGGTTATGGTTCAAATCTCGGAGAGCAGGATTTGTATTAACTATGGACAAAATGTTGCCATGGACGTTTTGGACAGGAACAAATGTCTGCTAATCCAAAACAAATGTCCACAATAATTAAATCCATAAAACTCAGGGTCTAAAGTTTGTGCTCTTAACTACTGTATTATCCCATGTTAAGACTTTACTTGGGACATTACAATCAATAAAGTTGAACACACACACAATATGTATGAAGAGAACTAAATAAAAAACATATTTGTGAAATAATTCCAGTTAAATACTATCTGTGCTTATGTTTCAGAGAATTTTCACAGTCTAACAAAACTTGCCCTCAACTAGGGCCTTTCTAAAAACAATAACAAAAAGCTTATGCCCTGTCCTTTCACCTGTTCTGTTATTTCTCCTTCAAAAGAAAACTACATCTTATTCACCTTAGAACCCACAGGCACAGAGTAGAGGCTCTACTAAAAAAATGTTTATTTAATAAACCCAAAATGTCTTCCAGTAAATCATATTTGTGAATATAATACCTCAAAATGCAGTTAGCACAGAAAGCTATAAAGGGATAAATTATAGTATAGCCATTCAATGACTATACTACTTAGCAATAAAAAAGGAGCTACTGCTGCATGTAACAACATGAATGAATCTCCAAAGCATTATTAAAAAATCAAAAGGATATATACTATATGATTTCATTCTGGAAAAGACAAAACTATACGGACCAAAAACAAATCGGTGGTAGACAGGATGGGGAAAGGAGACTGATTACAAAGAGGCATGTGGCAACTTTGGGCTGATAGAAGTGTCCCATATCTTCATTGTGGTGCTGGTTACACGACTATATACTTTTGTAAAAATTCATAGAATTGCATATATAAAGGGTGAATTTTACTGTATATAAATTATGCCTCAATAAGCCAGATAAAAAATAAAGGAAGACCTAAAGATCATGATATACGCGTGTGACACTCTTTGGTAATTTACTTAAAATACACCTATTAATTTTGAGATGACATCAGAGTATTTCACAGATGTCATGAAAGCAAGCTTCTTATTATTAACAAAGTCCAAAACATCATTTTACTATAGCATCTCAAAGATACAGATAAACCTAATTATTCATTTGCTATTGTTCTGTGAATAACATATTGTATAAGCCTGAAAAGCAGGTGAGGAATGAGGTACAGGCCTTAATTTGGAAGAATCACACGGAGCTGGAAAGTAGAAAGGGGTGAAATGTGAGATTTCCTGTATGAAAGGTATTTAGTTTAATTCTCTTTAGTTCTACAAGGTCTGAATGATAAAAATGTAATCTTAACTTTCTCAAGGTATATAAAAAGTATCCAACAATTAGGTAGCTGTTTATCTTCATGGACCATTTCCTTGCTTGGTTATCTCTGTCATGGTTCATATCACTGAGGGTTGTTATATGCTGGCTTTCATGTCTTCACAGTCATTCATTCAAGTTTTCATTCACTTAATAATTGTTTAATGGACATCTGTATATGCCAGACACTGGGGATGCAGCGATGAGTAAAACACCTGAGAGTTCCACCCTTAGCCTTATATTCTAGTGATGAGAGAGACAAAAAAATGTGGACAAATAAATACTTTGGGGTGATGGTAAGTCTTATGAAAACATAGAACAGGGTAATGGGTATAGAATGACTTTAGAGGTGGGCAGTGGATGGGCAGAATACTTTGGATAGAGTGGCAAGGGGGATCTGAGGAGACATTTGCACTGACAAGTCTATGAAGTGAATGATGAATGACAAGGAGTCAGCCACGAGAAGAGATCTGTGGAAAGAGTATTGCAGGCAGGCATAGGGAACAAAAAGAGCAAAGGCCTGAGACAGAAATGCATTTGGCATCAAATGTGGTCAGAATGCAGTAGACAAGGTAAGAGTGTTAGCAGATGAGTCCAGAAAGCTGGCCTTGCAAAGGAGCTTCAGTTTTATTCTAATGGCAATGGGAAATTGTCAGAGGGTTTTAAGTAGGGCAGTGAAGTGATTTTTTTTTTTTTTTTAGTCTCTTTGGCAAGAAGATAAACTTGGAGAACAGTCAGATGGCCATTGTAGTCATCTGGCAAGCGATGAGCGTGGCTTGGATCAAGGTGGTAGCAGTCATGGTGAGAAGAGGTTTGATTCAGGTACCACTTTATAGACAGGGCTAACAAGACTTGTTGATGGACTGGACAGGGTGATGACAGAAAGCACTGGGTGCTTGGGGATGCTTTACCCAAGCTTCAGAAGACTGGGGTAGGAAAAAATTCTGGAGGGGGACCGATAATTCTGTTTCGGTCTTGTTATTTTTGAGATGCATTAACAGGAATGGAGAAGAAGGCAGTTAAATATTCGAGTGTGGAGATGTGGGGAAAGATCAGAATTGAACACGTCATTTTGTAATTCATCAGCATGTAGACTGTATTGAAAGTAATAAGACAGAATACAATTACCTATGGAGTGAGTTCAAGTGCAAAAGAAAAAATGTCCTAGATACAGACCTGGGGCACTTGAATATTTAGAGGTGGAGTAAAGCAAGAAGTGACCCATAAGAAACTCCGGTGATGTAGATGGAAAATCGAGAGCATAAGGTAATAGAAACCAACAGTAGAATGTGCTTTAAATAGGAGGAAATGGTCAACTCTGCCAAATCCTATAAAGAGGTCATACTAGAGAGGAAGAACTGCCATTGTATTTGGCAAGCTGAAGTCACTGGTGACAGATTTAATAAAGGTCATTTCAGCAAATGTGATGAACACATGGTTGGAATGAGCTGAATAGAGAAAGAGAAGTGAGAAAGTGGAGACAGCATGTATAAGCAATTGTTAAGTCTCACCTTGAAAGGATGCTGAGATACAGGGCAGAAGCTGGCGAAGATAGGGACTCTTGGGTGAGTTTACTTAAGGACAATACTAAGGTATGATGCAGAAAAGGGGTCAGATAATGGAAGGAGTGAAAGCTTCAACAAGGTGGGCTTGAGATCCAGAGCCCTAGAGCAGATGAGAGTATAATTCTTCATTGTGAAAAGAGGGAGTACATGTGTTCAGTTAGGTAGGTTAGCAGATTTGATGGCGAGAAGATGAGGTAATTATTGCCTGATGGCTTCTGCTTCTTCAGTGAACCATAAAGTGAGATCACCAGTTGAAAGTGAGGGAAGTTGAAGTGTTGGAGCCTTAAGGAGAGAGGAGATGTACAGTAACTTGGAGAGTCAGAGGCAATGTCATATTCATATCTGTATGCTAGCACAGTGCCTGGCACATCATAGCCACTGAAAAAATGTTTGAAGAGTGACTGCAGGTAAAAATCAGAAAAGGAAGAGCTGTGATATGCATTAAAAATTTAACCAGGGCTGGCCGAGTGGCTCAGTTGGTTAAGAGCTCGTTCAAGAGTGTGAGCTCTGAGCAACAGGGTTGCCGGTTCAATTCCCGGCCCGAGCTAAGCTGCTGCTGCACTGTCAACAGGTGGCAGGATGGCTCAGCTAAAAAAGAAAAACAAAACAAAACTTAATCATAATAATAAGAGTGATATATTTGTAGAGCACTTTATACTTTACAAGGACACCTTTCCTACTATGCTAACCTTAAGGGTGAGGGGATTCTGTGTTTTCATCTTTCTAGTCTCAGGATGTACACAAAACAGTGCCTGGCGTAAAGTAAGTGCACAATAATGCTTTTCAAAAAAATAAATGACTAGGGCTGGCCGAGTGGCACGATGGTTAAGAACTGGCTTGGGACGCCAGAGGGTCCCGGTTCGGATCCCACATATGAGGGCCAGTGACACTACCCTCCACAGCTAAGATGATGAACAACAGCTCAACCTGGAGCTGGGTTGCCATGAGTTGCCGGCGACAGCGTAGGCTGCAGCTCCTGTGGCAGTGGGTTGCCATGGGCTACCATATGTAGCCAGCAGCCAGCGTGAGCAGCCAGCAG
>NW_017731851.1:533581-540141 GCF_001890085.2 Hipposideros armiger | reverse complement strand
AATGAAAAACTCAGTTGTTTACAAACATTTAAGCCTTGAGTGTCAGAGTGATTGGTTTTAAGTTTTCAGAGATGCTATTTGACTTATTTTCTCCAAGCGTCACACCCTTTCCTCCTTTCCCTCAAAAGAAAAAAAAAAAAGTCTGCAGAATGAAGGCAGATTTCCAGGCTTAAGTGTAAAGAAAACTAAGATTTTTTTCAGGTTTGGATTATAACCTTTAGTTAAGAGGACTGCCAAATACACACACACACACACACACACACACACTTTTAAATTTTTTATGAAACTAAACATGAAACAAAAAACAAACAGAGGAATTCCAGCTAAGTCATATCCTTTGAGAATGAATGAGACATGATAAGATATGTCAATAAGACATGACACATTTATCCATAATCAAACACTTCAATTCCCTGCCTAAAATTGACTTGGAAAATGGTACAAAGTCTATAGCTGGCTTTAAAGGATAGCAAGATAACATATTTTAAAAGCCTCTTAAACCACTGAAAGCACTTACATATATGTTTTACATTCAAAACTAACCTTATGGAGCCTATTTTATTCAATTTAAAAGTTACCCCCCCCCATATTTGTGGTTGCTTTTACTATGTTTTTAAAAGGGGGTGCTAATAATTTAAGCCATCCTAGAGATAAAATAGGTGTGAAGAATTCTTTTTATATCTTGGATGTTCTAGGTAATTCTAGAGAACTTTATTTGTTCTTCCTTAATCTGAAACTCTTCCAACATAGCTTCTGACCAGCAAAGAAACATTCCTTAGGCACTGTGAAGTGTCCTGATGATGGAGCGGGAACCCAGGTTGAAGCATACAATTTGGTTAGAACTACTGAAAATTAACACATTTATCTGCTGAGAGCGAGAAATACCTTTACCCCACAACTCCTGAGATTCTTAAGAGGGAAAACCAATTTCACAAACAATTTTTAAGACAACCCATGTATAATTCTAAAAACTGCACATATTTAGGGTATTAGATGTTTGCTTTTGTAAGGCATCAATGATTAAATTAATATAATGCATATCTAACAAAAGATGGTTAACACTCAGTATCAGAAAACCATTCATCTTTTCTCTTAAACTTCTCTAAGTCCTGCTACTTTTATCAGCTTAAATAAGAAAAGAATGCCTCTTGGCCTAATCAACTATGGTTATAAAAAAAACAACAACTAAGATATCTGAAACTATTAGGCACATCAAAGTTACAGTTTATGTAGTTCAAGGTTCCCTTCTTAAGGGGCAGATGAGTTACCTGGCACATTACACATATGGAACTATAAAGATCATCACTAAATTCAACTTTCACATTTTTAGTTAAACTAAAAGACTTATAGTAAATATTCAAATATATCATATCTTCAGTTACAACTGAATAAGTGTAACATTTCACCAGATAAAAGCTGGAATTTAGCAATTCAATGCAATGCCACTGGCATCATAATGCTGTGGAGAGCAAATTTATCTCCATATTTTAGTCAGATTTGTCTTTCTTCTTTTCTGTTAAGGGCACTTTGTTTACAATAGCAGACCCAACAGCTGTAACACCTCCAGCCACAGCAGACACGTCCCCCTTTCACCATCCCAATTCCCATGGAAGGCACAGTTGTAACAGCTGTTTTGGTCACCTCCAGACTTTTTCCACCAATCCAAGCCACACCACTGGTGAATGGTGGCACCAACAGCTCCCTTTGTAACACTGATGAGACCCCCGATCACACGGGACAACATGCCTGGATGCTGTTGTGGGTGATCTTTTATTGAACCTTCTGGAGGTTCATCACTAAGGTAAGATGGGATTTCTTGTTGATTTTTATCTGCCTGATTCATGATCTCCGCTGGGGTCAGGGGCCACCGCCTGGGGCCAAGGCCAGGCAGAGGGAGCTGACAGCATTGAGAAAGGCTGAGGCAGCCTGAGTGGCTGGCACAGCCCTGGTCGGTTGGGGACCTAGTGGTGCCTACTTAAGCTGTGGGGCCAGAAGACTCCGTTGACAGAGGCAGCAGCCTCGGGCTACGGATGTGGCGCCAGATGCGATGTGCCCCTCTCTCAAATAAACTCTTAAAAGACTTTTTCTTAGGCTGGATGTTCTCTCTTCGAGAATGTGTTTTGTATATTTAGGTAGAGGTGTCCAGAATACAGTTAAAAATACGAGTCTGGAATTCAATGCTGAGGTTGGCATTTAAGAAACAGATTTGGGGGCCAGCTGAGTGGCTCATTGGTTAAGAGTTGGCTTGGGAGCGTGAGCTCTGAGCAGCAGGGTCTCCTGTTCAGATCCCACATGGGTCAATGACGCTGTGCCCTCTACAGCTAAGATGGTGAACAACAGCTCAACCTGGAGCTGGGCTGCCGTGAGTCGCCGGCGANGACAGCAACTTGTCTGTTCCTCTTCCCCCAACTCCCCAGCACTGTTCCCATCCCCCCAATAACCCAATAAAAATATTTTTAAAATAAATAAATAAATAAGTGACTATAAACACAAGAAGCTTCTAATCCCAGGAGGATTTAAATACTTCAGTGATGAAAAGCTATAGTGAATTATAGATAAATGGATGCTTTAGAACAATTTTGAGGGAGTCGCAAAACTTTCTTTGTAACATTATTCCAAGGATGAAAAATGATCTAAATGGATGTTTGGTCTCACCAATGTGGCAACTCTTATATTGCTTGGGTTTACAGACTCTTTGATCTTTTTCTATAATAGTAATAAATTTTGCCTTGTTCAACTAACACTGTGCATTGTGCACTACATTCCCAAATGTTCAGAGCCACTCATCTTGCTTACTCTCCTCCTCTAGGAGGACTCGGGGAGATTTCTTTTCTGTCTGGTCGATGCAGTACCACATTCCCCGGTGCCTGCTGTGGAAGACCAGGGTTATGCTAAACTGGCAGATTATCTCACTTGACTCCTATGTTAGGCTTTTCTTACTTCTAGAATTTTGTATAGCATGGCCTTCCCATTTCTCGTAACACTGCTTTCAAAAGTAAAATATTTGAAAAAAGTACTAACTATAAAGAAGAAAATTATGTTTGGGAATATATGAGGGAAGGAAAGGGAGGGAAGGTAGAAAAAGAAAAAGAGAGAAAGGGGGGGAAAAGAGAAATCTGACCACTTTAAAATCAGTTAACATAATTACAGTCATTCAGTTGAGCAACGAAAGAATATGACAACTTCATGAGTGTGAAAAACAAAACAAAAACCATGGTAATGGGGCAGGCAAAGAAAAGCTGAGAAAGACTGTAACTCTGAACTGGTCATTTTGCCCTGTAATGATCCTACAAGCTATTTTTAGACTTCAGAGAAATGTAAGTGTGGCCAAAGCTATCTCTGGTTTCATGTTTATATATCACTACTAATCACAAAGGAGAGTGAATATAAACATATTTACTAAGTAAGGCCACTGGCTTTTCTGATTAGAAATAGTTCAGGAGAAGGGAGACAGCAGGGACTATACAGTCGTTGTGTAAGTGGCGCCCTCTAGTGGCTATTTAGATTCCCTGTATGTGGATCCTAAAATGCACTTCCAAGGAGGAAAAGACCTTTAGGAAAAAAAGAACTAAATTTTTAGAAAACGAACACCAACAATAAAAAACCCACCTTGTTTTAACGTCCTGACATAGAGGGGTTTTTTTTTTCAGTGTGCTCTGGCAGCAAAGCTAAATTTTTTAATTGGGGAAAATAAAATATTTGCCTGTAACATAATTGTTAAAAATAAGCTGTCTTTGACAAAATAAAATGGCAGTGAAAAACACAATAGCAATTATTCCTTTGGGGCAGATTTCTCCTACCTGTTTGCCAATGTCTTCATCCAATTCTAAAGAATTTGCACAAGGGAAATGAACCCTGTAAATGGATCAATACAATGCTAAATAACTGCCATTTACATATTGATGAATATACTTGGAAAAACATTATTCCACTAGAAGTCCTTTCCTTATAGTTCATGTGTAAAGGCTATCCTTTCATTATATTTATGCTAAGGTAACTGCAGAACTTGACATTATTTTTTGTGAATTTGTTGTTTAATCCAGTGTTAAGCATGATAGAAAAAAACTTCACTTTGATTATTCACTAAGTTTCTTTAGTAATCGGTAAAGAGTAGTTATGTTTGATACAGCTATAACAATCCAAACGGATCCTGAGGTAACCATGTCATAAACTGTTTGATGGCCTAAGGCTTTGGGCATTATTTGACAGGCAAAAGCAAGCTGTGGTATTGACAAGATTCTTTCAAAGATAGATTACACTATTGGTACCGTAAAGGATAGACTAGATCAGGAAGCACAAGGAAGACCAGTTAGGAGGCTAGTATGGATAGTCCAAGTGAAAGATGATGCAAGACTAAACTAATAAGGCAGAGAGGATGGATAAAAGATGGGCTAGATTGAAGATTTATCTGAAAAAGAATATTCAACATGAGGGTGAGAGGAAGGAATTGAGAATAACTGAGATTTCCAGCTTGGAAAAAGGGATTGATGGTGACATCATTAACTAAAAATGGGAATCTAGTGGACCAGTGTTTTGTTTATCCAGGTAGGTAATAAATAATGTGGATGAAAAAGGGGCCACACACTAAACCTGACAAGCTCAGGGGAGGCCCGCATGGAGGGCCTTACAAACCAAAAGTAACCACACAGGGTGGTCTGAATGTAAAAATTCCTAACTAAAAGCGGGTCGTGGTGGGTAGTTATGTCCTAGGCCTGAAGTTTCCTTGACAAGGTCAGCCATTACCTTTGAAACTGTCTATTGTCTTTGTGCATCTAAGATAACATACCTTTGAAATGTCAGAGTAATTTTCTTTTCTAGACCCCTCAAAGGCACAACCACCAGTACCAGAGCAAAAGACCACGTTATCTTGTTGCCCATATACATTCTCTATGTTCTGTAAATGTTAACTATCTTGTACCCACCAATGTAAAAGTAATATATCTCCTCGTTTTACTTTTTTATCCAATCTCAAAGATTTTGCCACTTTGTTTTCTCCTGTCTCTCTAATCTACCACTAATGAATTTCATGTAACCTCCCTTATGTCTCTTCCTTTGATTCTAATGTATAAAATAAGCTGCAAAACTGCCATTCTCCAGAGCATTTTCTCAACCATTGAGATCGTGCTTCTCGGCAACTGTCGCCAGTTTGGCTCAAACAAACTTTTTTTTTTTTCCTGTTTTAAAATTTCCTTTATTTCCTTAGATTTTTTGAAACATTTAATCTTTTGCAGATTGTAGTGCTTTCATTAACAGATTCATTTATTATTTTCCCATTTTAATACAAAAAAAATTCAGTCAGTTATTTCATCTGACATTTCACTAAGTGCAGGATTCATAATGTCAACATTATTAGTCACTTATGTGGGTCACACAAATTGTACCAATACCCACTCAAAAGATAAGCTTAATAACAGATGCCTTCAGGTGTATACAACAACCTAGTTTCTTGAGGTTAACTAGTACTGTTTAACAGGTCAAATTGCTAATCTACAAATCAAATGGTAAGTTTAGTTCAACAAGAACCTCTGTAACTGTTCATTTGTACAGTTCTCTGCTATCATTGCAAAAGCCTCTTCTGAACAAAGTTTATAATTTAAAATAAACTTGCTAAGATAAAATGTACCAGTTACCAGTAGGCTGTTTTGTAGCAGAAATTAATTACAACCATTTTTCTCAAGCAACATTCAAGACAACAAAGTTGAAAATAAATATGCAAGCATACAGTAAACTAAACTATATTTAGAAATTCAGGTACAAAGCACAGCACAGCCTATGACTATTGAAGATACATTAGAAATATAAACTAGTAATGAAGCAATAATTTCTTTCAAATAGCAGGAAATGAGTTCTCCAATACCATTATTTAGATCATTATTTGTGTTCATCTATTAATTTTGGAGTTTTTTTAACCTTCCGTTGGGTGCAACTGATCTCACAGATTCATTGCACATAAAGATGCCACTATGAAACACGTCTTTACTGTACTAAGTCACAAACAAAGCTGGCGATAGGTTATGGTAGAGGGGGAAGATACGCAAGTGATGAATCATGATACTTAACTGTGAGATATTTGAAAATTTGTGTGCAATGAATCTGTGAGATCAGCTGCACCCAATGGAGGGCCAAAAGACCTTTGCTAATTATGACATTTGACCAGATATACCAACAAGCATACCTCAAATCAGACAGCATGAAATAAATGGCCACTTAATTTCTGATGACACGAACTCCTTAATGACTTTTCAGTTTGTATACTGTAGAAAGGTTCTAGAACTTTTGTTGATTTGGTATTTATGGAAGCTTTTATTTATTTTTATTTTTTATGGAAGCTTTTAAAAGGTATGTTCTTATCCATTTGTTAATCCACATTATTAATGAAAAACTCAGTTGTTTACAAACATTTAAGCCTTGAGTGTCAGAGTGATTGGTTTTAAGTTTTCAGAGATGCTATTTGACTTATTTTCTCCAGAGCGTCACACCTTTCCTCCTTTCCCTCACAAGGAAAAAAAAAAAAAAAAAATCTGCAGAATGAAGGCAGATTTCCAGGCTTAAGTGTAAAG
>NW_017731851.1:529517-531421 GCF_001890085.2 Hipposideros armiger | reverse complement strand
AAAAGGACAGCAACTTGTCTGTTCCCCTTCCCCAAGTCCCCAATGCTGTTCCCTCCCCCAATTCCCCAATAAAATCTTAAAAACAAAAAAAACAAAACAGATTTGGAAGTCAATGTCTATAAATGAAGCCATTAGAATAGATAAGGCCATCAGATAAGCAAACCAGAGAGAGAAAAGAAGAGACCCAAGAAAATCATAACATCTATGGCTCACTGCCTTAGATGTGGGACTCACGGCATTAGATGTCTGAGGGACCCTAAGATAAGAATTATCAGAATTACAAAAAAAGAAAATAACAAAACAAACAAAAAGAATGATCAGAGTTAGAAAGACCTTAGACAATGGTATTTGAGAAGATCAGAGTGGATAGACCAACAAACCACGGTAGTGGACAGTGTCAAATTGGGCAGGGAAGTCAGGTGACCACACATTAAAAACCAGCCATTGTGCAATGAATTCACAGGCTAAATAAAATAACTACCATTCGAAACCAGGCAAACAAATAAGCATACTAATCAGGGTAATACAAAACAGCCAATATGATTTCTAAAAGCTTGTCAGAATTTTTTTGTTGTACTAGAATTTAGATATATCAAATACTGTTGGCATGGGCTCAGTGTACACACACACATAGATTTTTCTAGTAACAGAACTGGATCTGTATTCTCATTAAACAGCTTTTATTTCAACATGAGGAAACGAAAATCTTAAGGACCCATAAATTCCACTCTAATTACCACTTTACTGTATCTCACCAACTTTAACTTGTGTCTTTATTACCAATTAAAGAAAATACCTAAATTCCCTATTTATACATTCTTTGACCTAAGGTTGTATAATTTCTACATATTTTTCTGAATTTTCTTGATATGTAGTTACTGATATTTACTTTAATTACATTTTAGTAAGAGAACACACTCTATATCAGTCTTTTGAAATTTATCGAGACCTAAATTGTGGTCCAGCATATAATCTATCAATATTTCATGTACAATTGAAAGCAATGTATATTTTGCAGTTGTTGGGAATGGTATTCTTTAACTGTCAGTTAAATCAGTTGATGGTGTTTTCATATCTTCTTTAAATTACTGAAAGCTAACCTTGAATGTTTCCCTTCTTTTAAGGATTACAATCTTGTGCTGCCTGTAACTAAAGAACTAAATACCTAAAGAACTGCCTTGCATATTTTGTCCAGTTTTATAACTGTATAGGAAACGAGGGTAAGACCAATACCAAGTATCCCATCATGGCTGGAAGTATAAGGTTATCTACTCAAAGTTCATATTCTTAGCCACTTTTATAGATTACCTCTTTAATGGGATTCTATATATAGGAAAATGGTAAATGAAAGTAAGTTCTTAATAATGTGGAAATATATCAACAGGAATTGGGGAATGAGAGCTGAAATAATAAGAAATTATTGTCATATTAAATAGAAAGGGGATGTTGGAAAATAAGATTTCATAGGATGAACACATGATAATAAGATCCTGACATGGCCACAGGCATGGATGGCTGAAACATTGTAATATAATTTATGTTTTACAGAAAGAGAAAATAGTGTTCTGATAGCCACCAGCTTATGATCTTTGATGGCAAGAACTGGGTGAATGATGACGGAAAATAAGCAAACCATCTAAACAAATATGGAAATAGAAAAGCAGGAATAGTTTTTTTTTTCTTTTTTTTAATTGGGGAAAAATGGGAGATGGGAATAGCGCTGGGGAATTGGGGGAAGGGGAACAGACAAGTTGCTGTCCTTTTGTTCTTCAGTCTAGTTGTGGAGGATATTGCTTCACTGGCCCAAGTTGGCACCATCATTGGGTTCTTCCCAGGTGAGGCAGATCAGTCACCGGCTTCTGGACGGCTGCTCACAGCGGCTGCTTGCCGCTCACGCTGGCTGC
>NW_017731851.1:473644-529379 GCF_001890085.2 Hipposideros armiger | reverse complement strand
ACTGGCCCTCATATGTGGGATCCGAATCGGGGCCCTCTAGCATCCCAAGCCAGCTCTTAACCAACGCGCCACTCGGCCGGCCCAGGAATAGTTTTGAGTAAAGATAATGAGCTGAGTTTTAGATAAACTTAAATTTTTCCTAAAAACAATCTACGGATATCCAGGGAATTTTCTGAGTAGGCAACTGAACATACAGATCTGTAGCAAGGAAAAAAATGGAGCTAGATCTGGAGGTTATTACCATAAAGGTTCTTATTAAAGCAATAGGACTGGATGAAATTAACTGAGAACATACATCTTTAGAATAACAAAGTCCAACGTAGAAACCTAGGGAATCCCAATATTTTACAGCCAAGCAGATTAAGAATAGATGTTCAAAGAAATAAAAGGCAATATAAAGAAGAAATTTGGTATACCAGTTAAGAGCATGGAATCCAGAATCATATACATACTTGGTTCAAATCCTAGATGCTATATTTACTTGTAAAGAAAGCTACGTGACCATGAGAAAAAATTACTTAACACTTCTGTGCCTGTTTTCTGTAAAAATGTAGCAATAAATAATAGTATATGCCCGATGAGAGACAAATCATGATGGTTCTGAGGCTCATCTGCCTTCAACCCCCTACCCTCTCACACTTTTACTAGGAAAGATCAATATATCTGAAGGAGCTCAACAGAGGAACAAAAAGTTTCCCCCTTTCTAACCAGGCAGTTTCCATTGGTGCATAGCTGCATAGATATTCTTTGCCCTACCCCAATCTAATAAGTATGTAGAATATTATGAAGGCGGGGTTCCTCTCAGCTGTAACTTTGATCATGACGCATGCAGACTGTGACTGACTTAAGCTGCAGGATAAGAATTAGGGGGATTATGTGTACTCTACTCCTACCCTCCTCGTTAAGATTTCCTCAATAAACTATTTTATATCTACATCAAGTGGTACTATAGTGCTGTGTTGCATGACCTCCTTGCAAGATATTTCCTCATAGGGTTGTTGTTGAAGATTAAATAAATTAATATTTGTAAAGTGTTCATAACACTGCCTAGCATGTAGTAAACATTATGTAAAGGTTAGCTCTGTTTTTAAAAGGAGAATCAGGAAAGACTCGCAGTGTTCTAGAGTCAAAGGGATATTAAATGAGAGGTGGTAAACAAGGTCAAATGCTACAAAAAATTAAAATAAAGAATGAAAACAGGACACCAGGTGTGGCAACAGAGTAGTAGGGGTGAAACTCAGGTTGTATTAGGTTAAGGACTGAGTGGGAAGTAAAGAGTAAAACAGGTAGTATAGATGAGTTTTTGTAAGAAATTTGCTGACAAAAGACATGACAAAGTACATTGGTTAGGGCTTTTTTGCTTCCAAGTGACAGAAATCCAATTTGAACTAGCTTACGAAAAGAGCTCACTGTAAGAATATTGTGGTGTCTCAGAATGCAAGGTCCATAATGTGGCTGGGTCTCACAAACATGGGGAACCAGGGATCATTCGTATTTTTCTTCTTGTTTCTCTCTGTAGGTCTGCACACAAAAAGATGGTAGAGTGCAAATTCTTTTTTGTGTTTTTTTCAGTTCCAGTTTCAAAATTCCTAAAAAAGGACTCTGGCCCTGTAAGTGTCTAATCCTGGGTGAATCAACTGCACCAGGGATCATAAAGGTTAATGGATTAGAACATAACATGGGTATTTCTATTGCAACTCTAGGAGTCCAGTGGGATGGGTAAAAGATCAAACAAAATAGTAAGCATTATAAGGAGACAGCATTTTGTTGAGGGGTAGGTAGTATAAAGGTGGGGGTTTTGGTGGTGGTATTTTTTAGTCCAGGAAAGGGATTTGCACTTATATGAATGGAGGCTGTCAAAGGAAAATAATGGAATTTAGTGCACAAGTAGAAGGATTAGCCTTGAAGAGAAATAAGCCTTTCTGAGATTGGGGGAAGAAAATATGAATGCACATTGGCATACAAGGGTCTAGAAAGATGAAGGAAATTGAGGGAGATTGGACCTGAAGACTTTCGATGAAATATGTGGCTAAGTTATCTCAAGAGTGTGAGAGGTTTCTATTAAAAACAATACTCTTGGGGGTAGGGAGAGAAGAGTGTGGGAGGTGCAGTAAAAGGGGTACTTGAAAAGAATAACGAATAGTAATATACCTATAATGAAGAAGAGAAAGGAAGCTAAAAGGAAGAGGTTAAAGTTTGTCAAAAATTGTTAAGAGTCCAACTCAGATTGGAAATTATACATTTATAAAGGTGCCAGATGTACACTGTGACTCTTCTCAGTAATGCTCAATCATCTTATGAACAAGAACTCACAAGGCACATGATAGGAAGACAGGAGAAAGGGTGCTGGCTAAGAAGACTTAACCCTTAGGATCAAGTCATTAGTAAGTAGCAGTAAAAAGATAAACTATTCCACTCCTGACAAGTAATTCCAAATTCTGCATTAGGGTGTTCAAAAGGTACTGTCAATATATTAATGGATTTAATGATTAACTATTAACTCCATATTATTTTCTAAGGATCATTTATATTTATTTACAAATTAAGTACTTGGTCTAAAGATATCAAACTTGAACTCTTGAGAGATTTATAAATTCAAATATTTAAATATGTCATCTTTATTTTGCTACATAATTTTTATTCTACCATAAATCTAATCATGTGTAAATGGAGTCACTAACCCAAAGTCCATTCTTGATGTTTATAAAAAATCAATTTCTTTGGAACATATACCATATTTCCCCATGTATAAGATGCACCCTTTTTAGAAAAATTTGGGGTCTAAAAACTGGGTGTGTCTTATACAGTGGTTGTAGATTTTTTTACTTGCATTTCCCGCAAGTGATGAGGAGTTGTATGAATTTTATGATGAATAAAACTTGAGTTCAATAACTTTATGTAATACATTTTTTTCAAATTTCGGGCCCCGAAATTAAGGTGCGTCTTATACATTGGGAAATACGGTACTTGTGTCATTGTTAAATAATTCCACCTGTAAAACAGGAATAATAATAGTATCTACTTTACAAGATTGCTATGTGGATTAAATGAGTTAAATGTGGATTAAATATAAAGTGCCTAAATAGTGCCTGATAAATGATAAGTACTCAACAAATTATGAACCTGTACCATTATGAACCTGTAGAATGACTTCTAAATTCACATTACTTATTTAAAAAATAAAGTATTACTAGATAAATAAGCAATAGCATGGTAGTTTGATTAGAAAATATAAATTACTCAATGTACATATGCATTTTAACAATAATTCTTATATAAAAAACAAAGACAAGGAAAGCAGCAGGTTTAAACCAAAAATAATGAATAGAATAATTTTTACAAAAAGTATAAGCCTTTAGAAGAAAGAATTTTCTTTAAAAATATTAAAATATAAAATTTATTCAAAAGCAATAAAATAACAGCTTCTATGAAGTATGAGCTACATATAAGAAAACACAGCACAGTACCAAAAATCCCGTTTTCCATTACAGCAACACCTTCTTTTAATTATAAATTTTCTCCCTGGAATAGTACAAAACAATAGATTAATACTGAAGTATTCTTATATTGATTTAGCATTAAATGCCCACTATAACAATCAGAAGCATGATTTAAAGCAAGAGTGCAAATTACTTAACTGAAAAATATGAATAAAAAAAGTGAAAAATGGAACACATGGATGTAAAAAGCAAATAATTCTGGTGGGAGGCGTGGGAAGGGAGTGCAAGGTTAAAAAAAAAACGGGGCAGAATAAAAATCAGATACTTAGACACTAGTGTCACATTATAGTTCGAATGAGGGCAGAATAAGGAAGCTAGGTGGAGGGTAACATGAAAAAAGTCAATGAAAAAGAAAAGAAAAAAATAGAGCAGGAAAGGAAAAAGAGAGGAGAAAAAGGTTACACAAAGAAGTAGCACAACATAAAGAAGTAGAACAATTGAGGAAAAAAGCCCAGGAGAGTCTAAAACTGCAGGTCAAACCCTCTTGTCATACCTTGGTGTTTATTTGGGCCAGGAACCTGAAAATGTTATCATGGCTCTAGGTATTACCTACACTCCCACTTCATCTTGTTTTTTCCATCTTTAATTGTTTTTCCTATAACTTATTTTCTCAATTTTTATTTTTCATCTTATTGCATGGTATATAGATCATATTCTGTAAACTACTTTTTCTTTTTGGAAATAAGATGGATATAAATAATACTTCTTATAACTTCCTAATAAACTGTGAATAGGCTAATCAATTGGTATTTATACCACTTCCACTGCTCTAATCTAAAAGAAAAGCTCTTTATTTGAAGCCTATGAACTCTTTGAAATTGTTTTCAAAATTGTGTACATGTGTAATTTTTTGTGAATTCTGAAGATTTTGTCAGAGTCTGAAAGCAGAATACTGCTGTGTCAGAGGCTTCATTGTGAACAGAACTACCAACATAGCTAACCATTAGGAAAATCAGTATTTGGGCTGCAACACAAGAAAGGGAGCTAACACTTACTAAGCACTTCTCACGAACCAATTTCTATGTTCTGCTGTTCAGTGGATTTTACTGCACTCTCTGGGGCTGGGCTCGATTAAGGTCAATTGAAGCCCTAAGCACAACCCAGCAACGCCCCCTGGCCCTTATGTTGCTTACAATAATGAGTTTAAGGGACCTTTACACAAATTAGCTTACGAATTAAACCCTATCTGGACTCAGCTGGTTTTACTTTCTACAGAAGCGAAACTCACACCATAAGCCAGAAACAAATATGATATTTGATGACAACTCAAACCACGCTTTTAAACTTTAGTCACTCACCATACCAAAGAACAAGATTTTTTAACAGTGCAAATTAAACTGGAACATGGCAGATAAAGACAAGTACAAAAAAAATTCTACTATAGTAAGTGCAGCAGCGAAAGAGTTAAGGGCATGATAACTAGAGCAAAACACTCTTACTGCTCCACTTCCCTCGGTGGCCCAAGCTCCTGCTTATTTTCCTTAAAGGTTAAACCAGGGGGCGCGCCTAGTGGCTTAGTTGGTTGGGGGTGCAAGCTCTGAGCAACAGAGTTGCCGGTTGGATTCCCACATGGGATAGTGGGCTCTGTCTGCCCACCGGCAACTAAGATTGAACACGGCACCTTGAGCTGAGCTGCCATACTGCCGTGCTGCCATGGCGACTGGACTTGGGAGCTGAGCTAGCTGAGCCCTCCACAATTAAGATTGAAGGACAACGACTTGGCTGTTCCCCTTCCCCAATTCCCCAAACACTGTTCCCATTCCCCAGTTCCCCAATGGAATCTTAAAAAAAAAAAAGGTTAATCCAGGGCTGCTCTGGGGTCTTTGCATAAGTAGCCATGAAACAGGGTGAGCAAATAAATGGGTGAAGGTCACCCTCAATCAGATAAATTATCTTTGCATATGATAGACATATTTAAATCTCCTTATAACATTTCATTTAAACAATGGTTTCCTTGGCTTCAAAGAGTTTAAATAATTCTTGGAAATCAGAGACTTATACAATGTCATACTTTATTAGTGGGTGAAGTAAGCTGAGGACCAGAAGTAGCCTGTAGATCACAGTTCTACATCCCAATTTAGAGTACCTCATGTAAAATTTTACAAAGTGGTACGCATTTATTAATGCAACGTACAAGTAAACAACCATGAACAGTTAAACCATAGCAAGTCAAAGTTTCTTTCAACAATAGTAAGCAGTCCTCTGAATTTTCTCATCTTCCATTAAAAAGCAAAACAGTGAAATCAGAAAAAAATGGAGGTCCTACAGAAAAAGCATTGAGAAGATATCTTCAGTTACCTTTCCCTTGGGATTAAGGTATAAAATGCAAATAATGACCATCAGAGAAATGAAGAAAACTCAGATGAACATTTGTCAAGCATCAGCCCCAGCCTGGGTCCCAAGGGAGCACTGAACTGAGTACCAAGCAACCCTAGGAGCCAGTGCCTTATATCCAAGACAAAATCAAGTCAACACCGGTAATGCAATTGAGGCTTACGAGCCATGAAAGTCCCATGTGAACTTAAAGTTGTAAGTATTGACTGTGGTTAATGCAAATTTAAAACTCAGTAGAGTATCACTAGCAATAAACAACCATATGTGTACAGAATTTAACTTTGGCTGGATTTTTTTTAAGAACTGGCTACAATGTTTTGCATATTTTAATTTAGTACTGAGCTCCCATGATCATAGAATAGGAAAAATGACTTGAAATACTCAACTGCATCTACCTAGAAATCATTCTATCAGTTGTATAGTAACTTTTAAGTCCCACTCTCTTAATCCCTAATTGACAGCTACCAAACGAGACAATACTGAAGAAAATATAAATATAATTAAGTAAATAGTATATTAACAGTGGTCAAAAACAGAGATTCAGTTTCCTCATCCATATAATGGGAATAATAAAAGTACCCACTACAGTAGATGAACTATTTGGTACTATTAGGATAATGATAGTACCTATCACAGGGTTGTTAATAAAGATTAAACAAATTAATTTATGTAAAGCATTTACAATAGTGCCTGACATATATCAATAGTAAATGCTATGTATTACTATAATCATAATCTGTCACTCCACTTATCCAATTTATCTTATATAAATTAAGTTCCATTTTACCAAAAATATACTCTTGCACACCTATGACTCTAAGGGCCACTGGAATAGAGCATAGGTCTTCAAGGAAGCGGTACTTTCACCTCGGAACATTATGGATATTTGGGAGAGTACTTTTTGGTTGTCACTATGATGGGGAGAGAGGGACATCCTGTTGCTACCATATAATATAGACAGGGACAAAAGACGTCACATGTATTTTGCAGGGCTGTTCCACACAAAAAAACTATCTGCCTGGAAATCTTACTAGACTTCCCTAGTCCATTTATATTGGGTTGTCGGAAAAGTCATGATGCATTTTTTCTATGTTTTTCGTTGCAAAAATGTGTCATCACTTTTCCGACAACCCAATATTTTCCCACTCTCCAATATACCTATTTCATATACCTTTCTGTTCTTATACCTCCAATACCTCACCCTGCCTTAGCTGATCTCATCTTTCTTCTTATTTCACTAAAAAATAAAGTCAATCAATAAAAAAATTCCTCCCCTCCCACAAAATCTTCCACCCCATGTGTTTCTGTACCCATATATTCTGCCTTCTTTCCCACTACAGTGGATGAACTGTCCCTTCTTTTATTCAAGGCCAATTCTGCTTCTCTACTGGATCCTATCGCCTTCTAAAAAGCCCATCTTGGGGCCGGCCAAGTGGCACATTGGTTAGGAGTTGGCTTGGGACGCCAGCTCTGAGCAGCAGGGCCCCGGTTCGGATCCCACATGAGGGCCAGTGATGCTGCGCCCTCTACAGCTAAGATGGAGAACAGCTCCAGGTGGAGCTGGGCGGCTCTGTGTCACTGGTGACGGCGTAGGCTGCAGTGGGGCTGGTGGGCAGCAGGCGTGAGCTTTTGTGAGCTGCCGTGAGTGGCTGTCCAATGGCTGGCGAGCAACTGCTTCACCCGGGAAGAGCACACTGATAATACCAACATGGGCCAGTGAAGCGACGTCTTCCACAACTAGACTGAAGAACAAAAGGGCAGCAACTTGTCTGTTCCCCTCCCCCTACACCCCAATAAAATCTTTTATAAATAAATAAATAAATAAATAAATAAATAAATAAATAAATAAATAAATAAATAAATGCCTATCTTAAGGATTTTACTCCTTCCACTCTCTAATGGATCATTCCCACTAATATATAAAATGCTGTTTTATCTCTTATCCTAAAATACAAAACAAAAAACTCCCTTGACATCACATCCCCCTTGTTTTCTCTGCTCTACTCTATATCAAGTTGTCATTCTTGGTATTTCCAATTCTTCTCCCATTCTCTGCTGATCACGCTCTAATTAGGTTTTTATTTCAACGATTACTCTGAAGCCATTCTTAAAAAGGCATCAACAGCTTCCATATTACCAAATATGATATCAATTATCAGTCCTCACTTTATTTAGCAACATCTGACACCACTGATCTCACCCTCCTTCTCGAAGCACATTTTTCACTTGGTTTATGGGATATCATACTCTCCTAATTTTTCTCCTGGTCATTTTACTTCTCAGTTAGCTTTACTGGATCCTCAGCTTCTTGACTGCTAAAGGCAATTTAGCTTTACTAAATTAGGCTTGGGTTTTGGACTTCTTTTTTCTACTTCTACTAATTCCCTTAATCCAACATTATGACTTTAACTACCATCTATCATGCTGAAAATATCTAAATTTATAACTTCAGCCTCATAAACCTATTCACCCCTTTGTCATCTCCACTTGAACATCTAAAAGAAATCTCAATTTTAATATATCTAAAATCAAACACTTTATTTTCTCCATGCCTCCAAATCTGCTCATCTAGTATTCCCCAATCTCAGTAAATGCTCAGTTATTCTGGCAAAAATCTTTGGAGTCTTCCTTGACTTCTATTCCACACAAAACCTACATCAAATCCTGTTGGCTCTACCTTCAAAATCTATCCAGAAACTGAACCATTCTCAACACTTCTACCCTCCTGCCTATTCAAAATTACCTCTTGCCTGGATTATCATGAGTAGCCTCCTAGATGATTTCTGCTCTTGTCCCTTTATCATCCATTCTTCAAAAAGCAGCTAGAGTGATCCTTTAAATCAGATCATGTCACTTCCTGAAGCAGAACCCTCCAATGGATTCCCATCACACTTCAGATAAAATCCTAAATTCTTACAGGAACTATAAGACCACTAGGGCACCCCTCCACCGCCACCTCCCAGCATTATCGCTTATCTCACCACCTACTACTCTCCCTCTTGGTTCCACCAAACCAGCCACATACCTCCTAGCTGTTTTGTGAACGTGCCAGGTATGCTACCACCTCAAGACTTGAGTACCTGATATTCCCTTTCCTCTAATGCTCTTCCTCCAGATATAGAGCTAGTTTATGATCAAATGTCACCTTCTCGTGACCATCCTATCTAAAATAGCATCCATGTCACACTGTATCTTCTTACCAGCTTTTCTTCACACTTATTTTCACTTGGCATTGGAATATATGTCTATTTACTTGTTTATTGATAGTTTCCTCTGTTTGGACAGGGTCTAGGTCATTTTTGTTTATTTCTATAATCCTGGTATATGACAGCTGTTCAATAAATGAATGAATGAATTGAACAGCTGAATAAATAATACACAGGAAATACAACTGTGCTTTTAAAGGCTAGATGGAAACTAATTTTATCAGGCTTTATAGAAGATTGCCTTGTTTATTAAGCTATCTGCCTTGTTAACTATATACTTGAAATTTCGTAATGTGCAAATTTTGTTTTACCAATAGTATTATTACATTTATAGTTCTCTACTTATAAATAGTAAATTAAGCTCTTTTTAATGTAAGAAAGAGTCCAAAGAAATGAAAAGAAGCTCTAACAGTCTTTGCCTTGGATCCATTCTAAAAACATCTGTTAAATTGTTTAGGCCACCAAACCTATATGATGTGTTTGAAAACAAGGCAAATGGGCACTTGAAAAAAGCTGACATGGGAGAGATTCTTTATTTCCATATGTAAATTATAAATTAAATGCTTATAAACAAGGTGTCTACAGGCAAGTGTAGTAGGAATGAAGTTGCCTCTTCAGTATGATATGCTCAGAGAATAATGGGAGTAAATAAGTCATGTGAATGAGATATTCTGAGCCACTGTGGAAATCTATGACCAAAACAAAGGTCACCTTAATTTTTACTAGAATGGTTTCCAGCAAGTTTGGGAACACAGCTAATTTTGAAGCTCCAAAAACATTTTCCAATATTCTAGAATTAAAAATACTTTCCTGACATGAGGTAGAATTATTTAATCAGATATAGATATTATATTTAATCAAACATATAGGCTATTTTAACAAAAGCTACTTCTCAAAGCCAAATTTTCATCAACTTGTCTGGGGTAAAAGCATTCCAAACTCACAATGAATTTTTTTCTACTTTCAATTTGTGTACATTATCTACTGGCATGCTTCAATTAAATATATGATTTTTTCTATAAGTAAAATGACATTCAATGGGACAAATTACTATAACTTCTAATCTATGAAATACATACATACCTGAGTTAAACCAGCACCTGTTTGCACAGAAGACTTTTTTAATAGTCTCACTTCTTTGTTTATGTATCTTAGCATTCCACTAAGAGTACTGAAGTCATTATTTTCAGAACTGTCATCTTCTAGGTCATATGTGAGAGGTTTAAATGAGTCTGACGGGGTATAAGTCAGATCCTTCTGGCTTTCTTCCAATGTTGAAGGTTGTTCTAATCGCATTTTTTTTAAGTCCTTTAGTAAGTCTTCAGAAAGATCTTCATCACTATGAGTTTTGAAACTAAGGTCACTGGCACTAACAGAGCGACGCAGTCTTCCACACTTGAAAAAAGCTGTGTGAGAATGTTTAGCAAATTTTGGATCTTGAATGTCAGGCATAATTTCTGTTGAAGATGTAAATGAGGCTGGTAGAAACTTGATGTCTTCTGCCCTTTCATGTCCAGAAATTTTGGCTTGTAATCTTGTTAATTCTGATTCCTGTAGACGAATTGGTACATAGCACTCAATACACTTTTGTTAAATTTAGAAAATCACAGGCTCTCAGAAGTCATCTAAGACAACCTGCATCTCAGTACAGAAATTCCTTTTATAACAACTCATCAGAGTTTTTCAAGCTCTGTTGAAACCCTTCATTTTGGACAATTACATATTTCACTTGAAATATGTTTGAACTACACTAAGGAATTCCATGAAAACTAGATTTTCCTTATGGAATTTTTTTCTTTTTAGTGTTAATGACAATAGCAATTTCTAGTTAAGACTGAAATCTTATATCTAAAAATTTCTCTGCACAAGTATAGAGATATACTATCTTTTGTTCATTTAACATATATAGACACACACACACACACAAAAACTCCCTTCAGAATTTCTAATAGGAATAAATAAATGCGTATTAGCAATTCTGCTTTGTATGTCATCATTACAAGAAAGCTTTATTATGCTATAAATTTTTCAAAGAAAAACATTTAAGAAAGTGATTAATAATATTTAATAAATCAATCCTTATTAAATAAACTTTTCATTTCTATGATTTTTCCATGTCCTTCATTTGTGTCTCTGACCCTATTTTGGGATCCTAAGAATGAGACTACATATACTAGAAAACCATAAAGCCTAAAAAAGTGAAGAGAAGGCATTTTATTATTAAAAACCAAATAATATGTGTAGCAGTTTCCTGTTCAAATATATTCTCTTTTTCTTATGGGTATCCATGAGATACAAATTTCTAAGTCAGCCACTTTTAATCTGATAGTTTCTATTTTTTTTCAAAAATACTGTGCTTATACTGTCATAACCAGTGAAATGAAAATGAAAGTTTAACATACATATTTCAGTTCTTTGATGTCTTTATACTAGTTTATCTAGATAAACTTTGTAAATGGCTAGAGTGCCAATTTTTTGTAGTAAATCTTGTATTCACATTCTTATGATTATTAATTATAAAGTAGCTATAGAATTGATACATATAGAGTTGTATGGGGAACTGTTTTTTTTTAAAAAAACCTCTTGTATGTTATCTAGCCATAGTTGACAAATGTAGTATCTCAGATAAGTAGGATTCCATTTAATTTACATTTAACACCTAACTTTCATAATAAAATGTAGTATACTAAATACACTGAATATAATTCAACTTTTTCTAAAGGTCACTTTCGTAATCGTTGTAGTGTGCCATAATATAGGGCTCTCTGAAAGTGGTCTTAGCTTTGCCTTGGCTCCAGCTGCCCTCAAATACTAGGCACTGGTTAAAGTACTAAAGGAAGCGAGCTGGAAAGATCAATGGCCTCAAAGACTGTTCTCCCTCATTTCTGTTTCTGTTCTCTGTCATTTAATGCTGCTGTTAATGGAATTGCTTTCCATTATTTATAGCTACTTCTAATTACTACAGTTATGCCAGTGTCTGCTCTATTAGTTTTTCTTCTTTCTCTCTTATCCTATTAAACTCCTCTTCAGTCTAGACTTTACAGCCAGTTGACTGACTTTGAGAGCTAGTGTCAGAAAACAAACAAATTCTATTTTCTGACTGGTATATTGGTTAATCATGGTACAAGTTCTAATATCTCTATATGTATATTTCATTTTACAATTGCTGCTATTTACCCAATATTTTGGTAATTTCCAAAGCAGTTGAAGTTAAAAACTTCTAAATAAGGGCCGGCTGAGTAGCATGATGGGTAAGAACTGGCTTGGGACGCCAGAGGGCCCCGGTTCGGATCCCACATATGAGGGCCAGTGACACTGCCCTCCACAGCTAAGATGCTGAACAACAGCTCAACCTGGAGCTGGGCTGCCGTGAGTCGCCGGCGACGGCGTAGGCTGCAGCCCCTGTGGCAGTGGGTTGCCATAGGCTACCGTATGTATCCAGCAGCGGTGACTGATCTACCTCACCCGGGAAGAGCGCAATGATGGTGCCAACTTGGGCCAGTGAAGCAACGTCCTCCACAACTAGATTGAAGAACAAAAAAGGACAGCAACTTGCCTGTTCCCCTTCCCCCAATTCCCCAGCACTGTTCCCATCCCCCCAATTCCCCAATAAAAAAAATTTAAAAAATCTAAAAAAAAAACACAACTTCTAAATAATAGATAAGTGCAATCCAATTATATTTATCTCATTGGTAATATCTAACAAATGAGCAGAGATAACCACTGTGACACGGGATACACAAAGCAGAATCTCTTAAATTTTAGAGTCAATTTTTCACAATAAAGTTTTATAGTTTTGTATAAATGTTGTAAATCCTCAGAACACTAGGTATATTAATGTTTCAATAAGAGCAGAAATAGTATTCAACCGAACCATAATTTTAGATTGTCTGTTCAGCTCTCCTCTAGTACTGTGAATATCAAGTATATATAAGAAATTTAAGGGCCAGCCAAGTGGCTCAGTTAGTTAAGAGCTCACTCAAGAGTGCGAGCTCTGAGCAACAGGGTCGCCAATTTGATTCCTAGCCCAAGCTGAGCTGCCGCTGAGCTGCCAATAGATGGCAGGATGGCTCAGCTAAAAAAAAAAAACAAAGAAATTTAAGTGCTCAGCTTAGTAAACTAGAAATATTTCTAAAATATTATTTGATAGAGTTTTTTGGCTTCTCAATAACTTCCATTTTACTATGAAATCATTAATTGCTTTATAACTATCAGTGAGATTGTTCTTTTTTTTAAGGTCTTGGCTAACAATGGTTAATCATACATATTAGCAGTTTGGAAATAATATTAAAATTTTTATCTCTATGCATCAATACTGATATTAAGTCCAAATTCCAGAGTAAACTGCCATGACAGTATGGGGGAATAAGTAGTAATGGGCTATTTGAAAAATGAAATACATACTCAAATCCAGTAAAAATTAAAAAATAAAATTTTGCATTTTCTGATTTATGATTTTTAAAGGAACTTTACTGATTTTGAAAACCACTTTTTCTTTTTCTTTTTTTAAAAGATTTTATTGGGGAATTGGGGGAGAGGAACAGGGTTGGGGAATTGGGAAGGGGGACAGGCAAAATGATGTCCTTTTTGTTCTTCAGTCTAGTTGTGGAGGATGTCGCTTCACTGGCCCATGTTGGTATTATCATTGTGCTCTTCCCGGGTGAGGTAGTCGCTTGTAGGCCATTGGACGGCCTCTCACGGTGGCTTGCAGCAGCTCATGCCCACTGCCGGCCAGCCCCACTGCAGCCTATGCCATCGCCAGCGACTCACGGCAGCCCAGCTCCAGGCCGAGCTATGAAAAATGCCACTTTTTAAATACACCAAGTATGAAATCCTCTAAAGTAAACACTATGAGGGGCCGGCCAAGTGGCACGTTGGTTAAGAGCTGGCTTGCGACACCAGCTCTGAGCAGCAGGGCCCCGGTTCGGATCCCACATGAGGGCCAGTGACACTGCCCTCTACAGCTAAGATGGTGAACAACAGCTCGACCTGGAGTTGGGCTGCTGTGAGTCGCTGGCGACGGCGCAGGTTGCAGCCCCTGCTGCAATGGGCTGCCATAAGCTACCGTGTGTGGCCGGCAGCCAGTGTGTGCTGCCAAGAGCTGCTGTGAGCGGCCATCCTGTGGCTGGCGACCCATCTGCCTCACTCGGGAAGAGCGCAATGATAATGCCAACATGTGCCAGTGAAGCAATGTCCTCCACAACTAGACTGAAGAACTAAAGGACAGCAACTTGTCTTTTCCCCTTCCCCCAATTCCCCAGAGCTGTTCCCCTCCCTCAATTCCCCAATAAAATCTTTAAAATAAAAACAATAAAGTAAACACTACGATTAAGTTTGTATTTGTGTAAGTTCAGGTCTAAGATGGCAACAGGGTGCTCCTCCCACGACACAGCAACTCTATAGGTAGCTATGCAAGGAGCTATAAATCCCATGCCCAGCACAAAGCCATACAATGGGAGGGAACACCTGACTCCCAACTTCTCCCTGAGGAGTAAAGAGATTGGACCCCATATCTAGCGCTCCAATTTTTAAGACTCCCACCTGAGGGATGGGCCCCCAAAACAGTTAGCTCTGAAAGCCAACAAAGCATTCATGAGATACACAAGAATACAGCAAACAAACAGTTCTTAACAGGTTTGTTATGACACATGATACCTAAACTCATAGGACTTAGCAAAGAAGAAGCAGGCAAAAAAAGACCGTCAACCAGTCATTCCCTGAAAAAGGTCTATTACAGTACTTTAAAAGCTGTTGCTTGAGTTTCAGCCTTCTAATACAGCATGTATCTAGGGGCAGGCTGTGATCCTCCCCCAGAGACCAGGGAAGCTGACAGGCATATCTTCACTGCCTTCTCCCTCAAGTCTGGTCCGAATTGCCATTATCTCCTTGGAAGGAGCTTGTACACAAGTCTGGTGCCCAAGCTTTTGAAACTGCTGCCCCAGGGATAGGCCCCTGGATGGGGCCTCTGAGAGCCAACTCATGCATTCGTGACTCCAACAAAACTGTAGCAAACAAAGAAGCAGTTCTTAAAGGGCAAGGAGCAATCCCTTGCAGCTATGTACCCAGGCTCAGTGCTGAGGGAGCAGGCAAAAAAGCCCTTTAGCCAGTTTCTCCCTCGAAGAGTCTTAACTACATACTTTCCCAGCTGTTGCATTGAGAGTTCAGCTTTCATCCAGCCTGCATCTAGGTGCTGACTGAGAACTTCCCCTTTGGGATACTGACAGGTCTCAGCACACCTTCAACCACTAGGAGCCACTAACAACAAAGAAGGCTCTTTGGACAATCACAAAGGTTTGAAAGAAAATAAGGAGCTCAGGCTAGGCTGATTGATAAGGCACATCTCCTACGTGAGACCCCTCCATCAAGACTGGGAAAGGTGGCTGTTTTATCTAATGCACAGAAGCCAACAAAGAGAGTCAATAAAAAAGAAGAAATAGAGGAATGTGTTCCAAACAAAAGAACAAGTTAAAACTCCAGAAACAGACCCTAATGAAATACGTAAAAGAGAAACATGTAAACAGAGATGATTATTTGACAAAGAGACAAATAACCATCATAAAAATGCTCACCAAGGTCAGGAGAATAATGTAATGATAATTTCAACAAAAAGAAAGATAATTTAAGAAAATAACAAGCAGAAATCACAAGAGTGAAGAATACAATAAGTGCACTGAAAAATTCAATAGAGGAGTTCAACAGCAGACTAAATCAATTGGAAGAAAGGATCAGTGAACTTGAAGAGAAGGCAGTAGAATTCATTTAATCAGAGGAGCAAAAATAAAAGAATAAAAGAATGACAATAGCTTAAGGGACTAATGGGACACCATCAAGCAGATGAACACACTGTAGGAGTCTTAGAAGGAGAAGAGAGAGAAAGAGAAGCACAAAGCTTATTCACAGACATAATGGCTGAACACCTCCCTAATTTGAGAAAAGAAACAGACATCCAGATCCAGGAAGCCCAGAAAGTTCCAAATATGATGAATCCAAAGAGACCACACTAAGACACACTAAGACACACTTATCAAAAGTTAATTATAGAGAGAACCTAAAAGCAGCAAGAGAAAAACAACTTGTTACGTATAAGAGAACCCCCCCTTAGATAATCAGAGAAACGTTATACGCCAGAAAAGAATGGCACGTTATATTCAAAGTGCAGAAAGAAAAAACCTACCAAGCAAGAACACTCTTCTCGGCAAAGCTGCCCTTCAGAAGTAAAGGAGAGAGTTTTCCAGACAAACAAAAACTGAAGGAATTCATCTCCACTAGACTGGCCTTACAAGAAATGTTAAAGGGACTTCAAGCTGAAATGAAAGGACATTAACTGGTAACAGGAAAACATGAAAGTTTAAATCTCACTGGTAAAGTTAAATATACAGTTAAATTCAGAATGCTCTAATGCTGTAATGGTAGTGGGTAAATCACTTATAATTCTGGATTGAAAGTTTAAAAAGTATTAAAAAGAACAGTCAAAAATAAGATCCAATTATATACTGACTTCAATCTTAAGGACACACACAAGCTGAAAGTGAAAAGATATAAAAATACATTTAATGTAAATGGAAACCAAAAGAAACTGGGGTTGCTATACTTATATCAGAAAAAAACAAGGCACAAATAAGATCCTTACATAATGATCAAAGGGTCAACTCAACAAGAGGATAAAGCATTTGTAAATATTTATGTACCTAAAAGACATAGGAGCACCTAAACATATAAATCAAATATTAACAAACCTGAAAGGAGAAATAGGCAGCAATATAATAATGGCAGGGGACTTCAACACCCCACTTTCATTGATGGACAGATCATGCAGACAGAAAATCCATAAGGAAACACTGAAATTGAACTAGACTTCAGATCAAATGGACTTAACAGACATTTACAGACCATTCCATCCAACACAGGAGTATATTCATTCTTATCAAGTGCACACGGAACATTCTCCAGGATAGATTATATGTTAAGCCACAAAAAAAATCTTAATATACTTAAGAAGACTAAAATCATATCAACCATCTTCCAACTACATTGTTATAAAACTAGAAATCAATTACAAGAAGAAAACTGGAAAATTACAATTATGTGAAGATTAAACAACATGCTACAGAATAACCAATGGGTCAAAGAAGAATTCGAAAGAAAATAAAAAATTATCTTGAGATAAATGAACGGGATATAGAAAAAGTAGGTCTGAAAGTTTATAAATGCCTACATTAAAAAACAAGAAATATCTCAAATGAATAATCTAACTTTACACATTAAGGAACTAGAAAAAGAACAAACTCAGCCTAAAATTAGTAGAAGGAAGGAAATAACAAAGATCAGAGTGGAAATGAATTAAATACAGACAACAGAACAGGTTGATAAAATTAAGATCTGGGTTTTTAAAAAAATAAAATAGACAAACCTTTAGTTAGATTTACTGAGGAAAAAAAAAAGGGAGGACTCAAGTAAAATCAGAGACAATCAAAGACCAGATGGCTTCACTGGTGAATTCTACCAAACATTTTAAAAAGAATTAATATCAGTCCTTCTCATACTCTTCCAAAAAGCAGAAGAGGAGGGAATATTTTCAAACTCATTTTATGAGGCCAGCATTATACTGATACTAAATCAGACAAGGACATTTAATTAATTTATTAGTTCTAACATTTTTTTTTTGTAGATTCTTTAGAGTTGAGACAAGAAAAGAAAATTATAGGTCAATATCCCTGAAGAACACACGAGTAAAAATCTTTAAAAATTATTAGCAATCCTATTTCAAAAATACATTAAGAGAATCCCACACCATGATCAAGTGGGATTAATTCCAGGGATGCAAGATTGACCGAACATTTGCAAAACGATCAGTGATACACCAAATTAACAAAATGAAGAATAAAAATCATATGATCATCTCAATAGATACAGAAAAAGCATTTGACAAAATTCAACATCCAGGGGGCTGGCCGAGTGGCTCAGTTGGTTAAGAGCTTGCTCAAGAGCTCGAGCTCTGAGCAACAGGGTCACCTGTTCAATTCCTGGCCCGAGCTGAGCTGCCAACAGGTGGCAGGATGGCTCAGCTAAAACAAAATAAAATAACAAAAAAACCCCCAAACAAACATATCCATTAATGATAAAAACTCTTAACAAGTGGGTATACAGGGAACGTACCTCAACATAAAAAAGGCCATATAGTATAAGCTGGCATTTAACTTTATACTCAACAGTGAAAAGCTGAAAGCTTTTCCTCTAAGATCAGGAACGAGATAAATATATCCATGTTCACCACTTTTATTTCACACAGTACTATAAGTCCTAGAAAAAACTCTTTAAGAAATAAAAGCAACCAAATTGGAAAGGAAGAAGTAAAATTGTCTCTATTTGCAAATGACAGGATAGTCTACATAGAAAACCCTAAAGAATCCACCCCAAAACTATTAGAATTAATAAATTAATTCAGAAATCCTTTGTTGCAGGAATACAAAATCAATATATAAACGGCAGTTGCACGGGCCGGCCGAGTGGCGCATTAGATAAGAGCTGGCTTGGGATGCCAGGGGGCCCTGGTTCAGATCCCACATAAGGGCCAGTGACACTGCCCTCCTACAGCTAAGATGCTGAACAACAGCTCGACCTGGAGTTGGGCTGTGGTGGGTCGCCGGCGACGGCATAGGCTGCAGCCCTTGCTGCAGTGGGTTGCCATGGGCTACCGCGTGTAGGCAGCAGCCAGTGTGAGCGGCCAGCAGCTGCAGTGAGCGGCCGTCCAGAAGCCGGCGACTGATCTGCCTCGCCCGGGAAGAGCGCAATGATGGTGCCAACTTGGGCAAGTGAAGCAACGTCCTCCACAACTAGACTGAAGAACAAAAGGACAGCAACTTTGTGTTTTCCCCCCTTCCCCCAATTCCCAGCGCTGTTCCCATCCCCCCAATTCCCCAATAAAAAAATAAAATCTTTAAAAAAAAAAAAAAGTGTTGTTCAAACATTTATAAATTATTTCTCCTGTGGTAATATGATATACATCATATTAATAATTCCCAATTCAATGTGTTCTAAATAAAATGCTTTTCATTCAAATAGGTCAATACTTGGTCATATAATCCTCTACAAACTATAAGAATGGGAACATAAATCATAAATTTACTTTTTCATAGATATGTGTGGATGAAAAAATCTAATGGAAAGTAGCCTCAGGATGATCTGATCATAAATTCCTAACTGGGCAGGTCACGGTGACAGTTGCCTCAGGCCTATAACTTCCCAAGTAAAAGGTTATCTTTGCCTTAAGCAAGCCCTGTCCACTGTTCTTGTGCACCTAGGTTAACACACCTTTGAAATGTCAGAGTAATCCTCTTTTTCAGAACTCTCTTTTTCAGAGGCATAACCACTCTCAAGAGAGCACATAATCTTATTAACTATACTGTAATCCAATCACAGAGATTTCCTTGCCTTGTGTTCTCCACATTTCATATAATGTTTCTTACATTCCCTCATTAAATCCAAATGTATAAAAGAAACTGCAAACTATCATTCTGGGAAACATTTTTCTCAGTCTGTTGAGATTTTGCTTCCAGGCATGTCCTCTGTTTGGCTCAAATAAACTCAAAAAACTTTTTTTTACAGGTTTGGACATTCTGATGTCAACATATGCTTTACATACTTTTATATGTTTACTTACTTTAATAAGTAATGCTTCATTTGTAGCTTCAATTACTTCATTTCTGTCTTGGACTTGTTGGTGCAAACTGCTTACAGTGTCCTGGGCTTCTTCTAATTCTAGTTTTGCCTTCTCTAACTGTTCATTTAGTTGCTGAACAGAAGTCTTTTGAGAATCAGCAGAAATTTTCCACTTTTCATGGTTCTCTTGATGTGAAATCATCTATATAGCCCCAAAATTAAAAAGGAAAAAAAGAAAACAGGGTGGAGTTGGTTTCAACAACATTCCACTTCCACTTAAATGAAAGTAAATTATGTTTTTAGTCACAAATATCTGACATATAACATATTTGTCACAACAAATAACATACTAGAGAAAAAATGGGGGAGGAGGAACGTATAGTCTAAAATTTACTTAAGAATACCATATTTCCCCATGTATAAGCCGCTCCCATGTATAAGACGCACCTTAATTTTGGGGCCCAAACTTTGAAAAAAAATATATTACATAAACTTATTGAACTCAAGTTTTATTCATCATAAAATTCATACTTCTCATCACTGTCAAAACTCCTAACCATTAGCTTGTCCTCATCTGTGTCTGATGATGAATCACTGTCTTCATATATTGCCCTCATCCTCAGTTCCATCTATGGAATTTGAAATTTATAACCACTGTATAAGATGCACCTAGTTTTTAGACCCCAAATTTTTGAAAAAGGGTGCGTCTTATACATGGGGGCATACAGTAGTTAACCAAATAAAATTGACTGTTTTGGGATCCTTTTTTTTTTTTTTAAGATTTTTATTGGGGAATTGGGGGGATGGGAGCAGTGCTGGGGAATTGGGGGAAGGGGAACAGACAAGTTGATGTTGTTTTGTTCTTCAATCTAGTTGTGGAGGACGTTGCTTCACGGGCCCAAGTTGGCACCGTCATTGCGCTCTTCCCTGGCGAGGCAGATCAGTCGCCGGCTTCTGGACGGCCGCTCACTGCGGCTGCTGGCCGCTCACGCTGGCTGCTGGCTACATACGGTAGTCCATGGCAACCCACTGCCACAGGGACTGCAGCCTATGCCGTCGCCTCACAGCAGCCCAGCTGTAGGTTGAGCTGTTGTTCAGCATCTTAGCTGTAGAGGGCAGTGTCACTGGCCCGCATATGTGGGATCCAAACCAGGGCCCTCTGGCATCCCAAGAGAGTTCTTAACCATCGTGCCACTCAGCCAGCCTTGTTTTGGGATCCTTATATGAACAAATCAACTATGAAGACCTTTTTGTGACAATTAGGGAAATCTGAACAATGACTGGATAGTTGATGATATTAAGGAATTACTGTCAATTTTTAGGTGTGATTTTTATTTTTAAAAATAGCCTTTATCTTTTAGAGATAATTATGAAATGTTTACTGATGAAACAGTGATGTCTGGGATTTGCTTCAAAATGATATGTGATAATGGGAATGGGGGTTCAGGGGTGGAAAGGAAGTAAATGAGGTTAAAGATATAGTGACCATACTTCCCAGTTTGCCTACCACTGTCTGGGTTTCATGCCTTGGTGCCCTGGTTAGTTAGTAACAGCATCTCTTTTCATTCTCAATGTATTCCTTTAAATAAAAGAAATGGTCAAAATACTTATAGATGAAATCAAATTGACCAAGGGTTGTTAATAATAAATATGGGAGGATTTATACCATTCTCTCTACTTTTGAATATGTTTAAAATCTTCCACAATTAAAAGCTTTCTAAAACCTCATTTTCATAAAAAAATGTTTTGCAATTACTATTAAGTGACTTTTCTGACAATTCTGAAACCTGTATTTAAAAAAATACTTTTAAAAATTATTGATCCCTTTTCTAACTCTATATTAATGACATATTGTCTCATATTTATATTCAAACAATACATACCTTTAAAAATAAATCTTTGGCAAGTACCAGAAAAGAGAAAAACATTACTTTTTTTTTTTTAGCATGTAAGTATTTATTTTAACTACTCCTATTTGGTAGTCCTTATTTTTGGAGAACAGCAATGGCATTTTATTACCCACTGTTTCCATTGCTTAAAGGCTTCCTTAAAGGTTTTGGAAGTTCACTTATCCTCATGACTATGTTTTGGGGAGATTCCAGAGGTGCCAGCAGATTCATCATCAATCCACCACACCAGCACTTTGTATCTTTTTATAATGTTGAAGCCAATGGTACACTGCAACTTGGGTAAAACAGGTAGGACAAAGGTTTCCTGGGCATTGGTCAGCTTTTCCCAAGTGGCTGGAGCCTTACATTGGGCATGCAAGCCAACAGCAGTGTTGAAGTCCAAATATGTGTCCAATCTCATGGGTTATAAAGACTTACAGGATCAAAGCAGCAAAGTACAAGTCACTTCAGGAATGTAATAGTTATCAAAAATTGAATAGTCACTTGAAGATGTTTTCTGCATTTTTTTCACTTTGCTTTCATAGCATGAGCTATAAAAAAACTGCCATACCTGGCAAAACTGAATATTCCACACCATCTGACAAAGAAGCCTATCCAAAGATAAAATTCCAGGTTAAAGATCAATCATTGTTATTCTATTTCTATATCACAGAAGGCATCTTTAGATTTCTGCATTTTTAAGAACTTCAGGATGTGTCCTGCATGAATTTGTAGGTTCTGTGTGATATCATCGACTCTAAAGGAACAACTCGTTGCAGAGACAGAAACTGGTTCCAGGCGTTTTACTGTCAAGCCATACAAAAACGCTTCCCAGTAGCCATTGAGCCATTTATTATATTCTTTACTGATAATTCTGGTCTTTTTTCTAAGAGATTTAATGCATTGTATATAAAAAATGTGTTTCTCTAGAGAGGGTGTCTTTCTTTAAGGATCACTGAAAAACTGTTCCAAAGTCTTGGGGAGCCTCTGAATGGGAGGTGGTCCAATCTGATTGCAGATCCAAGGAAATGGGCCCAAAGAGATTACTGTATGTCGGGAAGGCTTTGTTCATCAAACGCTGCTCCCAGCATCTCAGTTCTCATACTGTGATACAAATGCTGGGTTCTTTGAGATGAGAGCTGTTTTTAGTGTCTGTTCAGAGTGCTGTACTATTTGCATAATGAGAGGTCTCCTCCATTCACATCGTGTTCAGATTTACTACTTTCACTCTGTTGAATGGGTCTAACAGCTATTCCACCACGAGGCTTACAAAGACATGCAGGTCTAGGCCTGGCCAGAACAATGTTGTACCAGGTAACTTCACCCTTAACAGGCCTCAACACCATCTGCAGTGGCCCCTGCACATGTGCCCATATTACATATTTTTATGTCATACATATAAAAAATTAGTACCAAATATTACACAATACTAGAGTGAATTTTTATAATTCATTTATATACTATCTGCTTATAAATAATTTCAGGTTGCTTACAAAACTAGAGGTATAAAAGTGGATAATTAAACATAAAAGTAGAATAGAGATCATATAATAGAAGTGTAATGAGTAGTTGCTAGCAAACACTTGAGATGGACTAAGTATTATTGATGGTCACTAAGTTGAGCAGCTAGTATCAATTAAATAATTGTGCTGAATCCAACAGCATTCACACTTGTCTCTAAAGTCCAAAGTTTGTAAATGCTTGGTCTGAGATTGGCTTTAGCTTGCAAGTGCGTTTCATTTCACAGACACGTTTTCAAAGAGATCTGAATCCAAATGCATTTAGGCAAGACATAGTGACCACAAGCCTGACATATCCTTCACAAAGATGTTACCAAACTCCCTTGAAAGATGTTTAATATAAACGTATCTGTAAGCCTTGCCACATAGAAAAATGCTTTATTAGAACTTCATAAGTAATTTATTTAGGTCTTATAAATAAATCCTGGATGATATCTTCAGATGTAGTTTTTAAAAAGACAAGAAATTTTATTCTAATTGGTAACACTGCCCATTTCTACAAAGGTTCAGATATAGTGATAAATAAAAAGCAAAGTATCAGGTTTTGGTATTGCCTATCTAAATACCAGAACAAATCTTGGATATTGTAAAGCATTATAGATTCACATCACATGAAACTACTTATTTTGGATTTTAAATACCTCCAGTTAGTTTTTGGCAAGTTATATTTATATATATATATTTTTAAAGATTTTATTGGGGAACTGGGGGAGGGGAACAGTGTTGGGGAACTGGGGAAGGGGAACAGCCAAGTTGTTGTCCTTTAATCTTAGCTGTGGAGGGGGCAGCAAGCTCAGCTCTGAGTCCAGTTACACTGCTCAGCTCAAGGTGCTGTGTTCAATTAGTTGCGGGTGGGCGTAGCCACCATCCCATGTGGGAGTCGAACCAGCAGCCTCGTTGTTAAGAGCACATGCTCTAGCCACTGAGCCATCCGGGCGGCAGCTCAGCTCAAGGTGCTGAGTTCAGTCATAGTTACGGGTGGGCATAGCCCACGATCTTGAACAGGCAACCTTGTTGTTAGGAACATGTGCTGTCACCAGCTGACCTATCCTGCCACCTGTTGGCAGCTTGGCGGCAGCTCAGCTCCGGCACAGCTCACTAGCCCATGGGGGAATCAAATCGGCGACCCTGTTGCTCAGAGCTTGCACTCCTGAGCAAGCCCTTTACCAACTGAGATACTCTGCCAGCCCATGGCAAGTGCTATTTTATCACTGATGATGATGATGATGATGATGATGATGATGATAAGCCATGCTCTGGTGTAAGAACTGTAATTATACTAATTCATTTAATCCTCAACACAGTTCTACGAAATAGATACCTTTATTATGTCCATTGTATGAACATATACCTTTATTATGTTCACTGGATATGAAGAAAAAGTGATTTGTTTAGGGTACCATAAATAAAGACCGCAATGTGTTATTCTATAATGAACATTTAAGAGCTAAGGTTATACTTTTGTCCAGATAGGTCAACTCACTTTAGCAGAGATAATGGTACAAATTAAAATTTTCTTTACCGCCAGATGATAAGCTTCTTTGAGAGATTCCAGTTCTGCTGACAGTTTCTTGATTTCTGCTTGCATTCTTGCTTCCAAATGAGCTTCACGTACTTTAGAAGCCCCCAATTCTTCGGCTAAATGGTTTCCATGAGCTTCCTTAAAAATGACATATTAAGTAAAGGGTATATAATTTGTTTATTTGTTAACTATCGGTAGGACAATCCAGTGCATTTATGGAAATACTTTAATCTTTTATAATATTATAAACACTCATATACAAAATTAACTTATTAAATGGTACACTTTAAAATCTAGACATTTAAAAGACTACTAATGAGACAGTATTGGTATATTGTTTGTTATCATAATGTAAGTTCACTACCAATGCTTTTTGTAAAACTGATAACCACAGCATGCTGAAATTTGGCATATAGATAATAGTCTACTCTTAGGTTTGCCCATGCAATTGTGTTTACCAGATGTGCTGTGTATTTATCAAGAGTCAGCACTTATCCAAACCTATTTATGCTACATGTGCTTGTTACTGTACTTACATCATTTTATTAAACATTATGAACACTGCATGCAAAAAAAAGTTTTTATGTGAAAACTAAGTTATATTGCTTTGAAACCACTCAATAAGTGAAACACAAACATTTGCTCCCCAATTAGAAGCAGTCAAGATAGTTGTAAAACATTGTGGGAAGCTCCATAAAAACTATAAAAGATGCTATATTCTGATTGATTTACAAATGTCTTTTAATTCTTCTTCCACTTTAAAGAAACCAAAACTGGAATAAGAGTATGTATGGTTTATGCAAGAAATACTAGGTGGAATTCTAATCAAATGACCCCATTCATACACAAAGAACCAAGATTGGTCCCACATTAAAAGATTAACATATGAATGTATATTTAGAGTTTTGGGTTGAAATAGAATATTTTTAACTGTGATTTTAAATAATTCCCACATTCACTCACTTTTTTGATTAAACTTATCAGATAAAATCAATTACACTGTACTTAGATACCACTGATAGGACAGAAATGAGATAAAAGTAGATAACGTCCCTTCTGGTGGACTCCCAAATGCCTGACACATTTTAATAAAAATTCTCTTTATTTTTTTTTATTATTATTATTATTATTTTTTTTTAGCTGAGCCATCCTGCCATCTGTTGGCAGCTCAGCAGCAGCTCAGCTCGGGCCGTGAATCAAACCGGGGACCCTGTTGCTCAGAACTCAAACTCTTGAGTGAGCTCTTAACCAACTGAGCCACTCGGCCAGCTCTAATAAAAATTCTCTATTCTTTATTGATCTAAGCATTCAGAAATGTGAATAAAAACATTGTTACGTTAACCAAAATTAAGCATAAAAATATTTAACTTAATTCCTGTACTGAATCAGTAACCATAATAAAAAGCAAAAAACCACAAGAACTTTTCTAGAACACCAATAAATATACTTTTGTCAAAGTCTAAATAATTAACCCACATACACCAATCTAAATATTTTTAAGCCAAGTTGTTAACCTTCTACCAATTACTGGGGAAATAAAATTTATATTATTGCTCAAGTGTTCTGTCTGGACTACAGGTTTCATAACAGTTAAAAATTTAAACAATCAGTTTTCACTTATAAGAGTGGCTACAAATGTAAAAACTTATACTCAAAAAACATTTATTAGCTTTATTTTTTCTTCAACTGATAGCTTAAACTCACTTGAAAGTTTAAAAGTGCTTCATAATTCAATTTACTGAAAACCAATTAGGTGGCCAAACTCAGTTCTGAGGAACTTCCTGGTTACATTACAAAGCTATGCTAAATATAACACATTTTTCTTCTTTTTAAATAACATAAAATTTACCACTTTAATCATTTTTAAGTGTACACTTTGGTGGCATTAAATACATTCACATTGTTGTGCAACGCTAACCTTAGTAAGGACTGTATTCAACATTCAAAAAAGTGAATGGTAAAATTTTTAAGATTTTGCAATTAGGTAAATATATTTAAAATATGAATTACCTTCTCTTTAGAGAGTTGCTTTACTTCCTCCAGTTCACTTGAGAGCCTTTCTGTTTCTCTCTGTGCTTGGACTTGTTGACGATGAGCCTCCACCAACTCTGTATGACAGTTCTGCATCTGCTCTCGGGTTAGCCTCAATTCTTGCTCCAAATCTATGGCTTCCTTATACTGAGTTGCAATATACTGTTCCTGCTCTTTCATAACCTAAAATACGCAAAATATTTGTTAGTTTCAAAATGAAATGATACAGATAACCTATTTCTTATTTTGATTTCTTTTTTAATAAGTTACTTTCCTCCTCCCAACTAAATCTCTGTAAAATTTAACATAACAATGAATATCATCCACTGTGAAACTGATATTCAGAAAATGTTTTTTTCCTTTTTTAATGACAAGAAAATGACAAAAGTACTATAATAAATCTGGGACTCACTGGTATATTTTGCATGACTTTAATATGCAAGCTGTAAATCCTTTATCATGAATATAACAAGACAGAACATATTATAAAGAGAAAAAACAATTTAATATTTGATTATCCATATCAAAGATGGAGAATATATTGGCATGAATAATCAAAACCAACCATTAATCCACACAGCTGGATTAAGCTCATGACCTTATTCTTTGTGAAAGTAAAATCTGTCACTGGGATTGCTACTCTCTCTGAAATACTTTGACAATACTCAGTTAAATCTAGTAAAGTATTGTTTCTTAGAGGAAAAAAAAATCAGTGAAAAGAAATTAGCTCTAAATTAGCTTGGTTAGGTAGGTTAGGTGGTAGGTAATAACAGTTGATTTTAGGACTAATGAGAAGAAAAGAAACCAAATTACTAGGACCCTGATTTCTGGAATGGGGGTCCAGGGTCCAACTCTGTTTTATAATAATATAAACCTCATGTAAATATTTTTACCCATCCTTGTTAGGGAACATAAAGTGATTGGGCCAGTAATCATTTATGCCCCCCCACTGGGGCCCAAGCTTCTTCTCAAGAGACCCTGCTTGATTTATGTATATAATAATTAAACTAATATTTATGCTTACTACGTGGTATGTACTATTCTAGGTTTTGATACAATAGTGAACAAAAGGAGACAAAGTGGTCACCCTTATGGGGTTTATATTCTATTGGAGGAGGCAGATAATCAGATAGTCAAATACAATAAAGAGTGATATACAAAGTTTTAAAGTTCAGTACAGTATTTAAAAATAAGAGCAAGTTACATCCATGAAAGCTCTTAGAAACAATATCAGTTTTTAAAAGGCAAGTGGGTGGAATGGGTTCACCACTGCAAACCGGTGACATGAAGTCATCAAGCTTCATCTGGCAACTCATTAGAACATCAGAATAAAACATTTAATAAGATCAAAGAAACTGATAGGTATCTGGCTTAAATAATTACCTTAAAAATACTTATGGTACAGTTTCTGTATATTAAAAACCAACTAGTTTAAACATAAAGACTGATATCACTCTTCAGATACTACTATTTGTTCCTTAGGAGGAAAATAATTTGCTTACACTTTCCATTTCTTTCATTTTTTGTTGTGTTCGTTCAGTTTCTTTTTTCAGTTGACTGATCTCCTGTTCATTTTGCAGTGTTAAAAACTCTTTTTCTCGAAGCTGTTCTTTGGCATTTTGCAATTTTTCATTCAAATTTTCTATCTGAATTTTAAAAAGAATAATATTAATACAACTAAGGAAAAACAATTCTTTAATCATAACTGCAATCCAAGTTAAGTCAAGCTTTAAACATATATATCTAAAAGTAGCAAAATAGGGCCGGCCAAATGGCACATTAGTTAAGAGCTGGCTTGGGACGCCAGAGGGCCCAGGTTCAGATCCCACATACGAGGGCCAGTGACACTTCCCTCTACAGCTAAGATGCTGAACAACAGCTCAACCTTGAGCTGGGCTGCCCTGAGTCTCCGGTGACGGCGTAGGCTGCAGCCACTGCTGCAGTGGATTGCCATGGGCTACCGTGTGTAGCCAGCAGCCAGCGGCCGTCCAGAAGCCGACAACTGATCGGCCTCGCCCAGGAAGAGCACAATGATGGTGCCAACTTGGGCCAGTGAAGCAACATCCTCCACAACTAGACTGAAGAACAAAAGGACAGCAACTTGTCTGTTCCCCCTCCCCCAATTCCCCAATGATGTTCCGATCCCCCAATTCCCCAATAAAAATCATAAAAATAAATAAATAAAAGTAGCAAAATATAAAGATGTGTTAAGACAACCATAACTTAGACATAAACATCAGAATTCTTGCACTTAATAAGATGCTTATATGTATACCTAAAATATGATAAAAAGAGATAAAAGCCTCAATCATATTTGTATAAAAAAGGAAAATTAGGTTACAATGAAACGACAAATTTACATGGCCTTACAAATAATTTTATAGGTAATATGTTGAAGAGGTAAAAAATATAATTAGTGAAAAACTCCTCATCCCACTGTGTTCCTTTTTTAGAGGCAACCACAATTAACAGAATTACTTGTAAATCCTTCCAGAGATATTTCAGGCATGCACACATTATGATATGTATGTGGACACATTGATATAAGAAAAACTACATTCAAAATAACATTAAGAAGGTAGTCACCAGGTTCTAGGAAGTGGGGAAAACGGCGAAATGCTGGTCAAAGTGTACAAAGTTTCAGTTATGCAGGACAAATAAGTTCTGGAGATGTAATGTATAGCACTGTAACTACAGTTAGTAAAACTGTATTGTATACTTAAAATTTGATAAAAGAATAGATCCTAAGTGTTCTCACCCAAACCAAAACAAACAAAAAAACCTAAGGGAGGTGAGGATATGTTAATTAGCTTGATTGTGGTAATTATTTCACAATGTATATGTATATCGAAACATCACATTGCACACCTTAAATACATGCAATTTTTATTTGTCAATTATGCCTCAATAAAGATGAGATAAAATATTAAAGAGAAAAAAGAATATAAAGTAGCATGTACAAGGTGATTAAACTTATGCAGTATTTTTATTATATGCATTCTATGAAAAAGCTATGTTATGTGAACAATGGATGCTTACAGTTTAGTAATTTAAAAAAAATTTTTAAATATGCAATTTTTCATGATTTACCTGTTTGTTGCATTCTTTAAGTTCTAATTCTGATTTCTCCAGGGTACCCTCTAATTTAATTATTTTCTGTTCCATTTCTCCCCTGTGCTCACGAATAGTCATATCCAAATGTGTAACCTAAATACAAAAGTAACATTAAACTGCTGTTCGATTTTATTCTAATGTGGAAAATTGGGCACCTGGAATGTGTTTTAGAATGATTTATTGTGGGTATAACTGAAACAAACTCATCTCAAATAAATTATTAAAAAGAATGCTTACTAATTTTGGATCTTAAGCCCTACATCCAGGGTGCCAAAAAAATGTATACACATGACTTGTATTCATCTTTTGTTATCGGTATATATTATTACAATTTTAATACAGTTTTTTCCTTTCTTAAAACGTGTATACAAGACTGAATCAAGAAGAAGCACAAACTCTGAACAGACCAATTACTACCAAAGAAATTGAATCAGTAATCAACAAGCTCCCAACAAACAAAAGTCCTTGACCAGATGGCTTCACAGGTGAATTTTACAAAACATTCAAAAAAGAATATCTATTCTCCTCAAACTTTTCCAAAAAATACATTAGGAGGGAGGCTCTCAAGCACATTTTATGAGGCCACTGTTACTCTGATCCCAAAATCAAAGGCATTCCAAAAAAGAAAACTACAGGCCGATATCCCTAATGAACATAGACACAAAAATCCTCAGCAAAATTCTAGCAAACTGGATTCAGCAACACATTAAGAAGATCATCCACCACGATCAAGTGGGATTCATTCCTGGTATGCAAGGTTGGTTCAATATCCGCAAGTCAATTAACATGATACATCACATCAACAAAATGAAAAATAAAAATCATATGATCATATCAATAGGTGCAGAAAAAGCATTTGACAAAATCCAGCAGCCATTTATGATAGAAACTCTTAATAAAGTGGGAATAGAGGGATCATATCTCAACATAATAAAGGCCATATATGATAAGCCCACAGCTAACATCGTACTCAGCAGGGAAAGGCTAAAACCTTTCCCCTTAAGATCGGGAATAAGACAAGGCTGCCCACTTTCACCGCTTTTATTCAACATAGCTCTGGAAGTTCTAGCCACAGCAATCAGACAAGAAAATGAAATAAAAGGCATCCAAATTGGAAAGGAGGAGGTAAAACTGTCATTATATGCAGATGACATAATATTAAATAGAGGGAATCCCAAAGACTCCACCAAAAACTATTAGAACTGATAAATGAATTTAACAAAGTAGCAGGATACAAAATTAGTATTCAGAAATCGTTGCATTTGTATACACCAATAATAAACTATCAGAAGAGGAAATCAAGGGCCATCCGAGTGGCTCAGTTGGTTAAGAGCTTGCTCAAGAGTGCGAGCTCTGAGCAACAGGGTCGCCAGTTCAATTCCCACATGGGCCAGTGAGCTGCGCCGGAGCTAAGCTGCCGCTGAGCTGCCAACAGGTGGCAGGATGACTCAGCTGGTGAGAGCACGTGCTCCTAATAACAAGGTTGCCTGTTTGAGATGGTGAGCTATACCCACCTGTAACTAAAGACCGAACTTGGCACCCTGAGCTAAGCTGCCGCCCGGGTGGCTCAGTGGTTAGAGCGTGCACTCTTAACAACAAGGCTGTTGGTTCGACTCCTGCATGGGATGGTGGCTACGCCTACCCACAACTAATTGAACACAGTACCTTGAGCTGAGCTCGCGACTGGACTTGGAGCTGAGCTTACTGCGCCCTCCACAACTAAGATTAAAGGACAACAACTTGGGCTGGCCGAGTGGCTCAGTTGGTTAAGAGCTCACTCAAGAGTTTGAGCTCTGAGCAACAGCGGTTCGAGTCCAGCCCGAGCTGAGCAGCCGCTGAGCTGCCAACAGGTAGCAGGATGGCTCAGCTTAAAAAAAAATAAAATAAAATAAAAAATAAAATAAAATAAAAGGACAACAACTTGGCTGTTCCCCTTCCCCAATTCCCCAACACTGTTTCCCTTCCCCAATTCCCCAACACTGTTCCCCTTCCCCCATTCCTCAATAAAATCTTTAAAAAAAAAAAAAGAAATCAAGAAATCAATCCCATTTACAATTGCTTCAAAAACAATAAACTACCTAGGAATAAATTTAACCAAAGAAGTAAAAGACCTGTACTCAGATATAAATTATGAGACACTGGAGAGAGAAATCAAAGAAGATACAAATAAATGGAAATATATACCATGGTCATAAAAAAAAAGTATATACATTTTTTTGGCACCCTCTGTATATATTACAAAAACTTAAAAATATGTTTATGTTCATAAATGACAAAATAAATGATTCAGACTTCATTTACATTATTTTATGCTAGATAAAAGCTGCTAAATACAACACAACATAAGAAAAATTGTGAAATCAAGCAAAAGTAGTTCTTGAAGGAAAATTTATAGCACTGAAGACAAACATTAAAAAAAGGAGAAATACCTAAAATCAATCATCTAAACATCTACCTTAGGAAACTAGAAAAAGAGGAGCAAATTAAATCCAAAGTAAGCATAAGGAAAGAAATAATAATTATGGAACAAATCAATGAAATTAAAATTAGGAAATCGATAGGGAAACTCAATAAATCAAAAGTTGTTTCTTTGAAAAGATCAATAAAATAAAAGTCTCTACCTAAACTAACTAAAAAAAAAAAAAAGACACAAGTTACTAATAGCAAAAATGAAAAAAAGAGGCATTACTACAAATTTCATGGACATTAAAAGAATAATATAGGAATACTATGAAAAACTCTGCCCATGAATTTAATAAAACTAAATGAAGTAGACCAATTACTTAAAAGACACAATCTGCCAACACTCAGAAGAAATAGACAATCTGAATAAGCCTATATCTACCAAAGATATTAAATCAATGATTAATATCTTTCCAAAACAGAAAGTACGTGGCCCAGATGGATTCAGTGGTGAATTCTACCAAATATTTGAGGAAGAAATTATACCAATTCTCTACAATCTCATTCACAAGAAGAAGCAGAGGAAATACTTCCTAACTCATTCTGTGAGGCTAACATTACCGTAATACCAAAAAAAGGACAAAGAAATACCTAAGCAAAAATGCTTAGGTATAAATCTAACAAAATACATACAAGATCTATTATATATAAGGAAAACTACAATACTCCAATGAAAAAATAAGAGAATTAAATAAATGGAGAAAGAGTCAATGTTCATGGATATTCCAATCAAAATCCTAGCAAGTTATTTTATGGATATCGATAAACTGATTCTAAAGTTTATATGGAGAGGCAACAGACCAAGAATGGCCAAGACAATATTGAAAGAGAAGAACAAAGTTGGAGGACTGATGTTACCCAACTTCAACACTAACTACTATAAAGTTACACTAATCAAGACAGTGTGGGCCTGGTGAAAGAAAAGGTGAATACAGGGTTGTCGGAAAAGTCATGATGTATTTTGTCTGTTTTTCAAAGGTAATTTATTTATATAAAGAACAAAGATCAATCAATGATATATTGCCCATTTTGTTCGATAGCCTTTTGGCATCTTTCAGTGAGCTTCATAATTCCTCGTTCATAGAAGGACCTGTCTTTATTTGCGAAAAACTGAACAAGGTGCTGATTGACAGCCTCATCTGAATTGAACGTTATACCATGCAAGGAGTTTTGAAGACAGCGAAACAAGTGGAAGTCTGACGGCGCACGATCAGGCGAGTATGGTGGGTGTGGCAGCATATCTCATTCAAGCTCCAATAATTTTTTTTTTGATTTTTTTTTTTATTGGGAAATTGGGGGGATGGGAACAGTGCTGGGGAACTGGGGAAAGGGGAACAGACAAGTTGCTGTCGTTTTGTTCTTCAGTCTAGTTGTGGAGGACGTTGCTTCACTGGCCCAAGTTGGCACCATCATTGCGCTCTTCTCTGGCGAGGCAGATCAGTCGCCGGCTTCTGGACGGCCGCTCACTGCGGCTGCTGGCCGCTCACGCTGGCTGCTGGCCACACACGGTAGCCCATGGCAATCCACTGCCACAGGGACTGCAGCCCATGCCGTCGCCGGCGACTCATGGCAGCCCAGCTCCAGGTTGAGCTGTTGTTCAGCATCTTAGCTGTGGAGGGCAGTGTCACTGGCCCTCATATGTGGGATCCGAACCGGGGCCCTCTGGCATCCCAAGCGAGTTCTTAACCATCGCGCCACTCGACCGGCCCCAAGCTCCAATAATTTTTGACGGGTGATCACACTTGTGTGTGGTCTCGCGTTGTTGCGGTGGAACACAACTCCTTTACAATTAATGAGCTCTGGACATTTCTGGATGACTGATTCGTTCGAACTGTCCAATTGCCAACAGTACACATTCGAATTGATTGTTTGGTTCCTTGGTAGGAGCTCGAAAAACATAACACTTTTAAAATCACACCACACTGGGAGCATAACCTCCCTCTGATAAATGTCTGCTTTCGATGTCGTTTGAGGCAAATCATCACGTCAGGACCAAGACCGTTTGCGCACCACACTGTTGTTAACAATCCACTTCTCATCACCAGTTATCAGTCGCTTCAAAAAAGGATCACTTTCCTCATGTTTAATGAGCATATTGCAGATGTTTATACGCGCCATCAAATGAACTTCTTTGAGTTCATGCAAACCCAAATATCGAGCTTGCTTACATACCCAGCTTCTTCAGGTGGTCGTGAATGTTTGAATGATGGATGCTCCATGTTTCTGCAATCTTTCGTGTCATGTAATGTGCGTTTGACTCAATCAATGCCTTTATTTTGTCGTCATCAACCTCGGTGGGCCTCCCTGATTGAGGAGCGTTGTTGAGATCAAAATCACCAGCACGAAATTTCGTGAACCACCGTTGGCACTGATGCTCTTGTAGAGCACTGTCACCATAAACTTTATGCAACTTTTCACAAGCTTGATATGCATTCTTCCCTTTATGGAAGTAAAACAGTAAAATATGGCAAAAATGCAGTTTGGTCTTCCATCTTCAACTTGTTGTAAAATCTCCAACACTCAACCAAATCGCTCAATTTTTTTTTAGAATGAAGCTAGAACTGTCAGCTGTCAAATGACTTAGCAATAACATAGATGCAAATGATTCTAGTACTTCCAAAAATAAACTAGTGCCATCTGTTGCAAAGATGTGTCATGACTTTTCCGACAACACAACAGATCAACGGAACAGAATACAGAGCCCAGAAACAAACCTACATAAATGAAGTCAACTGGTCTTTGACAAAGGAGCAAAGCCAATACAGCGAAGAAAAGATAGTCTTTTCAAGATGTGGTGTTGGAATAAGTGGACATTCATAGCAAAAAAAAAAAGAATCTAGACACAAACATGACATCCTTCATAAAAATTAACACAAAATGTATCACAGACCTACAAAACTACTGTAAGATAACATAAAAGAAAACCTAGATGACCTTGGGTGTAGCGATGACTTTTTAATTGTAACACCAAAGACACAATCCATGAAAGAAATAATTGATGAGCTGGACTTCATTAAAATTAAAAATTTCTACTCTGTAAAAGCTAATGTCAAAAAAATGAGAAGAAAAGCCACACACTGGGAGAAAATATTTGCAAAAAACAAATCTGATAAAGGACTGGTATCCAAAATATACAAAGAACTCTTAAAACTCAACAATAAAATTATAAACAACCCAATTAAAAAACTGGCCAAAGATCTTAACAGACAGCTTACCGAAGAAGATAAACAGGTGGCAAATAGGCATAGGAAATGATGCTCCACATCATGTATCCTCAGGGAAACACAAATTAAAACAACAAGGAGATACTACTACACACCTATTAGAATGGCCAAATTCCAAAACACTGATAACACTGAATGCTAGCCAGGATGTGGAGCAACAGGAACTCTCATTTGTTGCTGGTGGGAATTCAAAATGATACAGGCACTTCAGAAGATAGTTTGGAAGTGTCTTATAAAATTAAACTTACTCTTACCATATGATCCAGCAATCACACTCCTTGGGATTAACCCAATAGAATTGAAAACTTATGTCCACACAAAAAGCTGCACACAAATGTTTATAGCAGCTTTATGCATAATCGTCAAAGCTTGGAAGCAACCAAAATGTCCTTCAATAGGTGAATAGATTAAATAAGCTGTAGTATATCCAGACAATGGAATATTATTCAGCACGAAAAAGAAATGAGCCAGCAAGGTATGAAAAGACATGAGGGAGCCTTAAATTCATGTTACTAAGTGAGGAAAACCAATCTGAAAAGGCTACATACTATATGATTCAAAGTATGTATATAATATTCTGGAAAAGGCAAAATTATGAAGACAATAAAACGATAAGTGGTTAATGGGGTTGGGGGGAAGAGAGGGAGTGATGAATAGGTGGAGCACATAGGATTTTTAGTGCCATGAAAATACTGAATGATAGTATAATGATAGATACAAGTTATTATACATTCATCCAAACACACAGAATGTATAACACCAGGAGTAAACTGTAATGTAAACTTTGGACTTTGGGCGATTCGGATGTATCAATGTGGGTTCACGGTTGTATCAAATGTACCACCTCTGGTGGGGAATGTTGATAATGGGGGAGGCTATGCATTTGTGGGGACAGGGCATATACAGGGAATCTCTGAACCGTCTGCTCAATCTTGCTGTGAACCTAAAACTGGTCTAAAAAATAAAGTCTTCAAAAAAGATGCTGGTAAATAATACCTTCTGAATATTTTGGCTCTTCCAACAGATACTAACTGAGCAAGTAAATCCTTTAATCTCATCTTCTTCTGATACACAGTAATATAAGAGATCAAAACGTTCAGATACTAAGTTAACCTTCATTCTCAAAAATCCACTTGCTATAAAAATAGCAAGATAAAGAAAAATGATCTACAATATTTCTAATTCTTAAAATATTTACATGCACAGAAAACAAAAATGCTATAAAAATGTCCATTTTACCCAAAAGCGGGACCTCTGAAACACTGTGATTGTATTTTAACAGAAAATTTCATTAAAATATAATTAATAAAACCAACTTGAGCTGCTCTTTGCTTTAGCTCCCAATTTCTCTCCTTAAGTGCCTGATCCATTTCAAGGAGTTCTTGCTTTTTGTCTTCAATCTCCATCTTGCATTCTCTGAAATTTATCAAAGGAAAAAGATCAAAGCAAGTATTAGGAATATTATAATTTTAAAAAATTGGGCCGGCCGAGTGGTGCGATGGTTAAGAACTCGCTTGGGATGCCAGAGGGCCCCGGTTCGGATCCCACATAGGAGGGCCAGTGACACTGCCCTCCACAGCTAAGATGCTGAACAACAGCTCAACCTGGAGCTGGGCTGCCATGAGTCGCCTGCGACGGCGTAGGCTGCAGTCCCTGTGGCAGTGGGTTGCCATGGGCTACCGCGTGTAGCCAGCAGCCAGCGTGAGCGGCCAGCAGCCGCAGTGAGCGGCCGTCCAGAAGCCGGCGACTGATCTGCCTCGCCAGAGAAGAGCGCAATGATGGTGCCAACTTGGGCCAGTGAAGCAACGACCTCCACAACTAGATTGAAGAACAAAACGACAGCAACTTGTCTGTTCCCCTTCCCCCAATTCCCCAGCGCTGTTCCCCTCCCCGCAATTCCCCAATAAAAATCTTTAAAAAAAAAAAAAAAATTAAGTCAACCAAGTTACCTTTTCTATAAGTTAAAAGTGATAGGATACACAAAATTATTTCAGATTGAAAGGGCTCATGTTAAAGTAATAATGTATAAGCAAAATGATTGATATTAATACAATTACTTTAATAGAGTGTTCTAAAAAAGACAAAAGTTAACTCAAACTCTACTATTGTACACAATTTAAGCTAAATGTTAAAGCTCTCCCAGGGTATAAGATTGAACCAGTGTAAGAATTAAAAAAAAAACACGCCATATTTTTTCATCTATAGATCAAGGAAGGGATTATATGAAAGTCTTTTCTATATAACAGCTGTGAGTTTATTACTACTGAATAAGGCATTTATTTCATGGTTGATATCGCTGATGTCCACAGCTCAGTAAATGACCATTGTATTTCTCATGGGAATTTTACTCAAAATGATGTCATACATACATCATTTGAAGTACACTATACTATAAAATATAGTATACTATAGAAATGAAGTACACTATAAATATTTTTATAAATATATATTTATACATACATTTTATAAACATATCTTCTTATAAATTCTCATCTTCCAAAAACTCTAACTTATGTGTAATTTTATATTATAAAAATGCTTAGTACTAACACAATTTTAAGACTTTTACCAGTCTGAAAGCTGTGATCAGAGAATTTTAATTTGGAACTCTATGTTCTAATATGACAGTCTGAAAATGTTGATCTTGAAAATCTTAATATGATTTTTCCAGTCTTAAATATCAAACAATATTGAATAAAGGTACTGATTTTAAAAAGCAGATTCTGAATTTGTTTAATGAGCTGTTTATTATCTCCTAAAAGTCAAGAGTTGTAAAATACAAGGCTAAACTAATATTCTAAAGGTAACGTGAAATGAATTCTAAAGAAAACTCTAACTGCTCTCTATGCAAATAACTGAGCTTCCAAAATTCAGCTATTAGCTAGAATTTAAGATTTTATTTTTACTTCTTTCATTCATTCATTCACTTAATCATTTAGCAAAAATTTATTGGATGCTTCCTGTATGTCAGGGTTCTATGTACTTTGGATTTAATAGTCAACAAGACATATACATGTCCTTCACATGGAGCTTACATTCTTGGGTCCAGAAAGGAAAAATGACTATAAATAATAAACTACTCAACAAGAAAAATATGATAATATAAAGTACTATTTTAGAGCATTAAATAGTAATGAAATAGTGACTGGGTGGCTACTTTATTTATTTATTCATTTATTTAAGCTGAGCCATCCTGACACCTGTTGGCAGCTCAGCGGCTGCTCAGCTTGGGCTGGCAATCGAACCGCTGTTGCTCAGAGCTCAAACTCTTGAGCGAGCTCTTAACCCACTGAGCCACTTGGCCGGACCCCTGGGTGGCTACTTTAAAACAGGTTGTCAGGGAAGGGCCCTCTGACGTAATGCGAAGGGCAAGAAGCTGGCCATATAACCATTATTTCAGGCCAAAGAAAGAGCTATAGCAAAGTTCCAAGGTGGGAAAAAACTTGGTAAGTTTTAAAGACAATAAAAAGGCCAGGAGCAAGGAGAAAATTATGAAATGATGCCAGAAAATCAGGCAGGAACCTTGTCATGTAGCGCTTTGAATTCCAGAATAAGGAGATTGGATTTTTTTTTCTTTAAAAAGTCAGCATTATTGGTTTTTAAACTTTATTAGGGAACCGTGTGTTTTTTCTAGGACCCATCAGCTCCAAGTCAAGTCCTTGTCTTCAATCTAGTTATGGAGGGCGCAGCTCACTGGCCCATGTGGGTGTTATGAACCTGCGCTCTAACCACCTGAGCTAACCGGCCGCCCAGGAACTTGGATTTTTTTAAAATTGTGGTAAAATACATATAATGTAAGATTTACCATTTTAACCACTTTAAAGAATACAATCAATTTCATTAAGTACATTCACAATGTTGTGTTACCATTGTCACTATTTCCAATACGTTTTCATCACTTCAAATGAAAACCCCATCCCATTTGCAGTTATTTTCTATTCTCCCTCACCCCAGTTCCTGGCAATCACTAATCTGCCTTATATCTCCATGGATTTTTTAATTCTGGGTATTTCATATAAATGGAATTACGCAACATGTATCTGTTTTCTTTCATTCAGCATGTTTTCAAGGTTCATCCATGTTGTAGCATGTATCAGTACTTTCTTTTCATGACTGTATAATATACTTGTATGGATACACCATATTGTGTTTATTCATTCAACTACTGATGGACATTTAGCTCGTTTAACTGAGTGGCTATTGTGAATACAGCTTCTATGAATATATGTGCGCAATTTTTGTTTGAACACCTATTTTCAATAAAATTTTCAATTTTAGGTACATCCCTAGGGGTGGAATTCTTGAGTTATATGGTAATTCTATAATATGTTTAACCTATTGAGGAACTGCCAAACTTTTCTGCACAGCAGCTATACCATTTTAGTTTCCTACCTGCAGTGTATGAGGGTTCCAATTTCTCCACCCACTTGCTAACACTTGTTATTTTCTGGGGCAGGGGCAGGGGTTGCTTGTTTCTTTTTATTATGGCCAATCTAGTGGATGTGAAGTGGTATCTCACTGTAGTTTTGATTTACATTTCCCAAAGAGCTTGGATTTTATTCTGAATCTTTTGGGAAGCCATTAGAAGGTTTAAGTAGGAGAGCAGTATGACCTGATTGATGTTTTAAATCATAAACTTAAATCCATTCTGGATTGTGGGGAGGGTTAAGAATTTAAGCTGGGAGACCAGTTGGGAAGTCACAGCAATAAACCAGGTGAGAGATAATGATGGCTTATGATAAGGTAGTAATAGAAAAGAGGGCCAAGAAATCAATGGATTTTAGAATATGTTTTGGAAATAAAGTTGACATGACTTGCTAACAGACTGAATGAAAAAGGGAAGAAAAGAGATAAAATAATCACAGATTTCTGGTTTGAGCTATTGTATAATATTGAGAGGGAGGGCAGAAAAAAAAAAAGAGTTGTTTTGGCCAAGCTGAAGAAGCCTCTTAAAAATATCTAAGTGGGGATAACAAGTAAGTCATTCGATATTTGAGCCTGCACTTTGGGGAACAGGTCATTACTGGAGATATGGGTTTGACAGTCTAACATACAGTATTTAAAGCTACATGAAATTTACTAAAAATTAGTTTATGGGTAGAAAAGAGAAGGGAGCCCTACACTGAATCATGAGATACATCTGGGTCATCTTGCCATTCTCTATCCTGTTCTTTCATTCCACATCCTGGTTTGTAATTCTGTTTTCCTTTTTGGAATCTATTTCCTACACTTTGGCTCTGGTCTGACTCTCCACCCTCACTTACCGTAATGTGTGCTAGAACAGCTTTTTATGCTCTAGCTGCTAATCTAAGAACCAGAATTTTAGCGTTGAACAGACTTGTGTTTAATTCCCTTCTCGGGAACCTCTACCTGACTTTGGGCATTTTACTTAATTTTCTCAAGCCTCAGTTTTCTCAAGTATAAAAAGATAGTCAAGATCATATATGAAGTCCCTGCCATAGTCCTGGCACAAAATAAGGGCTTAATACAAAGAATAATATTGTAATTATTAATATTATTTTGCTATTAACCACTGTTGTAGGCTGATTCAATCATTTTTCCCACTATAGAAAACAGGAGTGGGCCAAAGACGGTCCAAAGACCAAGGATAAAATCTTAGCCAACAGCAACTGCTGAATTAGTTAGATGGAGCATGGGAAAGGTTGACCAGGAAGAGTCTCAGTGAGCCAAAGGCAGTTGAGAAATTTGGACATCTAGAATTCAGCAACAAACTTTACTGTAAGACTCAAGGATTCCGAATAATAAAAGTGAAATACCTGAACTGTGACAGCATTTCTTAGTATTTAACTCACCTAAGTTCAGCTGTGAGATCCTTTATGGTAGTATATTTTTCCTCTAATGATAATTGAGCCTTCTGCAGTACATCTCTCAATTCCTGGAGTTGTCTTAAAGTACTTTTTAATTCTCCATGAGCATTTTGTAGTTCAGTCTCTAGTACTTCCTGTTTCTGCAAGGCTTCTGTTAGTTCAGTTTCAGTGTGGTGCTGTAACTTTTCTAACTCCTTCACTGTTAACAGAATTATTGTAAAACTACATATAAACCATTTATTATTAAGAACTTTGTAAATAATTATAATTAAAAATATTCAATTTTATTCTAGATCTACCAGAGGCAAAATAATGATACTCATTGTCCCTTCCAATCCCACCGTCCCAAATTCTTTAGTCCACTTCATTAAATATAAACAAACAGGCAGCTAAGCTCAGCGAACCTGCTGCTTACCAGCATTTGTTTTCTTATCTAGTTCTGTCCTTGTCTGTTCTAAGATCATGTCTAACTGAGAAAGATGCATTGCTTTATTTTCTCCATCTCGTTTTAGGTGCATTATTTCTTTTTCCATTTGAGACAGCTCTTCTTTGTATTGATCCATCTCAAGTTTTACTTGCCTAATTAAAAACAAAAAATAAAATAAAATGATAATCTGAAAACTTAAAAACAACTGACTTATCTCTGACTAAACAAAGACTTCAAGTTATATGAGGACAAATATCAGCAAAATGTCTAGTCAGAATCTTAAATCACCTATTATATTGTTTAAAGTGCTCTAACTAAAAGATTGTAATTCAGTACCAATTACATACTACTAAATACAATTGTACTACCTAGCAATATTTAGCAAGGCTAGCATTCTTTTCACTCTAACTACAGTTAACTTTTTTAAAGCTTTATACAGAGTGAGACCATCCACAGATAGGTACCTCATTCTTAATTTCTATTACCTGCAACACAAAAAATAAATAAGCCAGGCAATCAAAATATTCATCATAAAGACCATATGAGTATTACTCATAGGAGAGCCAAGACAGTCATTTTTTACTCAGACATTTGTTATGTTATCTTTTTAGCTTTAAAATGGACTAGAGATTCTTAGACTAGTGCTTGCTTTACAGATGAGGAAACTGGAAGGTTAAGTGAATTGTCTAGGTACAAACAGTTATTACAGTGAGAGGGCTAGGTTTACTAACTTTCAGGCAGTCCTGGGCTTATTCCAATAAGGAAGTTTCGCTACCTAAAGACTAATCAACACAATGAGGGGAAGTTTTAAGTCCATTTGCTGGTAATTACAAAGTGATATTCACTAATTAAACTAATGTCATCCACAATGGTGGACAGAGCTGATGCTCCTTTTTTCACTGTCCATGAGTGAAAATGAGGAAAACTTAAAAACTCCTGAAACAATATGCAAAATTACGTATGCATATGTACATCTATGTATGAAAATGATCCATATCCTCAATACGTCCATGGCCAAAAAAGTTAAGAACTACTGGATTAGACAAGTGCTAATGACCCTTTTACATGTCTAAAATTTAGGTAAATGATTTTCAGTTTGGCTAATTCTCTTATGTTAGGATAGACATAAAACATAATAAAAAAAAAGAATAACCTAAAGATGCTGGCATACAGTACCAAGAGATGACAGCTTGTCAGTAAAGGAGTTGGGGAAAATTAAAAAAAAAAAATAAAGAACTCAAAAAGCACAACCATCTACAGATATTTAGTAAAAAAGAAACAGAGCTCTACACTCCTCAAGGTTTCATGTTTAGCACAGTATAATAACTGTGGTATGCAATGATAACCCTAAGACACCAGAGAAAATAAAAATAACAAGAGAATATATATTTTGGACAATTTCTATCAAAAAAATTTTCTTGTTTTGTTTTAAGGTTTCAGTACTTGGTAAAGATAAAGTCTACTCTTATTTCTTTATTTACGAACAACTATGCATTATATCCTTATGCTATGCAAATGAGGCATTACTATAATACAATAAATATTTAAGGATTTAAAAATTTAAGTATTATATAAATAAACCAATACTAAAAATTTTCCCATAATGTCCAAAATTTTATAATGGTGTTTAAACCCACCAGTTTTTCCCAAATACTTCACCTTATTATCACCAAATGATTGTGGGGAATCAATAACTCTGAGACTGAGAATGGGGCCAAAGGAAGGATTATGCAAAAGTAATACTAAACTTTTAGAATGTAACAGCTGAGACTCTGTAGCTTCTTCAAATGTAAAAAAGATCTTCAAATGGCTAAAGGCAGTCTGATAAATTTAACAAGTGCTATATGAGCCTCAGCATTGAAAACTCAGGGTTAGAATCATTTACATGCAGTGTCATTTACATGTAAAGCCAGCAGAAACTTCATTGTGGTGTTCACAGAAATAACTCAATTTTAGAGCACATCTAAATTGTGCATCTCATACCCTAACTTCTTTGAGTTTCAGCTTCCTTATTTTTAAAACTGGAATAATAGGGCCAGCCGAGTGGCACATTGGTTAAAAGTTGGCTTGAGACGCCAGCTCTGAGCAGCAGGGGCCCAGTTCGGGTCCCACATTAAGGCCAGTGACGCTGCGCTCTCTACAGCTAAGGTGATGAACAACAGCTTGACCTGGAGCTAGGCTGCAGTGAGTCGCCGGCAATGGCATAGGCTGCAGTGGGGCTGGCCAGCAGCTGGCTTTCGTGAGCTGCCATGAGCCACCGTGAGTGGCCATCCAATGGCCGGCAAGCAACTGCCTCACCCGGGGAAGAGTGCAATGATAATGCCAACATGGGTCAGTGAAGGGAAGTCCTCCACAACTAGACTGAAGAACAAAAGGACAGCAATTTGTCTGTTCCCCTTCCCCGATTCCCCAACGCTGTTCTCCTCCCCCAATTCCCCAATAAAATCTTTTAAAAATATAAAAATAAAAAAATAAAATAAAACTGGGATAATAAAACTTGATACGGCTGTTTTGAAGATTGAGTTAATATGTTTGCCTAGCATACTACCTGGCATACAGAGGGTGCTCACTAAATTAATTTCCTTTCTTTCTATCTGAAGATATTTTAATGCTAAAACAGACTAGGAGATATATAACAGATATATTATGTATCAGATATATATAACAGACATTATATGTAATAGATATAAACATAACAGATATATTTTAACTCTAATACTTTTAGGGAGAGGAAAACAGTTTTATACAATAAATTGTAGTTCCAGAAGTGAAAGAAGCAATAGCAAAAATAGAGAAACAGAAAACCTTGCTTCATGAAGTGATTTCTTGGAAATAGGGTGCATCTTTCTTATGCAGCTTAATTATCTAGTTCAGGAGTCGGCAAACTGCAGCTTGTGAGCCACATGCAGCTCTTTGGGTACATTCCGTCTCAAAAGTTTGCTGACCCCTGCTCTAGTTTATAAGCTTCCTATTGGTATTTGCGACTTACTTTTCCTACTGAATGTGCCTATTTGCCATAATCATGAAGGGTTTTTGTCTAAAAGTCAAATTGTAGGGGTGAGAAAAGGAAGAAATAACTGCTTCAATTTTCTCAGTGAAACAGAAAGCAAGATTGGGGAGGGGTTGTTGGAGTTTTGAAAGAAAAGGCAAAGGTGTAGAAGAGTATTCTACAAGAGTGAGTAATATTGTGATCGCCAGATAGCATTAAGAAAACAGTTAAAGTATGAAGTTATAAATTTAAAGTAAGATTGGTCAGTGTGGTTATATTTTTCTCCAGCCTCTACAAAGATGGAGTAGTCTGAGTTGGAATTTTAGGCTCAATCTCACAAAGTAAGAGAGATATGGGAGTTATGGGTATATGCAAATCAGTGGTTTTAATGACTAATAAGAATTTAAGCTGGGTAAAGAGAGAAGAGAGGGCATCAGGGATTGAGACAGTTGGGGAACTGATGGATTAGAGGGTAAGATCAAAGAATTGTCGAATTTGAGGTATTAAAAGGGAATGAGGTGATAACATAGGGGTAGATGCATAATATTCAGATTATTTTGAAATACTGGAGACATTATAAATGACAAGATCTAGGGTAAATCATGTGAGTTGAGTGGCTGAGGTATAATAGAGATTGTGATCATTAGAGAAAATTTTTAAAAATGAGAGGCTAAGGTGTCAGAAAGATCAGCTAGATATATGTAGAAATCCCCCAAAATAATGACAGAAGTGATGTTAAAGAGAGCAACAGTAAGTCAGGTGGCCTGTAGGTGTCAGCAACAGTGAGGGATGATATGATCTGATGACATTGAGGTTCATGGAGTATACAGGTAGTATACTATCCCACATCTTGACCCTGTTGTACAAGAACTGTGGGAAAAAGTTTTTATTTTAGAAGGCTGCAAGGAAAGAAGCAATGTCCTCAGGAGAGTCAGATTTCTATTTCTACAGCGGGAAAGAGAAGTGCAGAATACAGGGGATGCCTCTCCAGACAGATTGTGAATTTCAGAGGACACAGTGGAAGTCTTTCAGAAGGTGGAATGGAATGGGAGAACGGAAGAGAATATGTGGAGAGGTTAGTGTGAGAGATGAGGGTTGACCTGGAAATCTTAGCTTCTTGTGATGTTTCACATAAGCAAGGATACAGTTGTACTGTGATTAATCTTTGAGGGATTAAAGTATACACTGGTGGTGAGGCTGTGTTAGTGGGTAGACACCTGTCAATGGAAGAAAGAAGGTCTGAAGAATCTGAAGAATTGTGATCTTAGCCTTACATAGGACACCCTCTTGACCATGTTTTTAGAGAGTTGAGGACATCTGGGGGAGCAAGTTGCTACTCAAAGGACAAAGGTCTTATCTTTATTCCTGTCAGCGGGGGAGAGGGAGCCAGGGGACATGTGGTTTTAGTTTAAGTGCATAAATCAACTCCTGACTCCTACTGGTAGAATAGTGGGCTAATTATGAGTGCATTATTAATTATGTCAATTCTTGTTAACAAAGTAGAAGAGGTCTGGGGAAGCTGGGTATGGCTTTCAGCTCAGGTGTCCCTTTCTTGACTAATTAGAAAGGGATGTCTGAGCTGAAAGCTATAAATCAGAACCTTTAGAGGTGGAACCCAGGCATCAGTACTTTTTAAAGCTCCCTGGGTGGTTTTAATGTTCAATCAAGGTTTAGTGAAGGTTGAGAACCACTGCTTTATTCTGTTAAATTATTCCCTCCCATAAATAATTAGACCCAATTTCTCTATATGAGTACATTTTTGTCTGAAACTTAATGTTATTCACAATTTAATTTACTACAACAGTTGCTGAGTGCCTGTGAGGTATAAGGAATTATGCTAACTGTTGTGGCGGACCTTAAAATAAACCAGATATTATCTCGGCCTTAAGGAACTTATAGTAGGAAGGTTAAGAGGGAGGTATAAACAAAACACTATAGGAACACAGACTGTAGAGAAATTAATTCCTTAACCAAAAGCTTCACTGAACATTATCTGTTATTGAAACTCAGATCTACTGATGTTGAAACAAAAAGATAATAAAAACTAACATTCATTTTACCTGGCAGTGCCAGTAAGCTCAATAACTTTCTGCCTTTTCAAATCTGCTTCATGTGTGGCTGCTTCACATTTCTCCTCCATTTTTCTCAACTTTTCAGCTGAATTTTCCCTTTGTTTTTGAAGTTCTTGTTCCAGTTTTGATACCTTGTAAAGTTTTCAGTAAGCATTTTAAATTCAGTCACAGCTCAATATTCTTCAGAAAGAAAATATTTATACAAATTTGTAGCCTAGCCTATCATTCAAGATGTATTACAAAAATCAGTGTACAGATCAGGAAGTATAGCAAGTCCTTGAAAAATGTCATTTCATTCAATGCTGTTTCACTGTAACATTGATGAGGTACATAAGAACCTAACTTTTGTTTACACTGATTAGCCTGTGGTAAAAATGATTTCATTATACATCATATCGCTTTAAAGTCACAGAACTTATTGAAGTTGTTTTGAAATATAAAAGCAAAGCAATTTTTAATAATAAAGATATTTCATCCATATACATATTTATAGAAGTGGCCACATCATAACACTAAAATAGGACTTATAAGAATTGAACAAAATAACGGTAAATGTTCCCCTTTTCATTAACCCCATTTGAAATGTTCTTACTTCTCTTGTCAAACTATGTTCCTTTCCTTCTTCACAAACTGGTTCATTCAGTGAAGAATTTCTAGATTCATCTGCCCTTAAATATTCCAACCTAACTTGCATTTTCTCCTATTCATTCTTCCTTCTGTTTTACTACCGTGAAGGAGGTATTCTTCCTCCTATACAAGTCAAATTGCTTCATAGGTGTTCTGGATTCAATTCCTATCCACTTTCTCACAAACCTCATACAATTGACTACCTCTACTCTCTGCTGTATCTTCAATCTCTCTTCTGGTTTCTTTATATTATATTAGCATTTAAGCATGTTCAAGATCTTCCCATCGTAAAAAATTTTCCTTTATACTCCATTTCCCTCTAACTACCACCTTTTCTTCCCTCCTCTTCATAGCCCAACTTCTGAGAGTTTTCTATGTTTGTTGTATCATTTTCTCACTTCTCATTCATTCTTCGACCCATAGCAATCTGGTCATTGTACAGAAACTGCACTATTTCATCAATCACCTCCATGCTGCCAATTCCAGTGGATACTTCTCAACCCTCAATTTACTTGACATGGATTGCAGTAGCCAATGACACCAACTATCATTCCTTACTTTATGAAACCTACTTGGCTTCCATGCACCACATTCCTCAGAGGTCTGTCCACCTCTCATTCTATACTCTCCCTAGTTAACCTCAGCCACTGTGTTTTCAAAGAACATTTACATGACTGTGATCTCAGAGTTAATCTCTAATAACTTTAACATCCTCCTTGCTCTTCTAAAACTTCTCACTGAAGAACTAAATACAAATTATAAATCATTAATATTCATACCCCCAACTCAAGTTCCAAGAATAAATTAAAATAGTACCCAGGAAGGGAGCATTTGACATGTTGCTCCCTGGCATATGGCGTCATTTGGCTCAAATAAACTCATATGAAAATTAAAAAACAAAACAAAACAAATAGTACCCAGGTAGAAAGGGAAGGGAACCATGCAAATCTACCCACTCTGTGCTTAATTAAATAGCACACTCATAAACAGAAAGAATCTAAAAATGAGTAATAATCTGAAATAATCCAGGACAGAATCTACGCATAGTGGAACAGGAATGAAAGCTAGACAATTTTACTCGAAATACTGAAGAAATTTTTAGATGTAAACTCCTTTAGACCCTCAAAGAAGTTAAAGAAAGAACACAAAAATCTCTTAAAATAAATATCATGAAGAAATACAATCATCAAATGAAAAATACAAATAAACTGGTACATTTAGGGAGAAAAAAAAACAGAAGAAAACTGTAACACCATTATAAAAATGAAAACAACTCCAGAAGGAACAAGAATTATAATTATTCCTGCAAAACCCAGTCAATAACAAGAGATTTAGGAAGTGAGAATCTAACAGAGATAAGATGAAGAAATGTTACCGTGTTTCCCCAAAAATAAGACCGGGTCTTATATTAATTTTTGCTCCAAAAAACGCATTTTATTCATTTACTCATGTACGAAAATCTACATTTATTCAAATACAGTCATGTCTGGCTGACGATCTTAACTGGGGCTTATTTTAGGGTAGGGCTTATATTACAAGCACCCTGAAAAGCATGCTAAGGCTTATTTTTGAGTTAGGTCTTATTTTCGGGGAAACACGGTATAAAGGATAAAGCTGTACAGCAAGCAAGCAATAGGTTTAGACTTTAACAAAAGCGATGAGGAGTGATGTCTCTAAAAAAGAAAATACATAATAGCTGCCTAATATGTTTGAATGTATTGAGAAGAGATTCTTTAGTTACATTAGGGAGGCTGAGGATGAATTCAGAATATATAGATAAAAAGTCATACAAATGACATAAAGGTGAGGTGTAGAGAGATTATAGGGAACCATCATTTCCTAATGTGTATGTTTATATAAAGTTTGAAAAGAGAAATACAACAAAATATGTGAAATATTTGTCTGAAGAATTCAGATGAATTTGGTAATGAATGACAGAGAAAATATTAGATTTAGTATAAATTTTTCTAGGACTCTTTCTTTGGAATAATAACTTATTTTTAGAAATAAGTAGTACCCTTTTGGATTTTTCTTTTAGTGCATTGCTTTGGCATTTCTTTAAGAATTATCACACATGTCCAGATCCAAAAAGAAGAGATTGGAAGGTATAATGATTCAGATAGGTATTCTATTCAGGTCCAAGAAGAAAGGATAGATGGTATAAAGAAGCCTAAATTATAACTAAGTTGTATGGAATGACAAAAATGTGCCCATCGTATTACAATGGTCACATTACATAGGAATAGAACTATATCCACTTTACAATACTAATACAGAATATTTCTTATAATATGAAATCTTTGTTAAACATTATTATCAATTGTACAAATTTCTATTTCATACAAGTAAAATAATTTTCACCAATAATACATACCTGTTTTTCAAGTTTAGTTTGAATGTCTTCTAGCTCTTCATTTCTAATTGTCTCTTGTTGTAACATTTGCTGCTGTTGCTGAAGAGTATGTTGTAGAATAACGCTTTGCTCAGTGGTCTCCTGAAGACTGTGACTTTTTATCTTTAGCTCTTTCTGTAAACAATATACCTAACAAACATATACATTTCTCATTACAATGACATGTTTCAAATAAAAAGCAACAAAATGTCAAAGCTGTTGGCCTTATTAGATAATCACTCCCACTTGTCATGTGGGACAATTGCATTTATGGCTGCAGTTTATTATGTGGAAGGGCAGGGTCCATTTTTCTGATGAGATGTACTAGAAGGGCCTGCTTACAGGGTTTGCTCCTGGCTCGTGTATGGGAATGTGGGTTTTGAAACATTCCCTATGAGATGAGATTGTTTTGCCTTGCTAGGGCACTGAATCTGCTTTCCTTCTGAGAGTCTGGAATTCTGAAACTTGTGGCTGTTCTTATGAGATCAGCCCCCCAGTAAAAAAATCCTTGAGTCATAAGCAGGCTACCCTGGGCAGGAATACTGCAGATGTGTTACCACATTTCACTGCTACAGAGAAAGGAGCATGTTCTATATAACCTCTCCCAGAAGGAGGGAGGGAGCATAGGGAGCCATGATGTCTCCACTTCCCATCTGGTGTATATTTTCCCCTTATTGATAATAAATTATAGCCATGAAAGCACGGCATAAGTATTAGATTTATTACATTTATTACATTATTGTTATCATTGTCATTGTTTGATAAAAACTTTCATGGAGGGAAATAGAAAGAAAAAGACAGGACAATATATAAAATATAAAGATTCTTTTTTTTTTTTTCACCTCTGAAGTTATATATATAATTAAATGATGCACCTAAGTCTGGCGTGCTGGTCAATTACATACTTGCTCTTAGATCTGCCCCTGCCTGCCCCTGCTCTGCGTACTATAGGATATATCTGGCAAATGGAAGGGGCCAATAGCAGCAGTTCTCCTCTACTGCCTGGTTTCTACTAGACAGACTCTTTCTCTGTGGCCCTAGCTCCACTAGGCAGTCCTGGACGATAGTCACAGCAACTCCTCCTGATGTTCCTCTATCCCTAAGCATAGCAGTGGGTCCCTGCTTATGATAATCTGAGTCACCCGAGCATGCTTTGTTTGGCTTTTCCACTCTTCCATCACCTGTGTATTTAATTCCCTGTAAAAAAAATTCCCTCCATTTTAAAGATATAAAAGGGTTTCTGTTTTTCCGGTTGAACCTTTCTGATACATTCAAGTTGCCTTGACAAAGATTTGTTGGAGACTATTTCTAAACATGAATTTAAGGTTTAAATATATTATAAATTCTAACAAAGAAATAAAGGAATTCTCCATTGAGATTATTCCTTTGAGCAAACATTTAATGAGCACCTATTATGTTGAAAGCAAAGTGGTAGACACTGAGGAAACAGATGAATAATATCTCAATAAAGTCTTCTAACTAGTATGTGAGAAACTCATCTCAATAAAGAAAGTTGAACTTCTAGTTCTCAATCTTCAGATAATTAGAAGGAACAAAATCAAAATGGAAAAAATTTAAAGAATTTTATACCTCTAAATCTAAAACAGTGTTGTTCTAAGTATTAATTGTCTATATTAGAACTACTGTCATATTAATAGTAATTTAATTTTGATTCCCCTAAATATATAAAAGAATCAGAAATTTAAGGTGTCATATTTTGTGATGCACTGAAATAATGTTTATTTTTAAAAGAATATAGAATTGGAATGTACGTTTTATTGGACAATTTTTTTATATCAGCCACATAAAGTATCTTGTGTGGTATATTTTATTTTTTTTAAAAAGCCACATTTTTAAAGTATCTTGAAAATAAACAATATCTCAAAAAGAAATCACTTGAAAAATGTGTTATATATAAAGGAAATGTTAATTTACCTCTTCAGATTTCTTCTTTAGTTGTTTTTCAAACTTTTCTTTATTTCCTTCCAATTGATTCAAATGCAAGGCAAGTTCTTCCTTACAAATTTCCAGCGCTGAATCTAACTGTCTGACCTAAGCAGGAAAAAAAAGAAAATCAACTATTATTAACGAGTGCATATTATAAGTTCAGTATTTTACAGATTTATGTCCTAATGTTACCTTACTGCTTCAAATAGTGTATATACAGTCCATCTGAGGATGTAAAATGCTATTACAGATTTATTCAGAAAACTAATTTTTCACTGCAAACTAGGAAACCAGAGACTGGAGTCCAGAAGAATAAATAGGACATGAGCCAGTGAAGAAGGTCATTACAGGAAGTATGAGCATTCTTAATATGCTGAAGTTACTATGAAAATGAAAATGTTTTTGTCAGTTAGGGAATAGTAACTTAGGAGAAGGCTGCTTTTGCTTTGAATCCGTGAAAATATTTTCAGAAAGGCAACAATTAACTTGGCTCAAGGATTCATACAGTTGCAAATGCTTCACAGTACCTTACATTAAAGAGGAAATTAGCAATGAGCCACCCAAATCAGTACTTTGTTTTTCAAAAAATTAGTTCAAGGACCACAATTTGCCTATATGCTCCATATCCCATCTGTTAGTAAGATTCTTGTTTTGCTTCTTTCTTTTCCTTATTGTAATTTTGAACTTCTCAGGTTTTTTTCCCTCTTAATGCTAAGTAGTTTTGAAAGTGTGAAAGAAATCTAAGCAGAAAAAGAAAAAAATGTTCCCTCTAGCAGATACTATTCTACATCATGAAATTATCTTTACATCTCTTATTTCTAAAAAGTATATCTTGAAAGATACAGAGAATTCGAAGACCGTCCCTATAGTCTGAGAATATTACCATTACAGCTTAAAAGTTTGTAATTTTGAATGATTATCTTTGTTAATAAACTGTTGCCTTAATTAACGTTTGTTTTATGAAAGGTATAAATACTTGCAAGTGTTCTTTCTTCAGCATGTGAATGAGCACTGGTACTTGTATCATCTTCCACAGACAGAGAAAAAATAAAATCTATGACTGTGAGAATATCACTACCTGATACTTAACAACAATGTAAAAACTCATTCAAGCAAGGTGGCTGAGGAGCAAGACATTCACATAGTCTCTAAGAATTATCCCACATTTATTTATTAATTATAAAGGAAAACATGTGTCCATAAAATGGTGAGATCTGGCAGTCACCTCCTTAAAAAGGTGTCAAGATTGGCAATGCCAATAATGGAGTGGTCTGACATGTGCCTCCCGATGTGAGGCAGTAGAAGGAATGCAGTAAAACCTATGTGGTGTCCTAGTTGACTCAGACTTTTCAATGTCATGAGGAATAGGAGACAGTGAGTTTAGGAGAATCTAAAGAACAGAACACAACATGTGAATTATAACTGAATCCTAGACCAGGAAAAGAAAAGGAACAAGCTGAAGCAGTGTTTCTCAAGGTTTTCATGGGCACACAAATCACCTGGACACCCCACCGAAATGAAGATTCTGATTCGGTAACAAGGCCTGGACTAGGGTATGCAAGGAAATGCCTAGGGCTCCAAATTTAAGGAGGCACTCACTCTCAGGGTCATGCAAGTTCTGACCCTTCACTTGTACAACCTTGAGAGTAAACATCTCCTTAAATTTTGTCTCACGTACTTCTCCTTAGTCCACCTTTGTTCAGTAGGTCTGGGGGACAGCAGGTCTTCTGCAAGAAATGACAGTTGACCTTTTAAGTAAGTAAGCCAATGCATGAGCTAATAATTCAGCAGAAATAAAAGGGCTCACAAATCTTTCTAACTTACTTCAGTGATATAACTCTCAAGTAATCCTTATAACTCTCATGCAGACAGAAAATTCATAGCATATTTGATGCAAAGAACACACTGAAGCATGCAGAGAAACATGGCCAAAAGTCAAGAAAGAAAGGTGGTATAACATAAACAAGAAGAGAAAACTAGGTTTCAAACTTCTATTTTGTTGCTTCAAATATCCTAAATGCTAAGAATCATTTAGTATAGCTTGACTCATAGGAACTTTGTTTCTACGTTTCCTCCTCATTTTGATTTTCCCCCCCAATAACAGCAAACCTATTTAAAGTACCAAGGGAATAAAATCCAAAATCATAATTCATTTTTTTTTGCTGATTTCCTTCCTGTCTCATACCTGGTTAATAACATATGGAAATAATTTACCAGGAGACAGGTTAGATGTGTTAGGTAGTTTAAGGAAAAAATATAAGCAGAAATATAAATTTTAGTTAAAATTATCTCATGCCTAAAACCTTTGTACAGCAATGAGTTCCTTAATATTGATGATCTTAGAGGTTGTTTATTTATTTATTTATTTATTCTTTAAAGATTTTATTGGGAAATTGGGGGAGGGGAACAGTGTTGGGGAATTGGAGAATGGGACCAGCCAAGTTGTTGTTCTTCAATCTTTGTTGTGGAGGACGCCAGTCGCCATCTGGCTTCCAGTCGGCAGCTTGTGGCCTCTAAGCTCAAGGTGCTGTGTTCAATCTTAGTTGCGGGTGGGCGAAACCACCATCCCATGCGGGAGTCAAACCCGGCAGCCTTGTTAAGAGCACACGCTCTATCCACTGAGCCATCAGGACGGCAGCTCAGCTCAAGGTGCCGTGTTCAGTCTTAGTTGCGGGTAGGCGTAGTCCACCATCGAACAGGCAATCTTGTTGTTACACCAGCTGAGCCATCCTGCCACCTGCTGGCAGCTCAGCGAGAACTCAGCTCAGGCGCAGCATCACTGTCCCATGTGGGAATCGAACCGGCGGCCCTGTTGCTCAGAGCCCAGCTCTTAAGCCAACTCTTAACCAACTGAGCCACTCAGCCAGCCCTTAGAGATTATTTTCACATGAAGAAATAAACTGACATAGCATGAAATATTAAAAGCTTTGTAGGATACTATAGGAAAGTTATGGATAAACATATTGTATTTACATGGGTACACAAGCTCACAAAATGGAATAAAAACAAAGTTACTAGACAAAAAGTACTAAACATCAATTTTTGTTAATCCTTTATATTCAAGCTATATATGACAGAATAAAGGTAGCAGTATATTGAACCTATTTTTAACACTAAAAATGCAAAGGAGGGGCTGGCCGAGTGGCTCAGTTGGTTAAGGGCTTGCTCAAGAGTGTGAGCTCTGAGCAACAGGGTTGACAGTTCAATTCCCAGCCCAAGCTGAGCTGCCTGAGCTGCCAACAGGTGGCAGGATGGCTCAGCTTAAAAAAAAAAAAAAAGGGCCGGCCGAGTGGCTCAGCTGGTTAAGAGCTCGCTTGGGAGCACCAGCTCTGAGCAGCAGGGCTGCGGTTCGGATCCCACATTGAGGGACAGTGACGCTTGCCCTCTACAGCTAAGATGATGAACCGCAGCTCGACCTGGAACTGGACTGCTGTGAGTCGCCGACGACATCGTAGGCTGCAGCGGGGCTACTGTGAGTGGCTGGCAGCCAGCGTGAGCGGCAGGCAGCCAGATCCAGTATGAGCTGCCGGGAGCCACGGCTGACCAATGACTGGCGACCGACTGCCTCACCTGGGAAGAGCACAATGATCATACCAACATGGGCCAGTGAAATTATGTCCTCCACAACTAGACTGAAGAACAAAACGACAGCAACTTGTCTGTTCCCCTTCCCCCAATTCCCCAGTACTGTTCCCATCCCCCCAATTCCCCAATAAAATCTTAAAAAGAAAAAAATGCAAAGGAGAAAATATTTAATATACAGTAATTATTAAACTTTGAGTAACAGTATATGCTAACCATTGTACATATCTCATTTATGTACTTCTCAAACTGACTCTCGCAGTGGGTCTCAACCTTCCTAATGCCGCGACCGTTTAATACAGTTCCTCATGTTGTGGTGACCCCCAACCATAAAATTATTTTCATTGCTACTCTATAACTGTAATTTTGATACTGTTATGAATCGTAATGTAAATATCTGATATGCAGG
>NW_017731851.1:463035-468249 GCF_001890085.2 Hipposideros armiger | reverse complement strand
CAACGTCCTCCACAACTAGACTGAAGAACAAAAGGACAGCAACTTGTCTGTTCCCCTTCCCCCAATTCCCCAGCACTGTTCCCATGCCCCCAATTCCCCAATAAAAAAATCTTAAAAAAAAAAAAAATTACATCAAAATGAGAAAATTAAACTATTTTAAAAGCATACCAAAAGCACTATTACTATTTCCTTCAATTCTACCAGGATAAAAATTAGAGAATGTAAATAGTAGCTTCCCATATAAGCCTATTAACCTAAAAATACAGAAACAAAAAAAAAATGAATAAGTGATAAGAGTTTAGGAAAATTTACACTTTCTTATTTGGTAGATTTTATAATAATGATACTAAAACATACTATCAAAAAGTAAGTCCCTTAAAGACACAGGGAATTTGTAGCAAAACAGGTAATTTTTACCATAAGCTCCTGTTCAAGTTCTGCATTTTTTGCAGCAATAGTGGAATAAGCAACTATTTTTTCTTCCAACTGTTTCTCTAGAGTTAAAAGTTGAGAACATTTCTTCGTCATCTGAAAACAGATTGAAATAAATGAAAAATTACTTCTAAAAATAAGTGACAATTTAGAAGAAAAACAAATAATGGAGAGTAGGCCACAGATGACACAGCTTATTCAATCTATGTAATACAATGCATGAGTAAATTAATTCAGATCCCTCTGTTCAAATAAGATTGCACCCTAACCCATTTCTTAAAAGTACCTGCTAAAGGCCAGCCAAGTGGCTCAGTTGGTTAAGAGAGCGAGCTCTGAGCAACAGGGTCACTGGTTTGATTCCCACATGGGCCAGTGAGCTGTGCCCGAGCTAAGCTGCCACTGAGCTGGTGAGAGTGTGTGCTCTTAGCAGCAAGGTTGCCAGTTCAACACCCCCGCAACTAAGATTGAACACAACACCTTGACTGAGGTGAGCAGCCACGAGCTGCTGACGGGCAGCTGGATGGCTCAGTGTGCAACAAGGTCGCCAGCTGGACTCCAGCATCGGATGGTGGACTACACACCCCCCGCCCCCCACCCCGCAACTAGATTGAAATTGGCAACTGGACTTGGAGCTGAGCTGCGCCCTCCACAACTAAGATTGAGGGACAACTTGACTTGGAGCTGATGGGTCCTAGAAAAACACACTGTTCCCCNAACAATATGTAATTATATATTGTGAAATATTTATTTCTAATTACAAGTAAATGAAATTTTGTCTTGAAGCATGGAAATGGATAGAGGTGTCTCAGTTCCTAAGACCATCAAAAATATGTGTTTTCCGATGGTCTTAGGCGACGCCTGTGAAAGGGTCGTTCGACCCCCAAAGGGGTCGCGACCCACAGGTTGAGAACCACTGCTCTAGGATATTATTATCTTTATTTTACAGATGAAGAAATTAAAGTTCTGAGAGCTTAAATAACCTAGCCAAGGTTAGTCAGTTAACTCTCTGAAGCCAGAACTGAAACCTAAGTCAATTTAGCTTCAAAGCCCATGCTTTTAACCATGAAGATGTACAGTCACAAAACTGTATTTTATCTGGAAATTCTGAATTTATCCCCTAATTAAGCTTATAGCAGAACTGGTAAAAAGAAGCAAAACTGGACTGCTTATAGTTTCACCTCCCTTCACTTTCTCTGTTAATTCTTCACTAGTAATGTTAATAAGTAGCTAATGTTAAAAAAAAAAATTATGCTAGAAAACAAACCTTTTTTTAGGTAAAAAATACAAAAACAAAAGTTAGATAATCTACAAACTAGATTATCAAATACCAAATAATTAAGATCATAGCTCACATTGAAGAAAATATACTTACAGAGCTAAGTTCATTGACCCAGGGAAAATCTTTACCTCTTAATTAATTTTTATGTGAATAATTTTTACAACTTATAGAAAAAGTAAAACAAGTTACAGAAATATCTCCATTAAGAAAAAATAAATTTTTTTTAATTAAAACTTATTGGAGTGGCAATGGTCAACAAAACTACATAGGTTTCAAGTGTACAATTCTACAATAATACATCATCTATATACGGCATTATGTGTTCACCACCCAGAGAAAAAGATTTTTTTTAAGTATTAGCATACTAGCCTTGATTGTTTCTTCCGATACTTGGTTCTGTAAGGCTTTCAAAGCTTCATCTTTCTTCATATTTTCCTTTTCCATTTCCTGAAAACATACAGATTGGTAAGCAAAAATATGCATATAAATATTTTAGCATTACTAACAGGCTATTAAACAAGTGATTTGATTAAAGTTAAAGGTATGTTACAGAAACATAAACTTAAAATATTAGTCAACTTTTAAACAGCGCTTTTATAAAGATGATTTTACCCCTTTGCTTTCTGTCAATAGTCTGTCTAGTGATTCAAGATGATGTTGTTTGCATATAATGTCTTGCTGCAACACAGACATAGTGTTTTCTTGCTCTTTAAATTGTTGGTCTTTTTTCTCTAGCTGAGATTCAAGCTAAAAAAAAAATGTGTTAACTTTTATATCAAATTTTTTAAAATTTTAAAGCATTTTCAATATACAGAAATAAGACATGTTAAATTACCACTGAAATTACACAGATTTTTGCATTTTGTCAAATTTCCTTCAATTTCCCTTTTAGAAAAGAAATAAAATCACATGCCCATGTCTTATCCTTTTCCTCCCTCACCAATAGTATGCTGATATTGGCCTATGTCATTCTCTGGTGTGTTTCATTCTTATACATGCTTTTTGCGCTTTTACTATACATGCAGATACATGAACAATACGTAATACAGTTTTTTGTTTTGAAAATTTAAATAGATGATATATATCAACATTTCTGCAAGCTTTAGCAACTCATTTTTTTCACTCAATATGAATTAGATATTTATCCATAGATATTTTCCATGTATCTATATGTGAATCTAGTTCATTTATTTTTAAGACAGTACAATACTCACACATTGTATCAATAAACTACAGTTTGTCTACTCTTCTACTCAGGAACAGTTAAGATAGCCTGCTTTTTCACTATTACAACAATATCATAATATTTTTGTATATGTTTCTTTACGCACATATATTAAAGTTTCTTTAGAACAGACCAATTAGAAGTGGACTTACGTTACTGGTTGTAGGATATTTACAGAGGGTGTCAAAAAAATGTATACACATTTTAAGGAAAACTGTATTAAAATTGAAATAATATATACCGGTAACAACAGATGAATACAAGTCACGTTTGACTTCTGCAATTACAAGAGATGCTCAAAGTGGTTACCATCAGCGTCCAGACACTTCTGATTACAGCGAACTACTGCTTGAGCAATGTTGACCAGAGTGTCCACTTGTACAGTTTTCTGGCACCCCTGGTATTTCATATGACATGATTTAAGCACACCATTTTATTAGCAGTTTTCTCTGTCACCTTTGATTATCGTTCCTGTCTCTTCTTTCTAGCCTTCTTTTAAATATATGAATATTTTCAGAATTCAATTTTATCTACTGGCTTTTTACCATATCTGTATATTTTTTAGTGGTTTCTCCAGGGATTATAATATACATATTTAACTTTTCATGGTTTACTCAGAATTCAGAGTTTGCCACTTGAAGTAAAATGTAGAAACTTTAAAACAATATAGATCCCTTTACCCTTCCTCTTTTATATTGTAGTTGTCCAATGTATTACACCAACATATACTGAAAACCTTACTAGGCAATATTATAATTTTTTCTTTCAACTGTCACAAAAATTAAAAAAATTTTAAAGGAAAAAAAAAAGTTGATTGTACCTAACCAAATATTTACTGTTTTTGTAGCTACTCCTTCATTCCTAAGGTTCCAAATTTCCCTCTGGTATTATTTCTCTTTTGTCTGAAGAAATTTATTTAGTATTTATTTTAGAACAAATTCTCTAAATTGTCCTTATTCTAAGAATGTTTTTATATTTCCTAAAGAATATTTTTGCTGGACATAGAATTCTAGGATGATGGATTTTCTCTTTCAGCACTAAAGAAAAATGTTCTGTCTTCTGACTTTCATGGTTTTTGATGAGAAATCTGCAGTAATTTTAATCTTTGTTCCTCTATATGCTATGTATTACTCATCTTCAGCTCCTTTTTTTTTTTTTTTAGCTGAGCCATCCTGCTACCTGTTGGCAGCTCAGCGGCAGCTCAGCTTGGGCTGGGCATCGAACCGCTGTTGCTCAGAGCTCAAACTCTTGAGTGAGCTCTTAATCAACTGAGCCACTCGGCCGGCCCTTCAGCTCCTTTTAATATTTTTTTAGTTTGGTTTTCAGCAAGAATTCCAACATATCTGGAAGAGGTTTTTTTTATTTAATTTCTTTGAGCTTGTTGAATTTGTAAATGTATTTCCTTCAATAAAATTGTGATTTTTCAGTCATTATTTCTTCAAATATTTTTTTTCACCTATCTCATTCACTTCTCGGGGACTTTAATGACATGAATGTTGGACCTTATCATATTGTCCCACAGGTCCCTGAGGTGCTGTTTATTTTCTACCAAATCTCTTTTCCTTTCTGTTGCTCAAACTGAATAATGTCTATTGCTTTATATTTTAAGCTATATTTTTTTTCCTTGTTAAGCTCCATTCTGCTATTAAGCATATCCAAATGGTTTATTTTTTATTTGGTCTTGTGTTCTTGGTCTCACACCTTCTTCTTTACTTTTGTTTTTACTTTTTATTTTTAACCCAGTTAACAGTGCTACTACTCTCTACCAATCTTCAAGCAACTGATATCTTCAGTGGAAAAGAGTCTACAGAATCACTTAATTTGATAATGTCAAAAAATTACAGGGCAGCCGGATAGCTCAGGTGGTGAGAGCACAGTGCTCATAACACCAAGATTGCTGGTTCGATTCCCACGTGGGCTACAGAGCTGTGCCCTCCACAACTAGACTGAAGACAACTACTTGGCTTGGAGCTGATGGGTCCTAGAAAAACACACTGTTCCCCAATAAAATTTCTTTAAAAAAAATATTAGGGCCGGCCAAGTGGCTCAGTTGGTTAAGCGCTCACTCAAGAGTATGAGCTCTGAGCAACAGCGGTTCGAGTCCCGGCCTGAGCTGTGCTGCTGCTGAGCTGCCAACAGGTGGCAGGATGGCTCAGCTAAAAAAAAAAAGAAAAAAAGAAATTACAAAACTGAAATGGCAGGAGTACTATATAAGAAAACAGTATAAAATGATCCAGAAATAATGGGATTCTAATTAAAGTACTTGCCAGTAATTTTT
>NW_017731851.1:449247-461286 GCF_001890085.2 Hipposideros armiger | reverse complement strand
CTGGACTTGGAGCTGAGCTGCGCCCTCCACAACTAAGATTGAGGGACAACTTGACTTGGAGCTGATGGGTCCTGGAAAAACACAATGTTCCCCTTTCCCAATTCCCCAATAAAAATCTTAAAAAAAAAAAAAAAGTAGCTGCTAAAGACTGAAATTAGTATAATAAAATGTTAACAGTAGTTATTTCTGGTGGTAGAATTATCAATGATTTATTTTATTCTTTGTCCCTTTCTGTATTTTTAATAAGTCTGTGCTAATTTTGTAACTTTTTAAAAAGTTAAAGTTTCAATTCTTGACAATTTTCTAAGTAAGCTGATGGCTATAACTGTAGGCTAACGAAATCTCCTTTTCCATTATTTAAGTCAGTTCCTATCCCACAGGTCTTTTCCTTTGCTACAAACTTTAAGATGACAATTCAGACATTTATAAAATGCCCCCATAGATAGCTGCCCTCATAGAAACCCTCTGGTTCGAAGGTTCAGTGTAACATATACACATGTGGTCCTGGTCCACAATTACCTAATAAGGTATCCTTGTTCAATCATCAGTGGAAATGAAGATCAAATATTTACACATTATCCCTTTTCAGAATGTAACTAACAGCATATTTGTACCAGATTCACAGGCAGTTGTTTAAAAATATAGATTCCTGAGCATTACTCCTTATCTACTGAATCAAAATCACTACCTAGGATCCATAAATCTTCATGCTTAAGCAGCCTTCCCATGTGGGTCTGCAGTTTGCTAAAATTTGAAATCCTCCATTACCACTACTTTCCTACCAACTACGTAATCCAAACCCTTTACTTGTACATGTGTACTAGCCACATTAACTTGTACTTGGAAAAAATAAGAGTGCAACTCAGTATACAAGGTCTGACAATTAAGTTCACGAACTTGTTGCAACGATGTTGCTAACCTTTTTTAATATCAGAGGGGTTATTCATTATGAATTTGTACCAACTGGATAAACACTGAACCAAGTTTACTATTTGGAAGTGAAGAGGCTGCGTGAAAAAGTTAGACGCCCTGAACTTTTCGCCAACAATTCATGGCTCTTGCATCACAAAGCACCAGTTCACACGGCACTGTCTGTGAGAAACTTTTTAGCCAGTAAACAAATAACTGTATTGGAACACCCTCCCTACTCACCTGATCTCGCCTCCACTGACTTCTTTCTTTACCCAAGGATAAAGGAAATATTGAAAGGAAGACATTCGGATGATATTCAGGATATCAAGGGTAATACGACAGCTCTGATGACCATTCCAGAAAAAGAGTTCCAAAATTGCTCTGAAGGGTGGACTAGGCGCTGACAACGGTGCAAAGCTTCCCAATGGCAGTACTTTGAAGGTGACTGTAGTGATATTCAGCAATGAGGTACATAGCACTTTTTCTAGGATGAGTTCGCAAACTTAGTTGTCTGACCTCGTAAGTTCCACCAAATTTTAGACCTTTTAGCCACTAGACTGTATTTTCCTACTTTTAACACAGGTTAAAACCCAAAGGTTTCCAAATGTAATTTTAAAAGAATTTATAACTTATGTGGTACCGTAAGTTTTTTTAATGTATAAAACTGGACTTAAACATACAATTTTTACAAAACTCTGCAACAATACCTTTTTTCTGTATGAAAATTTAGTACATATAAACAGTTCATTCAAGCTTACTTCACTTTCCAGTTTGCTAGAGTTTGAAGCTTTCTCTAGCAGCTCCTCTTGAATCAACTGAAACTGACTCGTTCTGTGGGCCATGTTAACCTTCAAATCAGAATTCTCAGTTTCTATTTGCATCAACTTAGTACGTAGTTCTTCTATTCCAAAAGCAAGTCTTTGTCTTTCTCTTTCATATTGCTTGTTCACAGTATGTTGACTTTGATCTTTTATACTTGCTGCCAATAAATATAAAAGGAAAATTGTTCCATATAAACTTGAAGGAAAAAAAACGTATCGCAATGTTGAAAGATTTAATCATAAACAAAGTTTAGTTTCCGATCTAAAGAATACTAAAGGGATGGAGAATGAGACTTACATTAAGGAAAATGTATAAAGGTACATTGTAAGTAAGTCATTTCCTAAATTAAATATATAGCAAAATGGAAATAAGTTCTGAATCACTCACTTTTCTATATTTCCTTCATACCAGAAAGACTCTTCTTTTATAACAGAGAAAGCACTTCTCAACCTTTAAAAATTCCATTTTTTGGGATAGAAATCATTGTAAAAAAAAATATTAATTGTTTAAAAAAACCCAAACCTTGTCCTGTCTCCTTAACTGAACTTAATCCTAAAATTTATTTGGATAACTTGAGATCATTAAGAATATTTTGATATATTAAAAAACTGAAAATAGTGATTCCCAGTCCAAATTAACTGATGAGAATTCAGCGATACTTTTAATAACTGCTGAAGGTTATCTTAGAGGTTGTTGTTTGCGTATACCTCTTCTCCACGATAAACGTACACACCTGTCCCCACCTCAAGGTAACTGAACTTTCAGGAGTGCTTTAAAAAGGCATAATGTATATGATTGCATGAGAACACACAGATGTGGAAACAAGTAGCAATGTACTATGGCCTTAAGGGTTTCACAAATAGCCACTTCCCATCAATTCTTCATATCATTAATATTTCACTTTCTACACTATTGGCTTTACTTTTCAATGTTAGAAAATCTATGACATATTATATTCATCACCAATTCTAATAACTGGCATTCCCTTTGCTAATCCATCATTCTAATAACTCAGATATTTAATTTTCTCTGCTGTCATTTCTATTGCTAGCAGTCCATTATTTGAAAATAGACTGATAAGTTAAAGATGCATATGTTAACCACTAAAAAAAAAGAGGTATAGTTAATCAATAGTAGAGATTAAAAATTGGAATACTAAAATATACTTCATCCAAAAGAAGGCAGGAAAGATGAACAAAGGCCAATAGAGTAAATAGTAAACAAATACCAAGACGGTAGATTTAAACCCCAAAAGATTGACAGTTACATTAAATGTAAGTGATCTAAACATGCCAATTGAGGAGCAAAACATGTCTAACTGGTTATAAAAGCAAAAACTAATTATTGGGTTGTTGGAAAAGTCATGACACTTGTTTGTGATACATGGCACTAGTTCATTTTTGCAAGTTCTAGAGTCATTCGCATCTATGTTATTGCTATGCCATTTGACAGCTGACAGTTCTAGCTTCATTCTAAAAAAAAATTAAGAGATTTTGTTGAGTTTTGGAGATTTTACAACAAGTTGAAGATGGAAGACCAAACTGTGCATTTTTGCCATATTTTACTGTTTTACTTCCATAAAGGGAAGAATGCGCATCAAGCTTGTGAAAAGTTGCATAAACTTTACAGTGACAATGCTCTATAAGAATGTCAGTGCCAACGATGGTTCACAAAATTCCGTGCTGGTGATTTTGATCTCAATGACGCTCCTCGGTCAGGGAGGCCACCGAGGTTGATGACGACAAAATAAAGGCATTGATTGAGTCAAATCCACGTTACATAACACGAGAGATTGCAGGAACATTGAACATCCATCATTCAAGTGTTCACGACCACCTGAAGAAGCTGGGATACATAAGCAAGCTCAATATTTGGGTTCCACATGAACTCAAGGAAGTTCATTTGACGGCGTGTATAAACATCTGCAACATGCTCATTAAATGTGAGAAAAACAATCCTTTTTTGAAGCAACCGACAACTGGTAGATGATAAGTGGATTGTTTACAACAATGTGGTGCGCAGTCTTGGTCCCGACGTGATGATTCGCCTCAAACAACATCGAAAGCAGACATTCATCAGAGGAAGGTTATGCTCGCAGTGTGGTGGGATTTTAAAGGTGTAGTGTTTTTCGAGCTCCTACCAAGGAACCAAACAATCAATTCGAATGTGTACTGTCAACAATTGGACAGTATGAACAAATCCATCATCCAGAAATGTCCAGAGCTTGTTAACTGTAAAGGAGATGTGTTCCATCACAACAACGTGAGACCACACATAAGTTTGATCACCCATCAAAAATTATTGGAGCTTGGATGGGATGTGTTGCCACACCCACCATACTCGCCTGACCTTGCGCCATCAGACTTCCACTTGTTTCTCTCTCTTCAAAACTCCTTGCGTGGTATAACGTTCAATTCAGATGAGGCTGTCAATCAGCACCTTGTTCAGTTTTTCACAAATAAAGATAGGTCCTTCTACGAATGAGGAATTACGAAGCTCACTGAAAGATGGCCAAATGTTATCAAACAAAACGGGCAATATATCATTGATTGATCTTTGTTCTTTATATAAATAAATGACCTTTGAAAAACACAGACAAAATACATCATGACTTTTCCGACAACCCAATATATGCATTCTACATGTATAAGAAACTCATTTATATATAAAAATACAGGTTAAAAGGATAGGAAAAAGTCATACCAGGCAAACACTAATCAAAAATAGCTGAGTGACAAACTATCAGAAAGAGAAATTAAGAAAATAATCCCATTTACAATCAATTCAAAAACAATACAATAACTAGGAATAAATTTCATCCTGAAGGTAAAAGATCTGTACACTGAAAACTATAACAATGATGAAAGAAAGTGAAAGCAAAAAAAAAAAAAAAGAAGATATTTCATGCTTATGGATTGGAAGAATTAACATTGTGAAAATATCCATAATATCCACAGCGATCTATAGATTCAATTCAACTCCTATCAAAATGCCAATGGCATTTTTCATAGAAATAGAACAAACAATCCTAAAATTTGTATGGAACCACAAAAGGCTACAAATAGCCAAAGCAATCCTGAGAAAAAAGAAAGCTTAGAGGCACGATGTGTCCTGATTTCAGACCATAATCCAAAGCTATAGTAATCAAAATAGCATGGTACCAGCATAAAAACAGACACATAGATCAATGGAACATAATAGAAAGTCCAAGAATAAATCCATGCATACATGACAAACTAATTTATGACAAAGGGGCCAAGAATACATAGTGAGAAAAAGATAGTCTCTTTAATAAATGGTGTTAGAAAAACTGGATAACCACATGAAAAAGAATAAACTGAACCACTATCTTATACCATGAACAAAAATCAAAATGGAATTGAAAATCTGAACACAAGACCTGAAACCACAAAATTCCTAGAAGAAAACAGGGGGTAAGCTCCTTGACATCGATCTTGGCGATGATTTTTTTGGATTTGACTCCAAAAGCAAAAGCAACCAAAGCAAAAATAAATAAGTAGGATTGTATCAAACTAAAAAGCTCTGTACAGCAAAGGAATCAATCAACAAAATGAAAAGGCAATCTATGGAATGAAACAAAATATTTGCAAATCATACATCTAATAAAGGGTTAATATCTCAAATATATAAAGCACTCACACAACTCAATAACAAAAAAACCAAACAATCCAATTTAAAAATGGACAGAGGATCTGAATAGACATTTTCAAAAGACTTACACATGGCCAACAGGCACACGGAAAGGTGCTCAACATCCATAATCATCAAAGTAATGAAAGTCAAAACCACAATTATCACCTCACACCTATTAGAATGGCTATTATGAAAAAGACAAGAATTAACAAGTGTGTTGGCAAGAATTTAGAGAAAAGAGAACCCTTGTACACTGTTGGTGGGAAGTAAATTGGTGCAGCCGCTATGGAGAATAGTATGGAGGTTCCTCAAAAAACTAAAAATAGAATGGTCATATGACCCAGCAATTTCACTTCTGAGTATTTATTTGAAGGAAACTAAATCAGTATCTTGAAAAGATATCTGTACTCCTATGTTCATTGCAGCATTCTTTACAATAGCCAAAACATGGAAGCAACCTAAGTACCTATCGACAGATGAACAGATAAAGAAAATGTAATATATATTAAAAAAAATGTAATATATAGATACAATGGAATATATTCAGTCATAAAAAGGACATCCTGCCATTTGTAACAACATGGATTGACTTTAAGGACGTTAAGCTAAATGAAATAAGTCAGACAGAGAAAGAAAAATACTGTATGATCTCACTTATTTGTGAAATCTAAGAAAAAACTGAACTCATAGATACAAAGAACAAATGGTAGTTGCCAGAGGTTAGGGGTGGGGCAAGGGTGTGTGAAATGGGTGGTCAAAAAGTACAAACTTGGAGTTATAAGATAAATAAGGACTGGGGATATAGTGTACAGGGTGGTGACTACAGTTAATAATACTGTATTGTATATTTGTAAATTGCTGAGAGTTGATCTTACAAGTTCTAGTAAGAAAAAAAGTCTGTAACTATATGTAGTGATGGATGTTGACTTTGGTCATCATTTCGCAATACATTGTATGTACATATATCAAACCATTATGTTGTACACCTAAAATTAATACCATGTAATATAGTGTTATACAGTGCTATAATTGACTGTATGTCAATTATTGCTCAATAAAAAATAGCTGGACTGGCTATATTAACTTCAGACAAAGCAGATTTCAGTCTAAGAAATATTACCAGGGATAATAAGAGACATTTACTATAATAATAGGGTCCATTCAACAAGAAGACAATCTTAAATGTGTATGTACATATCTTCAAAATATCACAAGAAAAGACTGACAGAACTAAAAGGATAAATTAAGAAACCCACATATAGAGCCTACTGAGTGGCTCAGTTGGTTAAGAGCTCGCTCAAGAGTGCGAGCTCTGAGCAACAGCAGTTCTATTCCCAGCCCGAGCTGAGTTGCTGCTGAGCTGCCAACAGGTAGCAGGATGGCTCAGCTTAAAAAAAAACCCACATATAAATCTGCAGCTTTCAACACTACTCTCTCAGTAGTTGACAGAGCAAGTACACAGAAAATCATTAGGGACAAAGACAACTAACAACACTATCAACCAATTTAACACAATTGACGTTCAAAAAACACTCCACCCAATAATTACCGAATATACAATTTTTTCAAGTGCATCTGGAACATTTATCAAGATAGAACAAATGCTGGCCAATAAACTAAGTCTCAAAACATTTTTTAAAATTAAATCAGGTTCATTCATGAATTAAGTTGTTTAATGGAAATGATCTAATGTCTACCACTAATAACACAAAGATATCTGAAAAATCCCTAAATATTTGGAAATAAACACACAGCAGAGATATACATTTTGAACTGAATAAAATGAAAACACAACATACATAAATTAGTGTGACAAAGCTTCAATAAAGCAAACTTTTAAAGACTGATGCAAAGTTCAAGAATTTTGAAATAATTTTTGCTCTTATCAGCCCATAACTTGTAATAACCCATAACTAGTAACTATTAACCCATAACTAGAAATAATTTTTGCTGTCTTATCAACCCAAATATTTAGTATGTCTGATAACAGAAACCAGTTGATAATCCACTTCTTTAAAAAATATATAATTTGTTAAAAGAATGTTAATTTATCTGATCATAATTTATTAATAGAATTCAGTATAATATACTCACCTACTTGACCATCTCCTGGTTTTATAGGTTCTGTTTCTAAACGATTTAATTTGCCACTTTCTTTGTTGTCACTATGAGCAATAAGACTGTGAGATAACTGATTCGCAGTCAGATTTGCCTGAAGCTTTTGAATTTCTGCCTCTTTTATTGCAAGCTTAATCCTAGAAAAGAAGTAAAAAATTATTAGAAAGATTCTGTAAAAATATCTCATATCATTTTGACCTTACAAGATGGTAAACATTTTAAAACTCTGATATTAGTCAGCTATTGGGCAGCATATGCAAACTCTTATAAACCAAATGGACTGTAAACTGGTTCAGCTAGCTTAGAAACTTGGTAGTACCTAGTAAAATTGAAAATGTACACACATGATGCAGCAATTTCACATTTAGGAATACATACTAGAAAATTTCTCACATACTGTAGTTGATATGTATAAGTATATACTTTGCAGCACTGTTTGTAATAGAAAACTAGAAACAAGGTAACTATGAATAAAGGCATAAATATATTGTGACATAGTTATAAGATAGACTGCTATACAGCAATAAAAACTAAACTAACCACACTAATCCATGCATTCATTAATTACTCTATCTCAACATAAAAGGATTTTTTAAATGATGCTAAGTGAAAAGGCAAAATTACAAATAATATAAACATACAGTATATTTCTGTGTATGAGTGTAAACATACACAAAATGAAGAATATGTACCCAATTCATGATAGTGGATACTTAGGAGGAGAACAGGACCAGTAGTAAGAATCAAAATATATTATCTATCCTGTAATGTTTTATTTTTTATTTAAAGAAATATTTGAAACAAATCACAAAATGTTAAGAAGAATCAATTCTTAGTGGTGACAACATGGATATTTATTTTAATATCCTCTGGACATTTTTGTGTATTTTTCAATATTTCAATTAAAGATCTTAATTTAATTATCAATTTTAAAAAACACTGTATTCTACAGCTTCAGAACCTGAAAACCATACCTTAATTCCGAAATCATCATTTTATTTGCCTCACAGCAGCCAATGTAGTTGTCTTCCTTGTTTAACAAACTACTCCTCTGGTGCTTAGAAAAAGATGATTTAAAACCAAACATTTCTCTTTTTAACTGTAAGTTTAAAACAAACACATATAAATTTATAAAATGTATGATGCAATTGTTTTTTTATTCAGAACTCCAAGTCTGATGTGTGAATTTAATAGAAACAACCTAATATCCATCAAAAGGAGAATGTATAAGTACATTACGAAATATTAAGAAAATGGGAAAATTACAATAGGTAAATAAACCTGCATTTACATAAATCATTATGGAGACATCAGACAACATAATACTGAGTGAAAAACAACAGCAACCCATGTAGTATTTTCAAAGCACACTACACTACACACACACACACACACACACACACACACATATATATATGTGTATATATGTATATATATATGTATTTTTCCCCCTAGATGCATTTGTATGTGGCAATATTTAAAATATAGACAAGAAGGATATACATGAATTTCAGAATGGCCTCTACCTCTGAGGAGACGAGGAGAGAACTGGGATCTGACAAAGTATATAAAGAGGCTTTATTTACCTGTAAAATTTTATTCTAAAAATACCTGAAGTGGATAGTGTAAAATGTTACCAGATTTAGCAAATGCTGTGCTACAATAGTCTCTGTGCTTTTCTGTATGTTTGAACAACACAGAACCTTTTAAATTAGTTGTAAAAGGGGCAAGGTAAGCACTTAATGACCACTACTTTCAAACTATAACCAAATCACTTTCTAGAAATGAAAAAAATTCACATTTCCGAACTGTTATTCTTAGCACTGAATGAAACACAGGATCAAGTATATATTACCACACCACCTTCAGAATCACCTATCAAGTAATTCTTGAAACTGAGTCAAATGAAAATATCAATCTAAAATGAATGCTATCTGCAGCTGATTATTACCAAATTTCAAGAGTAAGCAGTGCATTAAAAATCTAAGCAAATTAGGGCCAGCCAAGTGGCTCAGTTGGTTAAGAGCGTGAGTTCTGAGCAACAGGGTCACCAGTTGAATTCCCACATGGGCCAGTGAGCTGTGCCCAAGCTGAGCTGCCGCTGAGCTGCCAACGGGTGGCAGGATGGCTTAGCTGGTGAGAGCATGTGCTCCTAACAAGGCTTCTGGTTCGACTCCCACATGGGATGGTGATCTACACCCGCAACTAAGATGGAACATGAAACCTTGAGCTGAGCTGCCGACGGGTGACCGGATGGTGACTGGACTTGGAGCTGAGCTAGCTGTACCCTTCACAACTAAAATGTAAGGACAACAACTTGGCTATTCCCCTTCCTCAAGTCCCCAATAAAATATTACCAAAAAAAAAAAAATCTAAGCAAATTAAAAAAATCTAAGCAAATAATCAGCATCCTAGAAAAGTAGATATAGCAGAGGACTGGCAACAAAGGATGTTTGCCACTTTCTGATATTAGTCAACTATTCTGCTACTAGCTAGTTTAATTCTGCTATTAGCTAGTCAGACAAGTTACTTACTTCCTTGAGTCTACTTTTCTCCACCAATAAAATGATGGTATTGAATCAGATGATTTCTAAGTTCCCTTTTATTGGGTTGTCAAAAAAGTCATGACGCATTTTTGCAACGAAAAACATAGAAAAAAATACGTCATGACTTTTCCAACAACCAATATGCTTCATATTTCCATGACACTTTAAAATTAGTAAAAGTCTACCATCCATACATATGTGACCAACCATGACACATTTATCTATAGCTTTCTCCTGATCTCACCTTTATTTTATATCTATCAAAATTTCTGACACAGATATTCCTAACCTCACTTATAAGTATAATCATATATATAACTCAAAGAGAAAAGATGGTTAGCTGCTATCATAAATACATTTTAATGTTCTGTGCCATTCAAATTAAGTACATGAAAAATTATTCAACACTCTTAAGTCATTAGGGAAATGCAAATAAAACCACAATGTTATAACACTTCACACCCACTAAGATGGCAGTAAACAAAAAAGACTGACAATAACAAATACTGTCAAGGATGTGGAAAAAGAAGAACACTCATACATTGCTGGTGAGGATGTAAAATGATACAGCCACATTGGAAAACAGTTTGTCATAAATTTACCATATGACCCAGCAATTCTACTCCTTAGCTAACTACCTAAGAGCAATGAAAACATGTCCACACAAAGACTTGTATGCAAATATTCATGGCAGCATTATTCATAATAGTCCAAAAGTAGAAACAACCCAAATGTCCATCTATTGGTGAATGGATAAATAAAATGTAGCATATTGATACAATGGAATAATATTCAACAATAAAGAGAAATGAAACACTGATATACATCACAAATACAAAAGACCAGATGCAAAAGACAATACAGTGTATAATTTCATTTACACGAAATGTCCAGAAAAGATAAATCTCTAGAGGCAGAAAGTAGATTAGTGGTTCCCTAGGGGTGAGGTGGGTACAGGGACTAATTATAAATGGGCACAGGGATCTTTTGGAGATGATAGAATTGTTTGAAAACTAGATTGTGGTCATTGTTCTAAAACCTGTAAATTTACTAAAAATCAGTGATGTTGTTACTTCAGTAAAGCTGTTTTTTAAATATTCTGTGCCATTATTATGTATGGCATCTGAGAGACTGAGAAAGGATGAAATAGCAGAAAGCACAAAAAAACAGGGATATAGAGAAAAGAAATTGATGACTGAAAATATAGACATGTAAGAAAAAAAAAGAAACACACAAGTTAATAAAGCAACCACAAGATGATGATCTCATATAAAGCACTTCAGTAAAATTTTCCTTTTCACATATACTTACTGGTAACTGGGACATAATTTTTTCCAGACTTCTCAGTTCCACCCTTGAACTTTCTATTTCTTGCTGACACAAATCTAGTCGCTCATTCTGTGTTGCAATACGGATCTTTAATTCTCTGTTTTCATTCATTACAGAAAAATTTTCTCGAAGTATTTCATCTTTGTCCTCTAACTCACTCTCTAGCTTCAAAATACTTTGTCTAGATTCAGTTAGCTGTGCCATGACTTCTGAGTTTTTCACTGCCATAATCCTTAATTTCTCTTTTCCACTGTTATTTTCTTCTTTTAACTGCCTATAAAGAAAAAAGCATGAAAATGAAAATAAAATATGTATTCATCTTCAATCATCATATTTAGTTAATCTCACTTTTAAAGTATTTTAAAGCTTAATTCTAAAGTAATACTTGGTCACATTTTCTGAGTGCCTATTTTCTGCATTCCAGCCACTCAGCTTTATGTGATTAGCATAATTATTACTCATTTACAGATGAGGAAATTAAGGAACAGAAAGGTTATGAAACTTGCCCAGTGTCTCTTATTGGGGAATTGGGGGATGGGAACAGCACTGGGGAATTGGCCGAAGGGGAACAGACAAGTTGCTGTCCTTTGGTTCTTCAGTCTAGTTGTGGAGGATGTTGCTTCACTGGCCCAAGTTGGCACCATCATTGCACTCTTCC